>NC_142167.1:10337136-10662076 GCF_029865625.1 Vigna umbellata | reverse complement strand
GTAAGAACTTATGTACAACAGGGTCTTATGTTGTGGCAATGTTTCACCACAACCTAAGAAAAGAAAACATGCGTTGATACTCTAAAATATATGCATTGATTAGATTATGGATAGGCTTCAAGATTAAGAAATAATAGCATGAGCAATAATAGGACAAATTGTGCTGTAAGGATCCATCCTCTTCCAATAGCAGCAAAACACAACTGACAAATAAAAGCATAATTGGAGAACTGTTTCAAATGTAACATTTCATATTAAATATTGTGCCTATGTTTCAAATTTTTGTTTGAATCATTGATTGCTTTTTAAATTCAGGTTCGAATGGAAAATTTGCCTGATACCCCCCTGAAAACAAAACTTAAGATATGTTACTAACTTGTGTCTCCATTGCTAGGCTGTTTCAGTTCCAGAACTAAAATCTATTGTTTGCACTTTGTAAGAGATATTCAGCTAACAATTGTTGTTAAGAATATGAACTGATTCACTAAAATTATTGAAACAAGATCTGAAGACTTTCTGCACACTGGTGAGAAGTATAATGGGAAAATATTTTAGTCAAATAAACTACAGTACCAGGAAAATAATTCCTTGTCGGGTTCAACCAAGTTTTCATATTTACCTAATCGATAAATATAGCAAGCAAATATGAAATTCTATATAGAACAATTTTATCATATACTCAAAAAGTAGAAGAAACAATAATATATTTAGGAGGGAAACCTGAAGAAAGAAACCAATGAGCTCTTTTGAACATCGCAAGAAACATGATGCAGAAACTATAATAAGAAAAATAGATAGAAAGATAACCTTACATGAATAACTAAGACTGGACAGTCAACATGCCTTATTTTGTCTATATTCTGAAATTAGTAAAGAGAAGTATGTTAATACAAAACTCTGATAAATTTCAATATAGGTACTGATTAAGAATTAGGAGATCACTCAGAAAAAACTTACTTTGAATATGTCAAACCAAAATGTGACCTTGACAGGGTACAAGACTCTTATCCCTGAAAGGATTCCACTGTGAATAACAACACCTCTCAAATTCCGTAACTTAGTAGCCAAGTGTATTGTGGGCCCACTGCCAACTGATTGGCCATACAAAATCAACTCTTGTGGCTCAACTCCATATTCTCTCTTCAAACAATCATACACAGCCTCTATGTCAGAATATGTGTTGAACTCTGATGGCTATCAAAGTTAGAGATAATCACACATAACAGATTCAGTTAGATTGGTGGAAAGAATGGTTTGGAGAAAATGTAGAATTCAAATGGAATGGATTATCTAATCTATTAATCTTGCATCTTTATATCATATTTCATGGTATGCACAATCCCAAACCTAAGGACAATCTAGACATCTATGATCAATTCAATCCCTTGTAATTTTTTGTTTGGAAACAACCCAATAAAGTAAATAAAAGAGAAGTGAAAGTTGGGGCAAAGGAATCAGGGATGATACTTACCTTACCTGTAGAGGCTCCATATCCTGAATAATCATAGCTGCATGGTAGCATAAAGTTTCAAAATTATATGCCGAAAGGAATATTACTTATTTTACTTCAAACAAGTATGTACAATAACATTTATGAACTATTAGGGTGAACAAAAAATATATAATTCAAGACACAAACAACTGGTTTGGAAACAGACACAACCTTTATTAGAGAGGACTTAACTTTGCATTCAATAAGATTCAAAACCAAGCATCCTATTCTCTGAGGAAGGAGCAAGCACAACAACAAAATAATAAGGCAGGATGGCAGATTTATCATGAAAGGAGTTTAAAATGAAAAAGTATAATTACACTTGAAAGGTAGTTATTATAGTTAAGAGTTAGTTAGCACAAAGAAGCCCATTAAAAAGAAGCTTAAAGGGAAAAAGGAAGACAATTTATTTTAGACTAGAGAGAAGTGTAACTTGAATAATCCAGTGAAAAGGAAAGCGCTCCTTGGTAATACTTTTTACACTTGATCAAATAAATTAGTTCTAATTTTCATTTCATTATTTTTCTTACAAAAATGTGGATGCTTAACAATTTTGGTTCGACGTACTGGATTTACAAGATGCAATTGTAACTGACTTTTACCTTTTTCATGTGCCACACGTGCTTCTTGGAAGTGTAATAATGAATTTTTCTCTAATTTTAGGAACTGCCGTGTGTCTCTTCCTAATTTAAAGGAATCAACCATATATGTAAGGATTAATTAAGAGTTAAGTGTTAAACATAGGAATTAGTTGAGCTAACTTTATAACTTAAGTATAATCTTATACTTACATTTGAATTTTCTATTTTTTCTATACACTTGTTCGGGTCATTTCTCCTTCTAGGCCATTTTCTATATAAAGAAAGTCTATGTCTCTATTTTAAATCACTCTGGAATATACGAAATCATTGTCAGATATATCTTTCAGATTCTTGAGATAGTTCTTCTTTTGTTTTGAGTCTTATCTTGAATTGTTTTTCAAATGGCCAATCCTTATACACTTATCTTTTGAGAATCCTCTTGAAGGTGACATGTTCTTACTCTTTCTCAATCCATTTTATATTTCCTTTTGCAATTTGTGCTTGTTTCTATCTTGCGTTTCCAGTGTTGTGAAAATAAATCACCACGGAACCCATGTTTTCGCTACCTTTTAATGTTCTTTCATGGAGTCTCTTCTCTCCAACACCTTTTGAATTGATCAAGATCGTTTCATCTCTTAAGGATTGCATCTCATTAGTTCAAATTTTTGTGATAAGAATCCAGGAACCAATCTTGGGAGGATCTTGCAACAACACTACAAAGGAGATTTTGAAGAAAAAGTGAAGCATGGCATTTGAGCGAAGATTTCATCGAAAAATTTGAAATCTTGGTCTCACTAGCAAATGAGACATTGGAAGATCAATTTATTGGGTATTTTTCCTCATAGGATTACTCCAGAATATTCGAAATCAGGTTCGTCCACATGACCTAAAGGACCTGATTTGAGCCTTGAAAATTGTACAAGGCGTGGCGGTAGCTATGGAGGATGAGTAATATATCAATGTACCTTTGTATCAAGAACCTTATTTAGGTTTCCGTTATCAAGGTGGAAGAGGAATTATGTCTTGAATGAAACTTCGAGGAAGCACAAAGAACTTACACTGGTTCAATGAATTTAGACAAATATGGCAATGGAGTGGGGAATTGTTCTTAAGATCGTCAGTGACCAAGCCTAGTTCGGGTCAAACAATGTCAGGGATTATAGGAACCAAGAATATTCCATATCAAGAGAAGTGATATGAATCTCTATTATTGGTGTGACAAATCGTTTGGTCCAAATCATAAGTGTCAGAGAAGAGTTTGAGGGTTGTTCTTTTTGCCGTTGGTGAACTTATTAATGAGGTCGAGTAGATAGTGCAGTAATATTAGAAGAAAATATTTTTGTAGAAAAAGGGGTGGATGATAGCTTTTGCCAACTTCTTTTGAAGTTTCTCCAATAACTTCATAGTTGAACTACACCCAACCTAGAGAAACATAATTTATTTTTTATATCTTTATATTTGTAGCTTGTTTTGGACGGTCCTTGGTAATCTTTTGTTTGTCTTGATTAAGTTTCCCAAAATGGTATCAGAGTTTGGGTCATTCCAATCTTCTCCAAGAGCATCAAAGCTAAAAACGAATCCAAGAACCACGAAGTCCCAAACCAATAATATGTTAGAAATATATTGCTAAATCAAGAAACCGGCCTCTATTACAAGATCAGTCTCTAGAAGTTTTTTGGTCAAATTCAATTTTCTTTATTTTATATTATAATTTTACATTTTGGTTGCTTTTATTTGTTACCACTGCGTTGTTACTTGACCTAAGGAGAAAGTATGAGAACCGGTTGTGAAGAAAAAATCCACTCCATCTGTTATAAATTTAGGGTTAAACAATCTTGTAAATCATGCCAAAGACACATAAGAATATTTGTGTATTCCAAGCTCTTTAGTCATTCTTTTTCGGTCTGTGATGTCAGTGTGAAGTCATGAGCGATTGAACACCATGTTGCCAGAAGTTGATGCAACCTCCCACATGTAATTTATCTTATCCATTTCAACATTATTTTATTATTCGCTTAATTTTTTTTTAAAACCCTATTATTAATTCTTGTTTGTCTTGATCCTCCAAAAATGATTTCATAATTTTAATTGTGATTGAAAAACCCTTTTATAAATTAATATTTAGGTAAGAACTGTGATATAGCTACAACTGAGAAAAAGGAATTTGTTTGATCTTCCTTAATTGAGCAAGACATTTTCTCACCAAAAAATTGAGTTAAAGACAATTTTATAGTTAAGATCTTAAAACTCACCTTGATTCTATACATATTTAAATAAAAACATATATTAATTTATGTGTCGAGCTAACCAACATTAATGTAATTTATTTTTAATACTTATTAAAGCTAGTAACACCTTACTTAATTTTAACATTTATTTAGGTCAGTGTTCGTTACATATATACTAATCTAATTATAATTAATATCTATTAATATTTAAGAATTAGCTTGTTATACGTGATATTAATGTTATTAAAATTTTAATTCAAATACTCATTTAAAAATGGTAAAACATTAAGATCTTTTTAATAATGTTCTACATATTTTATTATCTCTTCTGTCAAGAAATATTCATGGTTGTTGAAACTGTGAAAGTGGAGGAAGTAAAAGCCTAAAATAAATAAATAAACTAACATAGAAGCAATCATGGTTTCACTGAGAGAGAAATGTAAAGAGAGGAAAAAGAAACCTCATGATATTGACGCGGAGGTGTGCCCTGAGTTCGAGGAAGAGGTCATGCATCTGACCTAAATCAGCGGCATTGCCATGGGAATAGAGCAAGGTGAACCTGGCAAAAGGATGTTTCCAAAACGTCGCAACGATCTTATTCCCACCCTTCGTCTCCAGTACGTGAGCCTCCAAGTTCTTGTCCCCGCTCACGCCGGAAATCACCACCCTCCCGTCCCGCTCCCGCGAAATCTCATACGTCGCTGGCTCCGGCGGGAAAAACGCCAATCTCGCCGCCACCGGTCCTGTAACATTGCCCATTCAACAAAGCATCATTTCCAAGGATCTTCCACTGCACGATGATCTTCTTCCTTCTTCTTACAATCGCGTATGGAACAGAATTTCAACGGAAAAGTGGTTTTGTGTGACGAAATCAAATGAGATGAAAGGTGAAAATAAGTGAGGAGTCGTGGGAAATAGATCCGAGATAACCGTTACTCCTCCCCCCAAAATCTAAACTTATTATAGAAATTAAAATAAATTTATAATAATAAGAGTTAAAAATAATCTATACAGTAAATTATGATTAAAAATTTTCGTTTTTAATTTATTATATAATTAAATATCCAAAATTATTTACTGTAAAATTTAATTATAATATAGTTTAAATATTTAAAATATTTATTTTTTAAATATTAAATAATTAAGAACAGTTATCAACAGTAAATAAAAGTTACTCGTCTTCTAATTCGATTTAAACAAGGCATGGTTATGTTATGAGAGATATAGGAATAGATTATTTTTGAAAAAAAAAATTAAATATTTGTTGATAATTAACATTTTGGTTTAAATAAATTATGGGTGCGTGTGTATATTATTGGAACAAATTACTCATCTTAATCATAATTATGAATTTAATTTTTGAAATTATAATAAAATGATTACATATTTTTCTACAAATTAAATTATATTACACTGGACGACTTTTGCATTCCTTAATGAGACATGCATCTTCCTTTGACATACAAAGTAAAATGTGAAAATTACTTGCACATAGCGTAGAATATTATCTTATATTATACATAATATAGCAACAAAATTAGAAAGAAGTATCCACCAAAAATGCATCAAGGTCAGCTATATCAAATTGTTTCTCTGACAATATCGTCTCATGAAAATTGATGGAATCACCTTAATATATTTAAAATTATATATGAATTATTATTGTTATTAATATAATAAAATGAATATATATTTTTTAGTATAATTATAATAAAATTAATATATATTTAAATAAATATTTTTTCACTTTTTTCCTAATGTTAGGTTAATTGTGACATCCCAATTATATAAGAAGCATATATAATAAAGACGTCATCATTTCATAATATAGAAAAGCAGTCAAGAGTAGTTTTAAGGATTACAGTCATCTTTATAATAGTATGAAATTGAAAACTAGAGTATTAAAGTTTCTTCTTTGAAATCACAGAGAATTTAAAACTTTAAATGCACAAAAGTTCTTCAAAGCTAGCAAATAAAAGCTAGCGAATCTAAGCTGCAGCGTTGCCATCCACATCAAGTACGGTTTCCAAAGTATCCTCCTTGCCATCTGCTCTCACCCAAGTGGGTGATCATCGCACATATCCAAACACAAACACAAACAAGTAGGGGTGAGCTAAACATAAAAAGCATATTATTCAACCTCACACGACATGCAAAAATCACTCAAACATGGTAAAATGACATCACAGGACTTGTTACTTTATAAACCGACTCGTCAGGACTAGAATGATAGTCGAGCTATGGTGGGTCTTGCACTCGTGGTGGCTTATGAAACTTGGGCTCCCCCACCCTACCACACTCACGAGGTTAGTCCGTTATCACTCACCTTGGATCATACTGGAAGCACCCAAGACTAGGACCTCCTACTACTCCTCACCACATGGTTCAATCCCCTTTACATGAGAAGAAAGACCATTGGAGTTTCAGGATGACCCCCAAGACTGAGCTCCTACTTTCATTCTAAACACTACCAGAGCACCACCATGTATCCTCTCCTTGAGGATCATGGAATTACGTTCATGAACCATACTGTCACTTTGAAACTTAACCCAAGACATGAATAACCAGATACCATCATATTATCACAGTGAATCCAACATATCTCATACATTCACATACTTCCCACATAAATCACATCATGTTCAGACGCATAAATTCAAATCTAATATAATAAAATACAATCATCACAAAAATCGTGCAAAATGAATATATCACAAAATAAATTAACAATACTAAAAATATCACCATAAATGGTCACCAGAAAAGAATCAAATGTTTGACGAATCAAACTCACCATAAACGTCAGTACATATGACTAGTCACAACTTACTGGATTGGACCAAGGCTGCTCTATGATCAGGGATGTACCAACTCCGGTTTTTAAGATTCTTCTATCCTACCATAACAATTAAAATTCATAATTTTTTTTATAAATGGTTCAATTACAAAAATTAAGCAATATTGAGATCTCTGAGAAGATACAAAATTAATATCTCTAAATCTGTAACTCCGATTTCAAATCTGAATGGTCAACTTAATTCACTATGTGTTAGAAACTACATATTAAAATTTTCGGTTGATCCAACGGTTAACTAGATAGATATTGAGGTTTTACCAAGGTAACTCAGGGACAAAATTTTAATTGGTTTTCGATTGTACTCAAAATGCAGAACAAATTCCTCTAAGCACAGACATCTAATTACAAATCTGAATGGTCAAGATGACTTAATATGTCTTATGAATTACATAATAAAGTTTGGGCTCAATCTAACGGTAAATGAAATATATATGAAGTTTTTACCATGATAACTTAAGAACAGAAATATAGTGTTCATCAGATTTTTCAAACCTTCAAAATTTCTTTCTCAAAACATAGACTTCCAATTACAAATCCGATCGGTCAAAGTGTAGTAATATATCCTAAGAATCATATATCCAATTTTGAGGTTGATCTAACAGTCAAATAGGTCAGAATCTATATTTTACCGAGATAACTCATTAACAAAACTATAGGGGTAATTAATTTACTCAAACATGCAGGATTTATTTCTCCAAGTACAGACTGTTAATTACAAATCCAAACGGTCAACGTGTATAAATATATCTTAGGAATCATATATCAAATTTGCAGATTGATCTAACGGTCAAATAGGTCATAATCTATATTTTACCGAGAGAACTCAATAACAGAACTATAGGGGTAATTAATTTACTTAAACATGCAGGATTTATTTCTCCAAGTACAGACTTCTAATTACAAATCCGAACGGTCAAAGTGTATTAATATATCTTAGGAATCATATATCAAATTTGCAGATTGATCTAACGGTCAAATAGGTCAGAATCTATATTTTACCGAGAGGACTCAGTAACCAAATTATAGAGGTAATTAATTTACTCAAACAAGCAGGATTTATTTCTCCAAGTATAGACTTCTAATTACAAATCCGAACGGTCAAAGTGTATTAATATATCTTAGGAATCATATATCAAATTTGTAGATTGATCTAACGGTCAAATAGGTCAGAATCTATATTTTACCGAGAGGACTCAGTAACCAAATTATAGAGGTAATTAATTTACTCAAACATGCAGGATTTATTTCTCCAAGTAAAGACTTCTAATTGATGATCCCAATGGTCAATGTGAAGAAATAGGTCTTAAGATTCATATATTAAACTTTTAGCTAAATCCAATGGTAAAAACAATTAAAAGGAAGGTTTTACCACAGTAATTCGAAAATAAGAAAATTATAATCATGAAAACTAAATTTATACAAGTGAATAAATAACTACCATTACCAAAATTTTAACATGTTCATAACTCATATTCATGATCATAACATGTATAAAAATCATGTATAAGAAGGATTAGCTCCCTACCTCTATTTCATACTTCTCTTGCTCCGAATTCGTTTTCCTGAAAACCCTCCAGAGTCTCTACTCTTCTTGCAACTAAAATTTCTTCCTAACTCTTTCTTCTCTATTTCTCAAGGTTTCTCACTTGATTCTTCCTCTCTTTGTGCAAAATTATTCTCCCCTTCATGGCTATTTATAGTAAAAAAAATTTACTATTCATCAATTTTTTAATATATGTATTTTTATATTAATTTCTTAATTTTCACTTACATAATGGATTCATAATGGATTCCTCAATTATGACTTCAAATTTGAATGCTTTCTCCATTATCAATATTTTAATTTTAATTTTACTTTTTCGTTTTTTTTACAAAAAGGTAGAAAAGATTTTGAATTCATTACCAAAATTTTCTACCAATTAAGCTACCAAAATATCTTTTTTTTTTTTAACTTTTCACATTTTATAAATTTATTATATTCTCCATTCCTAAAGAAATATATTTTTACTAGTAATAAAATTATAAATATTTTTCATGTGTCTTACATTAATCTTGTATAGTCTAATCCTTTATTATTATATTTTCTTCTTTTTGTTCATTTCATGTAGAATAACTTCTCCGATACTATTGCATGCTAGAAAGATTGTTTCTTTTCACAAAACCATATCCATAATGGATAAAATCCAGATATATCATATTTATTACTATTTACTATTTATTAAAGCTTTCAAAAAGTATTAAGCAAAATGCTTTGATCAAAATTTTAACATTTTCTGAAAAATATTTGTTAATTATTTTTCAATAATTTTGTAATCAATAATTAAATTATTTATTTTATTTATAATTAATTTTAAAGATATATCGTGTTGAAGAAATTTATATTGCAATTGTATAACATCACAAGTAGTTATTGCAAAATAGTTATTCTTATGCATTTAAGGTTACAATATGAAAATTATCAATTGAACTTTCTTTTAAAATTATTAAATCATTAATTTCTTGAAATAATACAAGGTGATAAACGTATAGTTAAATGTATTACAAATCGCTACACATTCATTTTAATAGAACATTAACAGAATATTTCTAGTAAAATAATGTTAAATTAGTTTACTAAGTTCAAAAATATCATAATATTCATGTTAAATTATTTTATATAGTTTAGACATATCACATTATACATGTCAAATCAATTTACTCGTTCTAAAAATATTACACCATATATGTCAAATTTCATAAAAATTAATATCAAATGAAGATAATTTCTGTGATATTGACATATTTTTTTCACTCGCTTCATATTGTGAAAATAAAATCATGTTAACACAATCAACAGATATACACAAAATATTAACTTCTATTCAATTATTTAATAATATAACTTTATTTACCGTGTAAAATATTAAATACTTACAAGTAAGTTACTGGCCCAACAAAACATGATATCTAACTAAAGAGGAATATGTTTTCCTTCATTTAGATATCAAACATGACTCTTTTTAGTGTCTTAATTTTTATTTTTATTTTTTCAAAAGTTGTTAATTATCCTTAAGCTAATAATTTCCTTTTTTAATTAAGAACTTTCATTCAAATCAAAATTTGAGAAATTGCACACTACACTACTAAATCCAGTGGTGGGCTAAAATGCAACATTGTAATGGCCTTTTGTAATGTTAGTCCAAATTATCATTTTCAACACTTTACTAGCACACTTATTAGTTGAAATTTCAATAAAATTTCAATAATATAAGTAAGTTGTATTAAAAAGTTGAACGGTAATATATATCACAATTTATTAATGTCCTTAAATAAAAAAAAGTAATTAATAAACTTATACAAAATATAAGTAAGTTGTATTAAAAAGTTGAATGGTAATATATATTATAATTTATCAATGTCCTTAACATGCTATGATAAAGAAAAAATAATTTAACCAATACTTTCTTTGAAGGAAATGAGTTAAACATGACAACATGTGCTTAAGATTCAATTGAATACATTACAATATGCAGAGTTAAATGGATCATCACAATGAAGAATCATGAAGGCAAAAAAAATTTCCAAATGGAAAAGAGCGAAAACAATACAATGTTGTTGGTTGTCAAGATCGAAGACATTCTATCTTTTATAACATAAATATTTCAAGAAAGAGGAAAACTCTACTGACAAAGCAATCACATGGTCAAGCAAAACATTGTGTATAACCATTGAAAGTAAATGTTGCATGAGGACGTGACAATCATCACAAAGGCCGATGATCTTAGAGTTTTCATCATCAATGCAACAAGATATCATACTTGAGTAACCATCTAGCATCTTCACATTCTTTAATGTATTAAGAAATATCCTTCTTTGTTCTCATGACATTGTAAATAATAAAGGAATACTATTTTAATTTTTATCTAGCTAAACGTCTTCTTTTATCCTTATATCTTTCATATTGTTTTTTATTAAAATACATGTCAAACATCATTATCAACTATGACATTTTAGTTAAGTTGATATCCTATAATTCATCATTTGTTATCACATGAACTAGTCCATTGAAAAGAGAAAAAAAACAAAAACATGAGGACCAAACCAAACTCAAGCTCAAAAAATTCAATACAAACTTCTGAAAAAGGAACTAAACAACATGGAAGATATCTTTTAAATCTTGATGAACTTGAAAATGATTTTTTTTTTCATCTTCGAGTATTATATACAACAATTATCCCACATTCTTCTCAAGGTTATGACCTAAAAATTGTACTTCTAATAAGAAAGATTAAAAAATATGCTTTGTTTCTTCAATTGTTTTTCATAGGTTCCCTCTACTATTTGATTGAAGATTGCTATCAAAAGTTATGACATTAACCAATTCCATATTTTTTACACACTCATTGTTTCTTTCATTGGTTATTCCAATAGTAAACAACCATATGTTTTAACATAAGGCTATATATGTGTCGAGTAACTAGTATCTTATATTTAAATACTTTCGTTTTGCATGTATTAATTTTAAGATACTTGTTATAGAACCCAAATCCTTCTTAGTTATGGTTTTTTTACTTAATGTGACAATCATCCTTTGATTATTTTATGCAATTGTTTATTGTTTGTCAACTCTTTTTTTTTTTTCACTTCGTACAAACGTGAAGTAAAAGAAAGTATGACACAAATCACAACTAGTTTTCAACGGAAATTTGTCCCAAGTCAGATAATTAACACAATCCAACCAATATACAATATATGAGTTAATCGTATGCAAGAACAACATAATGACGTGCAACTCCTAATAGTTGAAAAAAAATACTTGGATCCCACTAACATAGATGATGATCATAATTGAGCCTCTAGATAACAATACGTTGATCACAAAATATCTATAGTCAGTATGGGACAACCAACTTACAGTTTTATCGACACAAGTTCATAAATATACATTTAGACTTTTGAAAGGTATTACAAATTGTACATTCCAGAAGTTAAAATTCTTCTGTATATAGTGTTTCAGTTGCACAATCTGGAAGCCAAGTTCAAAATTGTAAACTAGAGAAAAACTTCAAAACAAAAAAAAATGAGAAACTTATCTATCCAAACTTCCCTTCCTTCACAATTCTCACTTCACACAATCTTGTGACAATATTCACTCTACGCTTCAAGCATCATCACCACAAACATGAAGTGTGTAAAAACACTCAACAAACAACAACACAACATCAAAACTACAATCCCCATCTGCTGTCAAATTTAATACCACAAGGGCAGACTTGGAGAATTTATGGTGGTGCACACGGTGATTATATGGGTGCAAAAAGAAAGGCACATGGAGGAATAGTATGTATCTCATTTCGTCCTAAAGATGTCAATTTTCGAGGTCTAGGTCATCAATAGATTATGCTTTTTACATCTCCATCACTATTAGCAAAATACAAACAAAGAATATTAAGATTTGACGTAATACGTTATGCATAACGTATTGGATATTCCTTTATGTGTAGATGAAATATACATGAGCATAAAACAAGATACTCATCGCATGTTAATTCACGAATATCAATGTTCAATATGACATCAATCACATTATCAATTTATTATTAACAGTCTTACTTTTTCTTTCCTTCTTTTCTACCTTGTGCCTATTACTTCAACAAAGTAAAACAAATGAAATAGATGTTAGTAAAGTTGCTTACCAATTACAATAACCAGAAACTTTGCACTTTATTCACTTTTGATATGTAGTGACCTAAAACACGAAAGAACGAACCCCAATGACGCAACCAATGCCACCAGGTACCCAGCTATGGTTCCGTAGCTAACAGAAATTGGCCATTCCTACAAATTAAGATGAAATATAACTTAATGCTATGAAACAACAAATTAAATTAACTATTTCATTTGTGTTAAAATAAAAGAAAGAGGCATGGGTTGAATCCCTAACGTGTGTAAAGTACATAGGATTATGTATTTATGAATAAGAAAATAAAAAGAGACGGGTTTAAGCCTGTTACATCTAACAATATGAAAACTATTAAAACTGGTATTTAATCAATTTATACAACTATAACAATCTTATAGGTTTTGGTTTGGTTAATAATCATGGTATCTTGAAAAAGATAGATGATAAGAACTTAAGAACTCAAAGAACTCACCTTGAAAAGCTAACTATTATAGGAATAAACCAAAAACTCATATACTTTGCCAAACATATCATATTACTTGCATGGGACATAGACATTCCATAATACCCAAATTCATATTGTAGCATGGTTCACAAGAGTTAGCATCTGAATGACTTCACTCTACAACATTGGTAGAATAGTTCATCTTAGATAGACTTTATTGAAAACCTACAATCTGCTTTGTGTTATATCTAGTTTCTAGATATGACCTTTCTTTTTCTTTTCTCTTTCCTCTCATCCATTGTATTTAAACTACCAATGTCATTATATATATGAAAACATAAGCGAGGGGAATCAAGCTCCCCATTCATCTCTATTATTTTGTATTCATCTCAAGTTGGTATCAGGTTGATCCCAGTGTACTTGTTTTGAGGCTGTCCATCCTTATCCTTCATTGTTGTTGTACGATGCACACCTAGTTTGCTTCATCTCATTGACATAACACATTTCCATTGTGTTTTATTGTCATTTGTTGTCTACCGTTGGTGACCCCCGTTTTTTCTTTGATGACCACCAGATTTGGTGTCTCGTCATGCGACGTCCAACCATCTTGGCCACATCCTCTGACTATTTTCCACATGCAACTTCTTTGTTTGTTGTAGCTTGACATATCAAAGCCACACACCGCGTTCCCCTCACTGGAGCATCTTCACGTCTCCCTTAATAAGGTTTTCCAAATTCCATGCCCATGTTTCGACCCCTATTTATGTTGTCTCAACCTTGGTTGAGAGGCTTATCTCTCCTTTGTCTCTCGAGCTTCATCCTCACTCATATTCCTGCTCCACCTTTGTTTGTTGTCTTTTGCAATTGGCATTGGTTGTGATATGCATGGTTATCGAATTGAGATTCGAATCGTGAATCATTTCAAATTTTTTAATCGTGATGCGAATCTGTTATGAATAGTAAGATACATGATAAAAAAATATGATATTTTTAAGTAAAAATAAGTGGTGTAAAAAATATTAAAAATTTCATATATTAGAATGAAGTCAAAATATTCAATTCATAAAACCAAAACATAATAACAATAATAAGATCCTATTTCCTATATTTAAATCTTACATCTTAATCTTACACTTTCATTCATCATCTTCAAGAAAAATGTCACTTAAGTCATATTATTCCTCTAATATAAGATTCTCTTGCAGCTCATATTCATCTTCATCCTCTTCCTCAACTTCTCAACCACCTTTTCAATTTCATTATCATTTGCTCTTATAGTAAACTTTCCCTTATATAAAAAAAAACAAATAATAATAACAATAATGCAGTGCAGTAAACAATACTTATTTTAAAATATTCATTGAAGTATTTGCAAAAGAATAATTTTGCATATAAGAAAAAATATAAGATAACAAATAAAAGGATATAAAGTTAAAATAAAAGATCATGTGATCTAAATTCTAGATGTTTCAGAAAAAGTGGTATTAGAATTAATGTGGATTAAAGTTGATGTGAATGAGCTGCTGTTCCAGAATCAGTTAAATATTATTAAAATCATAATATAGAAACTGTTACGTGACTGACCACGTAACTAGCCTTTCTACGTGAATGAACGAACGTAAAGAATCAAACTCCTTTGTTATTAATATTCAGGTGGTCACGTAATACAATTATTGACTGGGAGCAGGATCTCCTTCAGTCTCACGAGAGCATAACCTCTCTAACAGTATTCAAATACTAAATAAAAAACACACCCTAAGCTCTGGGTTCTTCCCTTATTAATACTAATCCTTTATTCTAAAAAAGGTAGGGAATAATAATAATAATTGCCCCTTTATTAGAGTTATCTGGTAAGGATCATTCCATCCTTATCTTCTGTATTTATTATTGTAATCCTCTGCTGACCACGCCTGATCTTCTGCTCGTCATTTAGACGTACGTCGTCGTTTCCATTTGACCATGACGTTCGTCCATACTTAGGTTTAGGACGTTCGTCCTCGCCTCCCTTTGTTCAGGACGTTCGTCCTCCTCTCGCTGAGGACGTCCGTCCTCGCCCTGCTCGCTATGGGCGCTCGTCCTCATTTCTGGTCGTCCCTCTCGTTCGTCCTCCTCTCGCTGAGGACGTCCGTCCTCGCCCTGCTCGCTAAGGGCGCTCGTCCTCACTTCTGGTCGTCCCTCTCGTTCGTCCTCCTCTCGCTGAGGACGTCCGTCCTCGCCCTGCTCGCTATGGGCGCTCGTCCTCACTTCTGGTCGTCCCTCTCGTTCGTCCTCCTCTCGCTGAGGACGTCCGTCCTCGCCCTGCTCGCTATGGGCGCTCGACCTCACTTGTGGTCGTCCCGCACGTTCGTCCTTCCTATATCTTCTCCTTTCGTACACTCGCCAGGTCCTAACATTACCCACCCCCTGAAGATCAACCTTGTCCCCAAGGTTGAAGTCGGGATATTGATCTTGGATGGTGAGGGCATCTTCCCATGTCGCCCCATCAGAACCTCCCTCCTGCCATTCGATCAGGACCTCCTGCCGCTCGTCCTCCCCCTGTTGCACCTGCCTGGTGTCCAAAACTCTGACCGGTCGTGGAGATGGTCCCTCCATCTCTAAATCGAGGGGTAATTCCTGTTCGACCCGATGGTCCCCTACTGCCTTCTTCAACTGTGACGCATGGAACACGGGGTGTATTCGTGCCGAATCTGGAAGTTGCAGCTTAAAGGCGACTGCTCCCACCTGCTGAATGACGAGGAAAGGTCCAAAATAACGAGCGGCCAATTTGGATTGTACAATGGACGACACCGTACTTTGGCGATGAGGTCTAATCTTCAGATAGACCCAATCTCCCACCCCTACTTGGGACGGTCTCCTTGCCCTGTCGGCCTGCCTCACCATTAATTCTTGAGCCCGCGCGAGGTGGAATTTCAACTGGCGGAGAGCTTCATCTCGGGTCTGTAACTCTTGGTTGACAGCTTCCACTAATGTTTCCCCTGGGACGAACCTGTGCAGTGAGGGGGGCGGCCTCCCATAGACAGTTTCAAATGGGGTGCACTTGGCTGACTCCTGATAACTGGTGTTGTACCAGTACTCCGCCCAAGGTAATACGATGCTCCAACCCTTGGGTTGTTCGGAGCAAAAACATCTCAGATATCCTTCTAAGATCCTGTTGAGAACCTCCGTTTGCCCATCAGATTCAGGGTGATAGGCTGTGCTCATCTTCAGTTGAGTGCCTTGTAACTTGAACAGCTCCTTCCAAAAGTTACTCAAGAACAGTGGATCCCGGTCGCTTACGATAGATAGCGGCACCCCATGCAATCGGACGATCTCCTTCACGAAGATTTCGGCTATAGTGCGTGCGGAATAAGGGTGTTTTAAGGGTATGAAATGCCCATACTTGCTAAGGCGGTCCACCACCACTAACACAGCATCAAATCCTCTAGACTTGGGTAGTTTGACAATAAAATCCATGCTGATCTCTTCCCAAATGGCGTTGGGAATGGGTAACGGCTGCAGCAACCCTTGTGGTGAAGAGGTCAAGTATTTGTGTTGTTGACAGACCAGACAGCTGGCCACGAACTCGGTAACGGTTTTCTTCATTCCCACCCAATAAAGGGATTGGGCCACCTTGCGGTACGTTCGGTAAACCCCAGAGTGGCCTCCTGTGTGGGTGGTATGGAATTCGGCTATCAATTTGGGTACCCAGTTTGAGCGAGCTGACAGCACGAGCCTCCCTTTATAGTGTAAGCGTTCGTTTTCCAGCGTGAACGAGGGGTGGGAATTGGGATCCTTCTTCAAATCGTCAATCACCTTCTTCAACTCCTCATCCGCCTCGACTTCTTCCAAAATTTCCCTGAAATCTTGCCAATAAGGTCGAGTTACTACCGTTAATTCCTTCTCGTCCTGCAGCTCATCCTCGTTCTTGCGGGATAGGGCGTCCGCCACTTTGTTGGTTACCCCTGACTTGTACACAATTTCAAAGTCGTACCCCAGGAGCTTCGCGAGCCAGTTCTGCTGATTCTGAGTGGTGATGCGTTGCTCCAAGAGGTACTTCAAACTCCTCTGATCCGTGTGAACCACAAACCTTTGCCCCAATAGGTACGGTCGCCAGTGTTGTATGGCTAAAACCAGCGCCATTAATTCCTTTTCATATATCGATTTTCCTAACGACCCTTCAGATAACGCTTTGCTGAAGAAAGCTATGGGTTGTTTGCCTTGCATGAGAACCGCGCCAATACCCTTCCCGGATGCGTCACACTCAATGTGAAACGGCTGATCAAAGTCAGGCAGCGTCAAGACAGGAGCTGTCGTGATGGCCTTCTTCAGACTTAGCATGGCTGCTTCTGCTTGTTCCGTCCACGCAAACTGGCCCTTCTTAAGCAAGTCAGTCAATGGTCTGGCAATCTTCCCATAATCCTTCACAAACCTCCTATAATATCCCGTTAGTCCCAGGAATCCCCGCAAGGCCTTCACCGTCTTCGGTTTCTCCCACTCCATCACAGCCCGTACCTTGTCCTCGTCCATCTCTACCCCCTTCTCGGATATGCGGTGGCCCAAGTAACCTATTTGGGTTCTGCCGAAATCACACTTCTTCCTGTTGGCTACCCATCTATTTGTCACGAGCTCACTCAGCACCGTCCCCACATGCTCCAAGTGTTCTTCCCAGGTACGGCTATACACCAGTATATCATCAAAGAATACCAATACGAATTTCCGCAAATAAGGCTGCAACAGTGTGTTCATAGCGCTCTGAAAAGTGGCTGGTGCGTTGGTGAGACCGAACGGCATTACCATGAATTCATAGTGGCCCTGATGTGTTCGGAAAGCTGTTTTCTCCACGTCACCTGCTCCCATTCGTATCTGATGATAGCCCGACTTCAGGTCCACCTTTGAAAAGTATTTGGCCCCCCTTAGTTCGTCCAGCAACTCTTCTATCAATGGAATGGGGAATTTATCCGGTACAGTGGCTCGGTTTAATGCTCTGTAATCCACACAAAACCTCCAGCTGCCATCCTTCTTTTTGACCAATATTACCGGGCTAGAATATGGACTGGTGCTTGGCCTTATCACGCCTGCTTTTAGCATTTCCGCCACCTGTTTCTCAATCTCCCCCTTCATCATGTGGGGATATCTGTACGGTCTCACGTTCACGGGGTCCGTCCCTTCTTTTAAGGGAATTTGATGGACCATGCCCCTGTCGGGTGGTAATCCGTGTGGCTCATGAAATACGTCCGCGTATCGTTCCAATACCCGCCCCATGTCGAACGCCTGCTTCTTTGTTAATTCCGGACCGAACGTCTCTGTCTCAGGAACGTACGGTCTTTGCTCCTCCTTTTTTGTCTCCCCAAGCTCCCACATCAACAACCAAACTTCGACGTCCTTCATTTTGAGCAACGCGGCTGGTTCCACCAACCTCCTAGTTAATGTAGGGTCTCCCTGAATGGTCTTCTTGCGCCCTTCCTGAACGAACGCCATAGTTAGCTGCCCCCAATTTACTGTCACCTCACCCAGCTTTGCCAGCCATTCCACCCCTAGTATCACATCCACTCCGCCCAATTCGAACAAGTGGAACCGTTCCTTGATCACAACCTGCCCCATGTGGATCGATACTGCCTCACAGCACCCCATCGTCTCCTTTCTCCGTCCATCCCCCAAACTCACCCTATAGGATGGCGTGTCTACTACGGTTAATGCCAATTCGTTAACCAATTCCTTGCTTATGAAATTGTGGCTGGCACCACTGTCAATTAGAATCAAAACCTGTTTCATTCCTATCTGTCCATGCAGCTTCATAGTTCTGGGCTGAGTAAGCCCTCCAGCGGAAAGAGCAGATAGCTCCATTGATGCGAGTTCACCCTCCACTTCTTCTTCTCCTCCCGGATCCTCGTCTTCGGCCAATATTAGCATCCTCAGTCCCCTTTCTGGACAGCGGTGCCCCGGACCGAACGGTCCTCCACACTTGAAACACCTTCCCTCCTCCCTACGCTTGACGTACTCCGCGTACGGTAAGTCCCGCACGTTCCTGCCATGCGTGTTAGAGGACGTACGTTCTCCTTCTCTCCTTGGACCTCCTCCTCTTTCAAGGATACTCGTTCGGTTCTGCGTTGGACGGCCATTATCCACCCTTGCTACTGAGCCGCTCGGTTTCCCCCACACTTGCCCTTTGTTGGTGAATCCCCCGCTTGCCCTTGCTCCCCCTTGGAACGCCTCCACGTCCCTTGCTAGTCTCATGACGTCCATGAACTCCTTTGGGTCAAGCAACCTGAGGTGGTTACGAACGCTCTCCTGTAGTCCTGCCATGAAATACCCCATCAATTGAGCTTCGGGTATTTTCCCTGCTTGGCCCACCAATACCTCAAATTCTTGGATATAGTCTCCCACGGATCCTGTCTGTTTACAGGATGCCAGTCTCTCGAAGACCGTTCCTCGATTGTTGCCTCCAAACCGAACCACCAACGCCTCTTTTAGGCCGTCCCATGTTCGGTTCCTAGCCTTCTCCCTCCAAAACCGGAACCAATGTCCCGCTATTCCCTCCATGCTAACGTATGCCAGGCGCAGTTTTTCGTCCTCTGGTACCCCTTGTAGTGCAAAAAATTTATCCGCCCTATAAATCCAGTTCATAGGCTCACTGCCTTCGAACAAGGGTAACTCGACTCTCCTCTTCCAATGTGGCTGCTCCTCTCGGCGTCCACCGTCTACGCCGCCGTCCCTTTCGTCCTCGTCGTTCCTTCTCCCGTTGACGGAGCTCTGACTCCCATCCAGGTGTCTATCATCCCTTCGACCTTGCTCCCCTAATATCCTCACCAGTTCCTGGACTGCCGATTCCAGTCCACCCATGGAGATTTCTATGGTCTCCATCCTTCCCTCCATCGCGTTCATCCTTCCCTCCATGACGATTTCCTCCCTCCTCTAGGATCCGGCAGGTCGGACCAATTGTTACGTGACTGACCACGTAACTAGCCTTTCTACGTGAATGAACGAACGTAAAGAATCAAACTCCTTTGTTATTAATATTCAGGTGGTCACGTAATACAATTATTGACTGGGAGCAGGATCTCCTTCAGTCTCACGAGAGCATAACCTCTCTAACAGTATTCAAATACTAAATAAAAAACACACCCTAAGCTCTGGGTTCTTCCCTTGTTAATACTAATCCTTTATTCTAAAAAAGGTAGGGAATAATAATAATAATTGCCCCTTTATTAGAGTTATCTGGTAAGGATCATTCCATCCTTATCTTCTGTATTTATTATTGTAATCCTCTGCTGACCACGCCTGATCTTCTGCTCGTCATTTAGACGTACGTCGTCGTTTCCATTTGACCATGACGTTCGTCCATACTTAGGTTTAGGACGTTCGTCCTCGCCTCCCTTTGTTCAGGACGTTCGTCTTCCTCTCGCTGAGGACGTCCGTCCTCGCCCTGCTCGCTATGGGCGCTCGTCCTCATTTCTGGTCGTCCCTCTCGTTCGTCCTCCTCTCGCTGAGGACGTCCGTCCTCGCCCTGCTCGCTATGGGCGCTCGTCCTCACTTCTGGTCGTCCCTCTCGTTCGTCCTCCTCTCGCTGAGGACGTCCGTCCTCGCCCTGCTCGCTATGGGCGCTCGTCCTCACTTCTGGTCGTCCCTCTCGTTCGTCCTCCTCTCGCTGAGGACGTCCGTCCTCGCCCTGCTCGCTATGGGCGCTCGACCTCACTTGTGGTCGTCCCGCACGTTCGTCCTTCCTATATCTTCTCCTTTCGTACACTCGCCAGGTCCTAACAGAAACTTTCACAAAAGTGAGAGATTAAAAATACTGTGTAAGTGTGCTGTTGAGGTAGATTTAGAATATGTCTCAGTTTGAATTTGTTAGTATTCGTTTGAAATAGTGAGGGGTACATGCAAACATGTTCTCTTCTCCAACTTGTTTTCTTTTCCACTGCTGCCATCTCAGAATATTTTCATCTATCGTATAACCTTCTTTTTTTCTGTTCTTTACACTTCATTTCCCGTGTCATAAAGCATATGCAGTGTGTGTCACTTCGTGAAGTGTATGCATAGCTGAATCGGGTGTAACAAAATTGAATCGTGAATCATACAATTCCAATCCGATTCATGTCACAATTCAAGGCATAAAACGAGTCACATTCCGATATTTATCATGGTAGAAGAATTTTGAACCGAATCGCGATACGTATTGCGATTCATATGATTCTAACTATATGAAAGTACGGCAGGTTCTCCTATGGACAGAAGCTTTTCTACAAGATCTTGTATTTTCATTGGAGGAAATATTATGTCTTGGAAAAGCAAGAAACAAAATGTTGTCATCCGCTCTACAGTTGAACTTGAGTATAGTGTAATTGGCATCTCTCCTTTGTGAACTTGTATGAACAAATGAAGATGTATTATGATAATCAAGTTCCTCTCCAAATTGCTTCAAATCTAGTATTCCAGGAGAAGACTAAACACATAGAAATCGATTATCATTTTATTTAGGAAAAGAGGTTGTCCAAAGAAATATGTACTAGGATTGAATTTATTTGTTCGAAGGTTGGGACATACAATTTCTATGCTCTTGCTTAAGGAGAGAGTGTTAGAAAAGGTCATATTAAATAGAGTTTATTGAAAAGTTGATATGTGCTTTATCCTATGCCTAGGTTCTAGATATGACCTTTTTTGTTCTTACAATTTTCCTCTCATCCATTGTATCTAAACTATCAATATCAATACAAATGTGAGAACCTAAGAAAGGGGAATCAAGCTCTCTAATTCATTTTCTGTTCTTCAAATTCCTATCATAGCATCGTTCAACAGAGTCAGCTTCTCAATGACTTTTACACTATAACACTTTACTCAATGACACTTTCACTTGTTAGAACCCTATGTGGGTATCTCTTTCCAAGAAACTAACAACTAGATTTGGCACCACCAATTAATTCACACCCAAGCACATTGGGTCTATCTTCAAAAGCTAACTACTAAGGGAAAACCAAACAATCAAATACTGCACTGAGTATTTTATAGTATTTATTGGACTGGCATTCCATGATACCCAAATCCCTATAAATAAACAAAACCAAACAGAAAAACAAATGAATTTGACTCAATATCTTAAATTACAATATTTCCACATTCTAGATTTAAGTATATTTACCTTCCTCGCAATAGTATTATAAACAGGACAAAAAAGAAATATTCTCAAAGGGCTTGACAGTTGTTGTCTCTCATGCTAATGAAAATTTTCCACTCCCAAAACAAACCTTGAAGCAATGTTGTCAAAATCATCATATACCATAATTTAGTCATATCCCAAATTGATATGGGATCTCCAACATATCTACTCAAGTTGAAGACTAGACATCTCAAGTGTGGGACTATATATTTGGGAGTGGTTCAACAACATGATAACGATTGACATGATAGACCCAATAGATCTACTAAGGCTAGCTCTGATACCATCATAGAAAACGAACTTTAAATCCAACTCAATGTCACAAAACTGACTTACAAGACACCCACCAACATTTTATAAGTGGATCATAGCTTTAGCCGATATGGGATCTCCAATAAAGTACAAACTGGATAAAATGTTAATACTTATAGTAAAAACAAGTGAAGAGGTGAAGAGGTTGTGCATAGAGGCTTTTGAAATAACATGAATTTGGTAAGAATTGGTCTTCCTATTTGCTTAACAAAATTGTCAATGAATTTAAAGACAAAGCACTATAACAAAGAAATCAATTACCTGCCATGGCCTCTCCCAGTCAAGTGGCATTGGCCAAGCCCCAAACCAAGCCCCAATAACTGCTCCATGAGCTGGTAAACAAATCAAGTACTCTATAGATCCATTTGGCCTAAAAATATCATAAGAATAACAATAATGTAACTAAAAGTAAATAATTGAAGGACCAAATAAACCCAACACTATAAAAAAAGTATTCAACATACAACATTAAATATATTCATCAAAATCCCAATAAAGAAACTTCATACGAACAAACATGTTATGAATAAGAAATTATTAGCCAAAAGAAACCTACTTTGTTTGAGCAAATATACGTCTCCAATCAGCCCATGATGAACCAAGAACACATGATGCTGGAACTGTCTGAAATAACATCAAATATGAATTTATAAAGTACACATAAACATGGGACCACAATTTAAAAAATGTTCATCCCAACAAAAGTTGTAAATTTGCAATTCATTCACGGAAAAGGAAGAGGACTAAATAAGTAACCTTTGAAAACTAATTTCAAAACTTGAAAATATAAATTTAGTGGGTCATAATAATTGAAATGGTGTTTGTGTTAAGAATGGTGACAAGACCAAAATGAAGTGGAAATGACCTTACAGGTCTATTATAGGAGGAACATAGAGGTTAAAATGTAGTTAGTTGTAACTGTCAAGAAAAAATACAAGTCAGGCCATTACAAGATGCAGTGTTATCAAATTTCAGCCATGGCGGAAACTGGTGACAGCTTCCCAACAAGGTGGTGGCGAAGCTGGTTTTCCATGACGACTTTTTGCATGGCTGCTGGCGGTGGTGGAATGGTGATGGCAAAAAAGTGAAGTGGATAAAGAGATAAGCAGCAGCAAGTGGAAGAGAAAATGCAGCAGCAGCTGGGAGAAGAGGCTAGGAGAAGACTGATAACGGATTTGTGGGTGGCCGATATTTTTTGATATCTGATATTGCTAACATTGATAAGACGCAAATCTTATTCTCATAATTTGGCCATTCGCACCCAAGTTTGATCATGCCAAACAAGAAACTTTTGGTTTGTCTAATATAAGCTAAATAGTGAAAACAAGTATTAGACAAAAACAAAAGACAGTATTAGATCATGAACAAAGAACAAGTTGTTGACAAGATGCAAGTCAACCTTAAAGTAAAAACCACAAGATCAGACTGCACAATAGACACATGTTAAACAAGGACAAGGGAGTGACACTAATGCATCAAACTTAAGAAGTGCTAATTGCCTATGTTTAAACTAGACGTCCATGCCATCAAAAGACATATTGCTCTACTAGAAGATCAAATCAGCAGAAGCAACTCTTACAAGACAAATATACAAAAGACATGAAATGTCTCGTCCAAACACCATACATGTTCAAAATAGACATAGCAAGCACAATTACATGCATGCTACGCTAGGTGTTAAAGTAAAAAATAGATTCTTAAAAGCACAAAGCAAAAATTGATCTTTCACAAGTCAAGAAGAATAGACACACTTCTCAAGTATCTTGTACTAGACCCATCTTTATGATGTCACACCGCCTAATCTCTATGAGTTGATTATGAATGCCTTCCAAGGAAAATTCTTACAAAAAGTACCATTCATCAATATGCATAAAATTACCTCCTTTTGAGGATCAAGATCCTTTACAATGGCTGGCAAAAGTAGAATTTTTTATTTTCAAAATGCAATAAATCAAACTTACAGAATGCTTAAAGTTGGCCTTGATCAACATGGAAGGTGATGTTGTACATTGGTTTCAGTATTGGCAACGAAAAACCAAGAATCTTTTTCGGAAGGATCTTTCAGAGGCTTTGACGAGGAGATCTAGAAACAGTGGTAGAGGCAAAAGTGATCATATTAATTGATAGTGGAGCCAACTATAATTTCGTGTTCACTAAATTGGTAAAATAGCTAGGTCTCTAAATTGAACAATACACAACCTTACTATGATTTGGGGATGGCAATAAAAAATCTACTCAAGTTACAAAAATTTGGAGCTCTATTCTTATGAGATGAAAGATATGTTTTTTCCTAGTTCAAATTAGGAGAAGTGGATGTGATTATTGGAGTAGCAAGGTTAGTGACTAAGGGGAGGAAAAGGTAAATTGGAAGGAGTTACTAGTGTCTTTTATGCATCAGTGTCAAAACATTATTATTAGAGATCCCAGTCTATCCAAAACTCTTATTTCTTCCAAATCTCTAAGGACTGTGGATAGAGATAGTGACGTTAGTTCTATAGGAATGGAAAAATACATATCATATAGCAAGAGTTGTCTAGAGAAAGCAACTATAGGAATTGTTGCTTGAGTTTTCTGAGGTTTTTTTAGAAATAAAAGACATTACACCTACTAGAGATATTGATCATTAGATTCCCATTAAAGTTGGAGTAGACCCTCTGAGTGTGAGATCATATAGATATCATCATTTGCAGAAGAATGAAACGAAGTCATAGGTCACAAATATGCAAGTCTCAGAGAGTTATAGGCTACAATCTGGAAACTTCTACAATTGCATTAAATGTATGTTGTACATGATCAAGAATAACAAGTAGCACCTGACAAATGGATGGGGTTTTCTTTACCTTGTAAAAGACTAAGCTGACGCCTAAGGAGCAAACAAGTTCTCAAACAGATACGAAGTGGAAACCATCCAATTTTAATTATCGTATAGTAGAAATAACTAATAAGTTGAAGATTTCACAAATGGTGGCTTTTTTTTTCTATTGAAGTATAATGTCTTTATTTTATTATTAATATTTATGTTAGGGTTTTGTTAAGGGCTTCCCGCCCTTTTATCTTTCAGAACTACTGTCTTCTATAAATACAGTAGTAAGTTGTATCAGACTTGCTTAATCAAAATATAAGACTTTTCATTTTCTCTCAACTTCAAGTTGGTATCAAGAGCCAGACCCTTGTGTCTTCTTCGTCTATCGTCGACGACATCATCTCTCTGTCATTTTTGTTGTTCGCTCTTCTGTTCGTCGCTGTCACCGCCTCCGGCGAAGTCAAGGGTTAGGTGCGCCTTGAGAAGCGCAACCAACCCTGGTGGTCTCTTCCTCCGAAGCCTCCACACCAGACGCGACACGTCGCTTCTTTCCGGTCCGTCCGCCGGCGCCACTGTTCAAACAGTAAAAATGATAGGTTTCTGATTAAGAAACCTAATCAAGAACCCTCTAGTTCACCTCTCAGAATAGAAAGATAACAAGAATGGAAACAATTTTGTGTATTATTCACAAAAGAATTCTCTGTACACTTACAGAAACAAGGGCGTAACCCCTTTCACAGGACAAAGCCTGTTAATCAATCAACTACCAAAAGTCCTTCTCTTCCTAAACACCCAACTATTTATACAACCGTTATTCCCATCCTTCCTAACTGTAATAAGCAGTTAGGTTATTTAACTAAGTAATTCTCTTCCTTCTCTCATAAACTCTGCATCTCTTCTCATTCCTATCATTGCCCTCTGCCTGAAGTTCAACCTTGCCCCCAAGGTTGAAATCGGGGTACTGTTCCCGAATAGCAACTTCCTCTTCCCATGTTGCCCCGTCTTGTCCTCCTTCCTGCCATTCTATCAACAGTTGTGGCACTTCCTCTTCCCCTTTCTGTGTCAATCTCCTTCCCAGAACCCTCACCGCCCAAAATGATGGTCCATCGGCCTGCAACTCTGGAGGCAATTCCTTCTCCACTCTCTGTTCTCCTATTGCCTTCTTTAATTGTGAGACATGAAAGACAGGATGGATGTGTGCTGTCTCGGGTAATTGAAGCTTATAGGCTACCTCTCCCACTTGCTGAATCAACTGAAACGGTCCAAAATACCTGGCCGCTAACTTCGGGTGAAGTCTGGTGGGCATGGAAGATTGTCGATGGGGTCTTATCTTCAAGTAGACCCAGTCACCTACTTCAACATTCGCCGGCCGCCTTCCCTTGTTGGCTTGTTTTACCATTAACTCCTGTGCCCTCTCTAAATGGAACTTCATCGGTCTCAAAGCCTCATCTTGGGTCTGCAACTCTTGGCTCACCGCTTCCACCAGTGACTCTCCAAGTATAAATCTTTGAAAGGATGGAGGTGGCCGCCCATAAACCGTCTCAAACAGGGTGCACCTGATTGCTCCCTCCTGATTGCTCCCTGATAGCTAGTATTGTACCAATACTCAGCCCAGGGTAAAACTGTCATCTATCCTTTCAGTTGTTCCGAACAAAAACACTAAAGATATCCCTCCAATACACGGTTTAAAACCTCCGTTTGTCCGTCTGACTCCGGATGATATGCAGTTAGGTTATTTAACTAAGTAATTCTCTTCCTTCTCTCATAAAATCTCCATCTCTTCTCATTCCTATCAAAAAAAGAAAAGAATATCCAGACAAAATGCAAAGTATCACGAAGAAAAAAAGGGCAGAATAATATATGAGACAAATTGATAGGAACTTTGATACTATTGAGTGTCTAAGTCCTATATCGAGTAGTATGATATGTTTGGTGGAGTATTTAAGTGTTTGGTTCTTCCTTCCTTAATGGCTAGTTTTAAAGACTGGCTCCCCCAAAATTTTTGGGTGCTTATCACATGTCCAATAAAAAACATCAAAACAATCTCCCAGAAGCTGTAATTGCTACAGAACAGAAATGAAATAGTCACTTACCGTGAATACCGACATCATGAGAGCCCAATTTATAGTCTTCGGAAGATACCTGTCTCAAGTAAAATTGCAAAGTCAAAACATGCTCCGGTTATTTGTGGTGATCTTCAAAATAAAAAATGAAAAGCTATTTTTAATTACATAATAGAAGAGGCAACAAATTAAAGATAACACAACTTGTCTCGCTTTAAAGGAACAATAGTAATTACAACTAATCCTTTTTCTCATCAACAACGACCTTATGTTACAAAAAAAAACACTGTACTGTGATGTAACTACTTTAACATACTGAAATTTAACAGGCGCCCCCAAAGCGATAGCTCCTAAAAAATTCAACAATGCCCCTGCAGAATAAAAAAAAAATATTAGAATGAATAAAAACAAATTTTCATGAAGAAGATTTATTAGTAAAACTAACTTAGGCTAAAACGCCATTTGAGTCCCTGAAAGTGTAATCTGCAAATCACTTTGGTCCATTATTAAAAAAGTTGTGACTCGTAAGAAATATTACCTTATACGTGTAAGAATTAGAGATTTATTTAATATTTTCAAGTCTCATTTGAGTGTGCTTAATTTGAGAGACTGTGGTATAGAATTTCAATTTCAAGGACCAAAACAGTGTTTTACCAAGACAAACTTTGATCCTCGTCTTTAACAACTTACTATACTAAGCCTGAAATTGAAAAATGCATCATCAAAAAGGGAAAAAAGAAGTTTAGACTCACCTACAGGCACCCCAAGAACACCTCTTCCAACAGCTCTTAGGTACTGCAAAGAATAGAAATCGCAAGAAAACAACATTAAAACTTAGAATATCCCCAGAAATCGGAGAATTACTCGGTTTCTGAGAAATTAAGGAGCACGAATTACCGAGCATTGTTGGGGATTTTGTCGATATCGACTGTATAGAAGGATCACGATCGGGAGCTCTACAATCTAAACGACGCCATAGAATGAGAAAATGTGAAAGAAACAAAGAAAAAGTGAACGAAAATTTTACAGAAAAAACGAATTGAAAGTACCGAGATGAGGAAGAGTGTGAGAGAAGAATGAGAAACGATGTCGATGGAGAAGACAGTGTTGGCAGCCCAAAATGCGAAGGCCAGACCAACGACGCACAACGCGTTTACTATAAAAGCCTCAGAAACTGAGATTGAAGGTGACGCTTCCACGGCTGAGGCTTTCGACGCCGTCGTTTTCCTGCTGCTTTTCCGGCGATCCATCGAAGAAGATCTTCGCAAATTGAAATTTTGAATCGAATTGAACCAGGAAATGCTGTGACTTCTCCAAGCACCTCTTAAAATTCTCCCTGTAACTCTAAACTCGTAATGCCAAAACTATCCTTGTAAAAAAAATTCTCTTTCCTATAATAACCCCATTCACCTACTTTTACTCTCACATTTCTTTAACTTATCATCGCAACTCCTAGCTCCATTTTGTTCTCCAATCCCAGCACCACAACTTACTTTGTTGATGCTCTTGTGAGTTACTTAATAACACTAGCGTTTGTTCATACACGTCTACACTACAGATTCATTCACTCCAAGATTACAAGGTATATATTTGTTTAGATATCTTCGTTTACATTTCATTTTAAATTATTAGAACAGTGTATATGAACTTAGAAATTGAGGATATAGGAGTAGGGTTATAGATTTGGAGAAATAGGAGGGAATTTCGAAATAGATTTTATGAAATTTTGAAATTTGATTAAAGGATTATCAAATTTATTAATTGGATTTCGATTGATAAAACTTTTTAACCGTACGTAAGTATTTATATATTTTTTTAATTTTACTTATTTATTTGTGTTATAGTTTTGTTTATTTATTCTTTTTAAATTAGTTACTTTTTACTTGTATTGGTTTTAATTTGTTATGAATTTGTTTGTTATAAAAATTATAAGAATGAGAAGTTTATTAACATATCTGACTAAGTTTTTCACAATGTTAAGGCAAAATGAGACTTATAACATCTGCTGGTGAAAGATATCTTCTTGAAAAAGTTGAAACATTAAGTTATTTTGATTTTCATGAGGAGTAAGAGAATTTTATTGAGGAGAGATGATGTTGTTCAATAATAACATGAAGTAATGATATATTATTATTGACGAGCTATATTCATCATGTTGCATTTGTGTTATTGTAAGGTCATGTTAGTTAAGTAGTTGAATTTTATTTTATTTTTTTAATTTTAATGGTTGATGAGTTATTTGAACTTTATATCCAATTGTTTTGTTTAGAACTAAGAGAAAATCGACTTGGTCTGACATGGAAAAAAATTAAACAAATTTAGAACATGTCATTTGGTTGTTCAAAATTTTGTATGAATTCTAGTTTGGTGCCTCTGTGCAATATTTCTTACTGTTATGCCGATAAAGGATTGATATTGACATTCGTTGAGAGATGACATAAAGAGACAAACTCTTTTCATCTCCTTGTTGGTGAGATAAACGTCATACTAAATTATGTGTCTACGCTGCTACATCTGCATATAGTGAGATAATTATGTTTGAACGAAGTCCTATACTATGAAGCGACTCGGGATATGATCTTCAACCTATTAGGCATGGATTGGCAAGTGCTACATCTAAGCTGAGATAATGTTGTGGTCCCCAAGTTAGATTGAGTTGGTTAAAAGAATTATATAACTGTTGTGAGAACCAATTAAAATGACACACCAAAAGCATAACATGATATCAGTGGGATTAATATTTTCTAAAGACACTCATACAAAGTAAGAAACAGAAGAAGAGTTTGATATTTCATTCACTTAACAAACTTGTGCATTTCAGTGCATTTTAGAGTTGCCCTTTTTTATAGGCTACAATTATAATATAATAATAGTAAATGTTTCCTAACTACAAAGAAAGCTACACCACGTGATTTGTCAGCAACTTTTCAGTTTTGAGCTTTTCCGTAAACGGTGCCTACAACTTTGTTGCCTCCTAATAAACCAATGAGAATTGGAAGCTTTCAGATGAGGTATTATATGGTCCAATAAAAGGATGCGGTGCATATACTTGATTTATTTCTGACATTGCCTCCCTTAAATCAAGTTTCTATCATTCCAAGCATTTTCTTCAACTTGTAAAATAACTCAGTTTTCAGTGGCTTTGTAAAAAATCTGCAACTTGTTCTTCAGTTGGAAGATATTCGATTACTACTTCTTTCTCAGCTACTAGTTCTCGGATCTTGTGAAACCGAATGTCAATGTGCTTGGATCGTCCATGAAAAACTGGATTTTTGGATAGTGCAATTGCAGACTTGTTATCACAATGTATTACTGTAGGAGTATCTTGCTTCTGATGCATAGCTTCAAGCATCCTTCTCATCCATATTGCTTTTGTAGCACAACTTGTTACAGCTATATATTCTGCTTCGGCTGTTGAGAGTGCAATTGTTGGCTGCTTCTTTGAGGACCATGATACAACTCCAGTGCCTAGATGAAACGTGTATCCCGACGTGCTTTTCCTTGTTTCAATATCTCCTGCCCAGTCACTATATGTGTATCCAACCAGCTTTACATTAGAATTATTAGCATAAAAAATCCCCTCAGTCAGAGTACCTTTGATGTATCTGAGAATTCTTTTTGCCCCTTGTAAATGACTTGCACGTGGCTCTTCCATGAATCTACTGAGCAATCCTACTCCAAATACAATATCTGGTCTAGTGGCAGTTAAGTATCTCAGACTTCCAATCAAACTTTTGTAGTATGTTGAATCAACCCTTCTTTCATCACTATCTCTTTTCAATTTCAACTTTTCCTCAACAGGTATTGATATTGGCTTTGAATACTCCATTTTGAATTTCTTCAAAATGTCTGTAGCATACTTCTTTTGAGATATAAAAATTCCATCATTCTGCTGAACAACCTCAATGCCAAGAAAATATGACATTAGACCCAAATCTGTCATCTCAAAATCTTGAACCATGGCCTCCCTGAATTCTACAATCATCTTTGGATTATTGCCAGTAAAAATTAAATCATCAACATAAAGGCATACTATAATAATATCATATGGATCAACAACTTTAATATATAAAGTGTGCTCAAATGGACATCTCTGAAATCCATGTTGTAAAAATAGGAATTAATCCTTTTGTACCACGCTCTGGGTGCCTGCTTCAAGCCATATAATGCTTTCTTTAATCTGTAGACTTTATTTTCTTTTCCTTTAATTTCATATCCTCCAGGCTGCTCAACATATACTTCTTCTTCCAAAGTACCATTCAGAAAAGCAGATTTAACATCCATTTGATGAATTTTCCAATTATTTTGAGCTGATAGAGAAATGAGCATACGAATTGTATCTAACCTTGCTAGAGGAGCAAATACCTCAAAATAATCAATTCCTGGCTTTTGTTTGTACCCTTTTGCTACCAACCTTGCTTTGAAACGATCAATTTCTCCACTGGGCTTGTACTTAGTTTTGTACACCCACTTCACTCCAATTGGCCTTTTGTCTGCTGGTAAGTCTGTCAGCTCCCATGTTTGATTCTTCTCAATGGCATGAATTTCTTCATCCATTGCTTTTCTCCAATGTTGATTATTTGACGCTTCTTCAAATGATACAGGCTCGCAATCTGCAAATAAGGCAAAATTGATAATTTCTTCATTAAATGGGTCATTGTCATTACCCACAACATAATCCTCTAATCTGGCTGGTAGTCTCCGTTGCCTCTGTGGTCTGCTTGATGTTTCTGGCTCATCAGGTGTTGAATCTACATGTCCATTCTCCTCTTCATAATTTTCTAGAATTGTTGTAGGCTTATTTTGGGATTTGGATGACCAATCCCACATTCCTTCTTCATCAAAGGTCACATCTCTGCTGATAATTACCTTCTCTGTCTCCGGATTGTAGAGCCTGTATGCCTTTGAATTTGTGCAGTAGCCAATGAACACACTTTTTTCTCCTTTATCATCGAGCTTCTTCCTTAGCTGATCTGGTACATGGGCATATGCTATACACCCAAAAACTTTGAGATGTCAAATTGATGGTCTCCTTCCGCTCCAGGCTTCTTCTGGTGTTTTCTCACAAACACTCTTTGTTGGACATCTGTTCAGGATATACACAGCGGTAACAACAGCTTCTGCCCAAAATTCTCTAGGCATTTGTTTTGCTTTTAACATGCACCTTACCATATCCATGATGGTCTTGTTCTTTCTTTCGGCAACTCCATTCTGTTGGGGAGTGTATCTGGTTGTTAGTTGATGATGAATTCCATGTTGCTCAAAATAATCTGCACAGACAAGATATTATTGACCTCTGTCTGTTCTCAATGCTTTAATCTTGCAGCCACTTTGTTTCTCCACAAATGCCTTAAATGACTTAAAGGCATCACAAGCATCTGATTTCTGCTTCAAAAAATGTACCCATGTTTTTCTGCTGAAATCATCAATAAAGGTAATAAAGTACTTACTACCACCATGTGTTGGGATTTCAACTGTGCATAAATCTGAATGAACAATCTCCAGTGGCTTTCTTGCTCTCCATGACTTTCCTGTAGGAAATGATTCTCTGTGTTTCTTTCCCAATTGGCAAGTCTCACACACATTCTTGGGAATATTTATAATAGGCAAACCAGAAACATATTCTTTCTTTGACAGATAGTTTAATCCAGAAAAATGAAAGTGTCCAAAGCGCATATGCCACAACCAATCATCATTTGGTATGATAGAACTCAAACAAGGATATTTTTCATGTTGAATTTTCAAAGGGAATAGGCGATTTGGAGTCATATTTACCTTGGCTATAAATCTTCCACTCTTGTCAATCAACGTGCAGTTCCCATGATGAATCTGCATGTTGTATCCTTTTTCTGATAGTTGTCCCATGCTTAATAAATTATGATGAAGACCAGGAGCATAAAAAACATCAGAAATGAAATTCTGTGAACCATCTTTCAAGCTAATCATTATTTGGCCTTTTCCCAAAATTGGAATATTGCTGTTGCCAAACTTAACAGTTGAAGTAACTGTTTCATCTAGCAAAGAAAATAATTCCTTTTTTCCACACATATGATTACTACACCCAGTATCTAAGTACCAGATATTTTCATCTTCTGAGAAGTTATTGCTTGTCAAAATAAACTTTGTGGGTTATTAGAATTCTCACCAATATCCTCGTACTGATTTTCAGCAATGTTTGCTTGCTGTCGGAATTTGCAATCTGCTACTCTGTGGCCATATTTTCCACAGTGGAAGCAATTAACATTACTTCTTTCTTGATAACCACCTCTTCCTCTTTCTCGATGGGCAGGTACAAAACTATCTCCATATCTTCCTTGATTGTTTGGTCTCTGTGACATCCCAATTATATACATCATTCATATATAATAAAGACGTCATCATGCATAATATAGGAAAGCAGTCAAGAGTAATTTAAGGATTACAGTCATCCTCAGAATAGTGCGGAATTTGACAATACGATTATTGGAATCTCCCATGGAAATTACGGAAAATTTAAAACTTAAAATACACGCAAATGTAATTAAACGAGTCCACGAAATAAGAATTAGTAATGCTAGGTTGCAGCACTGCCGTCTCCATCAAGAGCTGCTCCCAAGGTATCCTCCCCGCCATCTGCTCCCATCCAAGTGGATGATCATCGCCGAATAACATATCCAAATTGGCACACAACACAAACAATGCAAGGGTGAGCTAGATATAAAAACATGTTATCTCCTAGCACAATTAATTCATGAAATCATTCATAGGTTCATATAAAATAACAATTAAAGCATACTCATTGATCCATATTCACACACTCCCATGACATGTAAACATTCATCCAAACATGGTAAACTGACATCACAAGACTTGTTACTTTATACCCTGACTTGTTCCTTTATATACCGACTCGTCCGGACTAGAATGATTACCGAGCTATGGCGGGTCTTGCACTCGTGGTGGCTTTATGAAATTTGGGCACTCCCGCCCTGGCACTACCGCCTTGTGGAACATTAGGCACTACCGCCTGGTGGAACATTAGGCACTCCCGCCTGGTGGAACATTAGGCACTCCCGCCTGGTGGAACATTAGGCACTACCGCCTGGTGGAACATTAGGCACTCCCGCCTGGTGGAACATTAGGCACTACCGCCTGGTGGAACATTAGGCACTACCGCCTGATGGAACTTTAGGCACTACCCGCCTGGCCACAATCACGAGGTTAATCCGTTATCACTCACCTTGGGTCATGTGGAAGCACCCAAGACTAGGACCTCCTGCTACTCCTCACCACATGGTTCAATCCTCTCTACATGAGAAGAAAGACCATTGGAGCTTCAGGATGACCCCCAAAACTGAGCTACCATGTAATCATTCTATACAACCCCAAAATACCACCATGTATCCTCTCCTTGAGGATCATGGAATTACGTCCATGAATCATATTGTTACTTTGAAACTTAACCACAATTATGAATATTCAGATACCACCATATTATCACAACAAATCCAACATATTTCATACATTCACATATTTTCACATAAATTACATCAGAATATTCATTCTAAATATTTGCACATTTAATCCAACCGAAAAGCAAGGGAACTTATAGTCGAACACTATTTAACGGACCATCATTGGACTGAATACTATTCACCAAATGCCATCTTCCGAGCGTTCCTGACGAACGTCATTATCCTAATTGGACGAACGCTATTGAGCCAAAAGGACGAACGCTAATTTTCAAATGAACGAACGCGAAATACCAAATTGACGAACGCTAATCACCTTGAACGAACGCTCAACACACCACTTCTTAAGACGAACGCTCAGGCCGAGGACGAACGCTACATTCAGAATTTAAATAATACCGAACGCTCACAAACTATGGCCGAACGCTCACAAACTAAGGCCGAACGCTCAAGATCAATTACTTAGGCCGAACGCTCAACCACCGAACACCAAATTCAATACTGAACGAGCGCTCAAAGATCAAACCTTGACAAAACCGAACGCTTACTATTTATACATACAGAAACAAAATCTACTAAGAACGAACGCTAGTATCACTAAAACTCAACAAGAACGAACGCTAACGAACTCCTAACAGCATGAGACCGAACGCGCAACTTGGACGAACGTTCAATATCTGGACGAACGTTCTTAGGCGTCTGGACGAACGCTCAGGCCGAATACTTCTTTGGACGAACGCTTAGCAAGCCGATTGGACGAACGCTCAGCAGGCCGCTTCATTGGACGAACGCTCAGCTCAACAACAGGCCGAACTCCTAACAGGCCGAACGTTCAGGAACTTGGACGAACGCGCGACTAGCTTTTGCGGACGAACGTTCACACATACAGAACGAATCGCTCAATGCCGAACACTTGGATTTAAGGACGGACGCGCATAGCGAATGGGACGAACGTCCACTGTTCATTTTCACCAACTTTGAACGAGCTTCCCCAAACGAACGCTCTCCAACGACTACCGAACATATTGAACGAACGTCCTACCTTACTAGGACGAACGTTCAGAAAAATAACGAACGTTCACAAATTTGTCTATTTGGACGAACGTTCAGCAAATAAACGAACGTTCACAAATTTGGCTAAGCCATTTTGGGACGAACGTCCAATTTGAAACCAAATTGAACGAACGGTTCTGCAGAATTTCTGCAGAATTGCAGATTTCCAGAAACATCAAATTCAACCCTTTCTTCCCAGATTTTACCCAGATTTACATCATACAAAGCACATACAATTAATCACACAAAATATCTAGCTCCCCTTACCTCTTGAAGACTTCCTTGAATCACTTCCAGAGAGTTTGATCTCCTTCCAACTTCAAAAGTTCTTCACTTCTCCTCTTTCCCAGAACTTCCAGCCACTCTTCAACTCTTCCAAATGCACCACCAAAGCCTCCTTGCAGCTTCAACAGCAGCTCCCACTTCTCCCCTCTCAAATTTGGCAGTCAGAATTTTCCCTCCCGGCAGAACTCCAAAGCTTCTTTTTAACTTCCCAAACTCTTCCGTCTTCCCCTCTTCTTCTCTTTCCTTTTCTTGTTTTTGAATGGGGAAGCAACGTTGGCTGTCTCCTTGTGGCCAACGTTCCTTCCTTCCCCCTTTCCCCCGTTGTTGTTTTGTTTTCAAAGGGGGAATCAACGTTCACTGTCCCTTTGTGGCAGCGCACGTTCCTTCCTTTCCGTTCTCTCTTCTTTTTTTTTTTTTTTTTTTTTTTTTTTTATTATTATTATTATTATTTACGATTCCTTACAGTCTCCAGAGTGATTAAAATTACCACGACCTCTACCTCTTAAATTTCCACAACCTCTACTTCTGAAATTTCCTCTTCCTCTAATATTGAAATTATCACGACCTCTACTTTCTACTTCTTGATTGGACTCCGCAACTTTATTGAAATTCACTTGACTTTTCAATGCTTCAGCTCCTTTTTCTGTTTTCTCCAATATTCTGCTCACATGGCTTTCAATGCTTCCTTGCAATTCTGCAACTGTCATGGTGTTTGGGTCGTGAGACTCTATTATTGTAGTCACCACATGATCAAACTTCATCGGCATGGTGCGTAGAATTTTTTCAACCACCTTGCTTTCAGAAATATCTTCACCATATACTCTCATCTTATTGACAAGATCTGTGACACGAGAAAAATATTGTTGAACAGTTTCTGAACTGGACATATCATACCTTTCATATTCTCTTCGCAAGGACTGCAGTTTTTTGAGCTTTTTCTACTCCTTTGTATGATAACTTCAATGTATCCCACGCATCTTTAGCAGTCTTGCAGTTTGCAATTTTGCCAAAAATTGAATAATCTATTCCTTGTTGAATTTGTGATAGCGCCAACTGCCCCTTCCTTTGATTTTCTGCATTAGCTTGTTCTTGTAAGCCTGGTTCAATAAAGCTCCAAATGTTGTGAGCTTTCAAATGAGTGGACATCAACAATTCCCAATAATTATAATCCATTTTGTCGTCTAATTTGGGACTAGACCAAACAATATTGTAATTTGTGGCCATCTCTCTCTTTCTCAAATAGACTCAAAAAAAATTTTGTTAAGGTGAGAACGCTTTTGTTCCTCACACACTCAGAATCTTTTGTACTGACACTCTCACAAACTCAAAACTAATGCTAGATCTAGCCAGCTCTGATACCAATTTGATATCAGTGGGATTAATATTTTCTAAAGACACTCATACAAAGTAAGAATAGGAAGAAGAGTTTGATATTTCATTCACTTAACAAACTTGTGCATTTCAGTGCATTAGAGTTGCCCTTTTTTATAGGCTACAATTATAATATAATAATAGTAAATGTTTCCTAACTACAAAGAAAGCTACACCACGTGATTTGTCAGCAACTTTTCAGTTTTGAGCTTTTCCGTAAACGGTGCCTACAACTTTGTTGCCTCCTAATAAACCAATGAGAATTGGAAGCTTTCAGATGAGGTATTATATGGTCCAATAAAAGGATGCGGTGCATATACTTGATTTATTTCTGACATAACACACTGAAAATGACCAGAGAAAATGTTAGAATGAGAGAGATAAAAAGAAAGGGTTGAGAGGAATGAAAGAGGTGAGTATGAGTCTGAGGAGTTTCTATATTTTTATAGTTTTGATAATAAAAATTGTTAAAATACCCTTAACCTTAAAACTTAGAATCTATAATATTGTATTTTTATCTACTAAAACCCGATACACATTGCTAAAACTTACCAATTGAAAAACGTTAACAAACCCATATATATATATATATATATATATATATATATATATATATATATATATATTCAAAACTATTTATTTTATCAGCAAACTATTTATTTATTCTTAACAAATTAATAGTTTATATTTGATATTAACATTCTCGAGACCAGCTAAACGTACAAACTTAAACCTTTTCAATCTTTTTCCATTTTTTCATTTTCAATTATATCCAATGCAAAACCTAACTCATCATGCACTCTAATTAATCATACCGATTACTTCTTCCTTTCTTCAACTTCTTAAATCACAAACCAAAAATGTCCTTTTCCTGTAATAATACTTCTCAATTCGTATTCTAATAAATATTATGTTTATTGTGTTCTGGCTTCGGAACCAACACAATTTATGTAAGGACCTAGTATAATTTTATTTATTTATTTTTAGTTTAATATTATTCTAGAAGGGGTAGGGGAAGTAATTAGGAGGTAATTAGGAAGTCACGGACGTTTGGTTTTATTTGGAAGTGGGGAGCAAAGAAGTCCGTGACTCCTCTCACATGTTTCTGGCACCATTCAAGCGTGGGAAATAAAAAGGGGTTGAGGGGTTCTGCACTGGGAGAGTTTTGCTGCTGCATTTGGTGAAAAACGTGAAGTCCAAAGTTGCTGGGAAAGAAGAAGTGAAGAACTTTGGAATTTGAAAGGAGATCCAGACACTTGAATTTCTAGGTTCAAGATTCACAAAGGAAGTCTTCAAGAGGTAAGCAGTGCTAGATTTTTCGTTTTGATCAGTTAATCTTACTGTTTTTGTAGAAATCTAAAAGCTTTAGAGTTAAAAATGGAGGTTTTTCTGGTTTCTGGAAAACCTGTGATTCTGCAGAATCTGTAGAATCGCGTTCGTCCAATTTGATTTCAAATTGGACGTTCGTCCAAATTGGTTTCAAATTGGACGTTCGTCCACATTTTCGAGCGTTCGTCCAATTTGGTTTCAAATTGGACGTTCGTTCAAAACTAGACGAATTGAGTGTTCGTTCTTAAATATTCCGAACGTTCGTCCTAACCATAGGTGGGTTTCTGAGCGTTCGTTCATATAAAGGATTAACGAGCGTTGGTGATAAGGATTTGAGTAGAGAGCGTCTGTGTGCGCCTGTGAACGTTCGTTCATTTCCGGGTAAGGGAAGCTTACTTAATTTAACTGTTTTGATGCATGCTGTATGTGAACGTTCGTTATTTTTACTGTATGGAAATAATGCATGATGGAATGAATGGTATGAACGTTCGTTATTGTGACTCTATGATGTTGCTGTGATTGATTTATGTGGACGTCCGTTATTTATTGAATGGAAATGAAACATGATTAAGCTACTTATGATGTATGAGATATTGGATGAAATGAGATATATGAATGAGATGTTTTGGTGTGAATGAATGAAACTATGAAAGTCTGTGATGAGAAATAAACTGGAACTGAAAAATGAACTCCCCATGAAATTGAACGTTCGTACTAAACGGTCATTGACCGTTCGGTTTTCCTTGGTTGAGGACGAGCGTCCTCACTCTAAAATGTTCTATTTGAGCGTTCGGTCAAACACTGTTGAAGCTAACATTTTCATAAACTTCTATCTCTTTGAAATTGTATGTGTATATGCAACTGTGTATTTTTCCCGTTCGTAAATACTCTTTAAAAGTATCTTAATTTATTTTTCAAGTCCTACCAATCTGAGTTATTAAACGTTCGGTCTCATACCGTACGTTCGTTCAAATTGGTGTTCGGTCTTATACCGAACGCGCGTTCTAAATGACGTTCAGTCTTATATTGAACGCTCGTTCTGTTTGGTGTTCGTTTCAGAACGAGCGCTCGCTCAAATTGGTACTTACACTGAGCATTCGTCCAACATGACGCTCGCTTTTGATGTGAGCGTTCGTCCAAAATTCTGCGTTTTGAAATGAGCGTTCGTCCTATTGGCGCTCGACTTTTGAAATGAGCGATCGTCCTAAATGAGGCTCGTTCTTATAACGAGCGCTCGCTCAAAGTGAGGCTCGACCTTATGTTGAGCGTTCGTCCCAAAATGGGGCTCGGCATTATTTTGAGCGCTCGTATTATTTTCCACAGCGTTCGTCCAATGAACAGTACCAGATTTAGAAATATCTGAACTTAAACCGTTCGTTCTTTGATTCGAACGAGCGTCCCTGTTGGGTCTCATTTCACAGCATTCGTCCTCGGACTTATTGGGGACAAGACGTTCGTTTTTGATGGTTTTCTTAAGAATGATGAATAATGAATGATGAACAGTTTATGAGATGAAATGAAAATACGAATACATGATGAAAACTGAATGATGAACAGTATATGAGATGAAATGAATGTTGATTTATGAAAGAGCGTTCCAAGGAGGAATGACTCAGAACTTGATTATTGAGATTTGTAAAGTATGAATGTGGTAAGCTTAGCCGGTCGTTCATCCTGATATTCCGTGAGTACTCGTCCTCACGTAGAGGCAGTACGTCATGTGTGGGAATGGCAGGAGGTCCTAGTCCTGATGATTTTTGGACAGATAGGATTAACCTCGGGTGGCAGCTGATGAGAGTTCCAGTTACTACATCACCCGGGTGCACGAACACCGAAGCTACACAGAGTTCATACAGTCCGGACAGTCAGTCGTGTCGAGTTTATTTAGTGAGTACGTTTAAATGGGTTGTTATGTAATGAATGTGTATGTTGAGATATGCATGTATGTTGAATTGTTTACCTGAAATTGTATGTTGATGCATGAGTTAAATTACGTAAGCTTACCCTTTCGTTTCCTTGTGTTGTCTATTGTCCTTGTACGTCCGTCTTGTCATTGCAATGATCATCCGTGTGGATGTGAGCAGAGGGAGACGAGTGTTTGGAAGAGGCGCTGAATGAAGAGAACCTGGTTGATGTCGAAGTGAAGACCGAGCAGTGAAGCGCTCGGCCAGTTATGTAACCTGTATTAGAGTGGTCGTTCGACCATCTTGTCTCGTTATTTTATTCTGATAAACCGTTCGGTATTTGTCTTGTGTAAACCGTTCGGTCAGGTTTCCTGTACGGTTGGTTTTAAATTGTAACTCTGATGTGTGGCGTGCAACTTTAGCACATTCGCAGTTATGTTGGATTTGTACTCAAGGACGTTCGTCCTTGAGCGATTGTAAATTTCTCATTTCTTTAACTTTTAGTGTAAAACTGTTTGAGATTATTATTAAATGTGATTTTTTCTAAATTTATAGTTATGACTGTATTTTTGGGATGTCACAATTTATGGTTACTTTTTTAAGAAAAAATTAACGGTGTAGAATTTTTTTTTCTTACGAACGTTAATGTTAAAAGGTATCCATTTTAATAAATTTGAAAAACACCCTATTTATTGTAATACATGAAAATCGGGGGAAGAGCTTATATGACAAATTGTATATGCTTGAAATTTAATAAATAATGAAACGAGGACATGCAAAAAAAAACCTTGAATATGGAATTTTTTCCATTTTTATTTTTTAAAATAGTATGAAATTTACTATATTGAAAAATGTTTTATCCGTTATTAGTTACTGCTTCCATTTCCTAATTTTCATAAAATATATTTTATAATCAAGAATATTTATTAATTAAGAGAATGTAGACAAACAATGTACTAAATTAGTATACTTGTGCTGAATTTCTAAAATAATGTGTATAAAAAATATTTATTAAGAAATAATCTTCAAACAAGTGTATTTACTCTAAATTTAAAACTAGAAGAGTGAACGTCTATCTACTACACAACTCAAACAATCTACTTCACAACTCAGAGTAATGAAAACACGTAAAATAAGATCTAACACAATAGCTAAAGTTCAAAACACGAGACAACACTGAAACTCACGTCAATCACATTAAATATATTAAATATACCCATTAACAAACCACCTCAGCCTCACACCCTAACTACTTATTCAATTTACAGTTATTCAAATTCTATACGCAAAAAGTAATCCCAATTTTTTTATCAATTTCTATAAAAAAAGTAATATGTATTAAGATAATCTAAACCATTTTAATTCTCTTTTAAAGAGATCATAATTATTATTATCCAATAAAAATACTTTTAATTTTTATGGATAACAGAAACCAAAAGCTTGGTCAATCAAAAGATAAAGAAAAAATACTAGTATTATTAATAATTATAGATGTTCAAAACATATATTTGATAATATGTTTAATGTAAAATCATCACCAGCCTCCATAAATATAAAGAGACCGTGTCAATCATAGTGTAGAACAAATATCAAAAGTTATTTCCCAATTGGCGTGGTTGGGGAAATTAATAAATTAAAAAACGGTGAGAAAAATATATATATTTTGCTATATATTGTGAGAACCTGATAAATTAGGCACACTAATCCATCCTCTGATCACATTTTAATGCACCTGGACACGTCAAAAATCCACTCACTCCCACTCTGCATGCGCCTGCCATGTGTCACAGTTGGAGCATTATGAGAAGTTAGTGGGAGACAAGTGGCATGTGGAGGATGGGGAGTTCATTCTGCATGGGAAGAGAAAAATAATTCTGGAAAACTCTCCCTCTTCCTCCTGCATGTTTCATCTTCTTCTCTGAAATCCTAACTTCAAATTCTCTGCAACCTCTCTAAAACCGTTTCCATCTTCTCTCTAAGATAACTCATCATCATCTCTTCCAATCTCATTTCAGACACAGTAGAAACCTTCCCTGCACTGTGAGCATCATTTTGATCCGAACAGAACTGAGAACTGATCTGGTAAGTTCTCGTCCCTGCACTTTGTCCATTTAGTTCATGCAAACCAAAATTCTGGTTGCATGCGTGAGTTAGAAGTCTGATCTGTTAATGATTTTGGTATCTTAGATTAAGTGGAAATTGTGGGGTGAAATTCTGGATAGAAGCCGTGAGAGAACGAGTGAAACTCTAGCATTTTGAAGTGCACTGCTATACCAGGTAAGGGAAGCTTTAGTAATTTAATTTAATATATGTTTGATCTGTATGACAGTAATGAATTGTGATGGATGTCTGAAATGTATGCAATATATGAATTTTGAATATGCGTGAATGAGCAGAATTGAAATGGATGTATGTCAGGAATGTTGTGTGAAATTATGCAGTGAATGAGATGTATGAGTTGTAATGTAATTGATTTCTGCATAATTTGGAATGAAAATGATCTGAACTGTATGTTGATGATGATATGTTTGAAACTGGAAAATGGGAGATTCTGTATTTATGAGATGATAATATGAATTCTGTAATGTATGAGGTTCATGTGGAAGATAAATTCTAAGTTATGAATCGTATGAAAATTTTGAAGTTAATGGGAATGAAAAATCTGGAAATCTGATCTTCTCTGATTGATGATGTACGCTCGTCATCGAACGGTCTTATACCGTTCGGTTTCCCTGGAACACCACTTAGAATAAGGATTCTTTCATTTGGAAAGGACTCTGATTAAGAACGAGCGTTATTGGTGTCAAGAGTTAGGCGTGAGCGTTCAGCTTAGCCTAGCGTGTCCAACCATTGAAAATAAAGTTAAGTATAGTTAGGACGCTCGGTTTTGTTTACCAGCGTTCGTCATAAGTGGTGCTTAGTATTTTACTGAGCGTTCGTCCAAAGGAACTCTCGATCTTAGATTGAGCGTTCGTCCTAGTTAGCGTTCGGTCTGATACCGAACGTTCGTTCAAGTGCACGTTCGTTCGAATGCACGTTCGTTCAAGTGCACGTTCGTTCCCATGCGCGTTCGTTCAAATGCGTGTTCGTTCTATTTGGTGCTCGGTCATTGACCTGGCGTTCGTCCTGAGCAGTGTTCGCTTTTATAATTGAACGCTCGTCTTTCATTGCTTTGTGAGCGAACGTATATGGCGTTCGTCCAAATTATTAATTAACGTTCGGTCTTTGACTGGCAGTGTTGCTTTCTGAATTCAATCATATTTGGTTGTTTATCTAAATACTTTCTTACTAGCTTTATTCTTTGGATTCTACCTGGAGTCTTTATACTTAAAATTTTTCTAAGTATTATCCATAATTTCTAAGATCAAATTCCTTCAAATTATTAAGTGTTATCAAGTATCAAGTGGATAAATGGCTCGTTTCTTTTGTTCAGAAACGTGGATGTATGAGTACTGCAATATGTTCCTTCCTATCTAATGAGTGATGGACGTTCCTTAAAAGTAAGAGAGTGAATACAGAATGAAAATTTGATTAAGAGAAATTGTGAATATGTGCGAATGGTGATTTGAATGGATTTATTGGATTGGATTGTGAATGAGCGTTCCAAGGAGGAACGTCTCCATGTTGTGAATATGAGAAGTAGTGTAGTATGACCATGGATAAGCTACTGATGGCTGTTCATCCTGATATTCCGTGATTGCTCATCCTCATGTAGAGGAGAGTAGTTCATGCGTGGGAATGGCAGGAGGCCCTAGTCCTTATAGTACTTGGGCTGATAAGGGTTAACCTCGGGTGGCAGCTGTTGAGGGTATCCCAGTTACTACATCACCCGGGTGCAGGAACGCCTGTAGATACATGGATCATACAGTCCGGACAGTCTTTAATTATGAGAATTTGAATGAGTTACTGTATGCTTAGTTATGTGTTTAATGTTGTATGAACTGTATGACTGATTTTATAAGTTAAATTATGTTGATTGTATTGAATTAAATTACCTAAGCTTACCCTTGCAAATTTCCTTGTGTTGTCTACTGTTTCTGTATGTCCGTCTTGTCAATGCAATGATCATCCGTTGTGGATGTGAGCAGATGGTGAGGCACCCCTGGAATCAATGCTGGAAGAAGAAAATTTGGAGGATGCCAACCTTGTGGAAGTTGAAGTTAAATCAGAGCAGTAGGGATTAGTACTGTAGTAGCTGTTAGTTATTTTTCTGTACTGTATTTTGACAGTTCTGTATACAGTACTGCAGAAATGTTTGTCCAGAACTGTTTTGTAATTTAGTTGATTTCTGAACACTGTAAACGTTGCTGTTAGTGCTGTTTAATTTTGAGCAGCTGCTGTAAATATTAAGACTGCACTGTATTTTCTGTAAATGTGATTAGTTCTGATTAATGGTAATTACTATTTATTGGGATGTTACATATATATACCACCTAATTTGAGCCAAACTGAAGAAAAACCCCAACACACTACTTCTACTACTACAGTTTCATTTGAAAATAGCAACAATCGCAGCAGCGATCCTCGTATGTGGTTTAATAAACTTCATAAGGCGTTCTTCTTCTCTGCCACTCCCTCCCGGACCAAAGCCCTGTCCTGTTCTCGGGAATTTCCCACACATGGGCCCAGTGCCTCACCACTCCCTCGCCGCCTTGGCCCGCGTTCACGACCCGTTGCGTCCCGGATTCGTCGACGTCGTCGTGGCGGCGTCCGCGTCGGTAGCCGAACAGTTTTTGAAGATTCATGACTCTAATTTCAGCAGCCGGCCACCGAACGCCGGAGCCAAATACATATCCCATAACTACCAGGACCTGGTGTTCGCTCCCTATGGCCCGCGGTGGCGGTTGCTCCGGAAACTCACCTCCTTCACCTCTTCTCCGGGAAGGCCCTGAATGTATTTGGACACTTGCGTGAGGTGAATTTTCTGTTTCCACTGTATACGTAAACTATACATACGTAAACTATACATACATATATATACATATATATATATATATATATATATATATAGATATATACATACATATATATACATACATATATATACATACATATATATATATATATATATATATATATATATATATATATATATCATGCATATTTCTATTTTCATGTAAAAAATTATTTTATTTTTCTTCTATGAATATTTGAGTTTATAAATTTTTATGAATTTATTTGTCACGCCCCAATAATTACGCTGCTTAGTCACCTCTCTGCTTCCATTAATACCCCGTGACACGCACACCCTTCCATTAAAACGCACTCACTTTCACATTGCATGCATGCTGACAAGTGTCACTTTGGAACGTTCCAAATAGTTAGTGGAATCCAAGTGGCAACGCGTGGATGGACGTTCGTCCTACGTGGGGAAGAGAAATTAATTCTCTGAAAAACTCTTCCCTTTCCCACTGCACACTTCATCTTCTTCCTCAAACCCTCTGACTTCTCAAATTCTCTACCTTCTCTCTAGAACCTCCATTCTTCTCTCTACCATAACTCACGTTCTCCTTCTCCAATCCAATTTCAGAAACCGTAGAGGAGATCCAGACGTCCTAAGCTTTCCATCAAACCGAACAGTTTTGGATTCTGAAACGGGTAAGTTTCACGTCCTTAACTGCTCTTCATTTTCCTCATGCAAGCCTCGTTTTGAATTGCATGCACCTTCTCTGAACCATTATTTGGTTTTCTGTAATTTTAGTTTAAGGAAATTTGGGTTGAAACGTAAAGAGTAGAAGAGTTTATACTGGGATCTGGTTTTATTTTGAAGAACGAAAGCGCAATCCGGGTAAGGGAAGCTTATTGGTTTAATTCATGTGATCTCTGTACTGCATGTGCGTGTGTGAAGTTTGAAAATATGATTATGATTCTGAGATGATATATGAAAAGTGATGCATGTATGTACTGAGAATTTTATGCTGGTGTATATGAATGATCTGAAAAGTTGTATGTTATATGATCTTGGTATTGAATGATTTGATATGGTGTTTAATTCAAAGCTTGAGAAGTATAAGATATGTTATGATATGATTAAATGAATGTGAGTATACTGGAAAATTTGGTTACTGTATGTGGAATTTAAATCTGAAAATACTATGAAAGTGAACGTTCGTATCGGTACGGTCATTGACCGTTCGGTAGTTTTGGTGAATTCCTTGAAGTAGTCGAACCCCTTTCATTTGGAAAGGATTATCCTTGAGGACGAACGCCCTCTTAAACAGCTTTATGTTTGAGCATTTGGCCAAACGTACCCTTCATGAGTGTTGAGTGAGGTTGAGAAGCTTGATAACATTCTTTGGAACACTTAGTCAAAATTTTAAGACATCAATTTTAGTTATCTTATCTTATAGAAATCCCAAACTTCTTTGCTTTTGAATCAGTGAAAGTTCTCGACCTAAAAGCGTACGTCCTAAAGTGGCGCTCGGTCTTAGACCGAACGCTCGTCCTAAAAGCATAAATAATAAGTAGCGCTCGGTCTGATACCGAACGCTCGTTCCAATACGTATGTGATAAAGAACGCTCGGTCATATACCGAACGTTCGTTCATTCTCTCAATTATTAGCGAACGGTAATAGCGTTCGTCCTGGAATTGAAATAGCGTTCGTCCATAAATCTAAACAGCGTCCGTTCAAAAGTTCTGTTGACGCTCGTCCAAGTCCTCAGTGACGTTCGTCCAAAATTCATCAAAAGTCTATTTTCACGCTCGTCATTGACTGGCGGTTGTCTCTTGAATTAAATTATGTTCGAATTCTTTATTTAAACAATTTGTGATATATCTATTCATTTGATTCATTCCAGAGTTATTGAATTTGGATTTTCTAAGTAAATTATAAATCATTCTAGATTCAGTTCATCTAACTGATTCAAGTTCGTGAACGAGCCTTCTTGATATTACATTAACGTTCGTCCTCTATTACAAAGGGGGCTGGACGTTCGTTCTTTTATGGAAGTGAAATTAAGAATGGAAGTGTGAATAAGATGAAAGGTTAATATGTGCGAACACCATGAGAAATGAAATTGTGATTGTTGGATTTGAACGAGCGTTCCAGGGTGGAACGACTCTTGGTTGAAAATTGAGATTTGTAAGTATGAACGTGGAAAGCTTAGATGGTGGTTCATCCTGATTTCCGTGAATACTCGTTCTCAAGTAGAGATGAGTACTTCATGCGTGGGAATGGCAGGAGGTCTAGTCCATAACTGTAACTTGGACAGAAAAGACTAACCTCAGGTGGCTAACTGATGAGTATTCCAGTCACTCACCTGGGTGCACGGACACCTTAGCTATACAGGATTCATACATGTCCGGACGGTCGGTCTAGTATCAGGATTTGGATGGAATTATTGTATGAATTGAATGAGTATGTTTGTGAATTTACTTGCTGTATTTGATAAGTATGAAATGTATGTTTGACTTGAATTAAATTCAATAAGCTTACCCTTGCATTTCCATTGTGTTGTCTTGTCTATGTATATCCGTCTTGTCCAATGCAATGATCATCCGTGTGGATGTGAGCAGAAGGCGATACTTCCTTGGAGCAAACACTGGAAGAGGAGGTACTTGCTGAAGAAAACTTAGTAGAAGTGGAGGTGAAGGCCGAACAGTGAACGTTCGGTTTCTAGTTAGTGTAGTTAGATTAGTGAGCGTTATGAGCGAGCGCTCTTTTTGTTAATGGTAAATAGTTGGACGTTCGGTAATGGTTTTGTAAACCGTTCGTTCTTATTCTTTTGTAAACGCTCGTATATTTATATATAAATGAAAGGCCGTTCGGCCATTTTTTTTTGCTCACTGCTTACTGTATTATTAAAACTGTTTTGCCATATTGATTAATGTGATTATTCTAAGTATATAGTTGATGACTGTATAATTTTGGGATGTTACATTATTCATTGTGTATATAACAAGGGCTTTAATTCTATATATATGAATTCTGTGTTTTAGTTTAGATTATACCTTTTTATGATGGAAAAAAGTACATGCTAGTTTGAGGAAGTTTTATTTGGATTTGAGTGGTTTAAAATGAAGAGACGTGTATGTAAGTAAAGAAAATTAATTTTGTAAACCTTATGCTATTATTGTTAGTTTCTATTTTACTATTTTTTGAGTTATTATTCTTAACTCTATGTTTTTTTTTTCTTCTAATTTTTTACAGAATTTAATTTAAATTACATATTTTTTTTTCTTTCAAACCAATATCTTTTCGCTTTTGACTTTTTATTTTATATTTTATCTTAGTCATAAAAACTTTTCACATGATTTAAGCAACAAGTTTACTTTTTTTTTTCAACCCAGATATTAAAAGTGTCGACGATTTTAATGTCAAGGCACAATTTATTTTGTAATTTATTTAAAGTAACAACCAAATCAAAGTGTGGGTTTTAATATAAGGCTAATTTAATTCATAGATATGGAAACTCTCCTTGATCTAGAAAACTCTTTTCAAAGCTTCTCAATTTAATATCACTTATTGCATATTGTCAGGCCTCGAAAAAAAAAAAAAAAAAAAAAAAAAAAAAAAAAAAAAAAAAACGTGGCAGTTGGAGAGCGCGCCACCTCAGCGACGCACTTGGACGACAGCAGTGCCCGACATCCACTAACGAGCGCCAGCTGTTGCACGTGGAGCTGAGTCAGGAATTGGAAGTGGAAGACACGTGGCGACTGCGGAGTGGACGTCCAGAATGGACTGTCGAGAATCTGGAGTGCAGGACGTGCGTCCAGTGTGGCTGAGTGGGAATGTGAGTTGGCTAAGTGGAGAGTGCGCTGGACGAGAGTGGAAAACGAATCTGAGAATTTCTGAAATATTCTCCACCCTCTGCACGTACACCATTTTTCATTCCTAAGAATCCAAGTCTCTCCTCCTTCTCTCTTCATTTTTCTCTGCACCTTCTCTCTAAGAACCACCGTTTCATCCCCTCCAATTCTGGGTTCCGGCACTGTAAAAGGACGTACGGCATTAAGGACTTCCAGAGAAGACGTTCGGTTGGCAAAGCTGGATTGTGGAGCAAATCTGATATTGGTGATTGGGGTTCGTTCTTGTAGTTGAATTTACGAGCGTTGACGTTAGGAGATTCCGTAGAGAAGAAGTATTTTTGTGCATTTGTGGACGTTCGTCATCTCCAAGTAAGGGAAGCTTATTTAATTTAACTAATGTATGTTGTGTGAACGTTCGTTATTTAGCCGTATGAAAATAATGCATGATGAATGATATGAGTGAATGGTATGAACGTTCGTTATTTGATGGTATGAGTATAATACATGATATTTGATTTACTGAACTGCATGAACGTTCGTTTTTCTTGGTGAAATGAGATGTGTGAATTTACATGAGATGGCCTGTATGAAATGTGGAAATTGATGATTGATATGAACGTATGAAACTAAGAGATTTTGTATAATGTAGAATGAACTGGAAATGTAAATGAATATTGAACAAGAACTTCCCCTATGATTTTTACGTTCGTACTGAACGGTCTTTGACCGTTCGGTCTCCCTATTTAACATTCAAGAGATGGGATTCGTTCATTTGGAATGATCCCTGGTCGAGGACGAGCGTCCTCATGTTAAAATGATTCATTTGAGCGTTCGGTCAAGTACTATGTTTGGTATTCTTTGATAAAAATTCCCTTCAGTTATACGCATATATACATAATAGTGTATTTTACCGTTCGTAAACACTTCTCCGAAATCAAAGTCCATTATTTTAAAGGCTACTAGCGTTCGGTCTCACTCTGAACGTTCGTTCTGGATGCTCAGTTTTGAACTGAGCGTTCGTCCCAAATGGTCTCGGTTTTGAATTGAACGTTCGTCCTTGAGCGTTCGTTTGGTTTTAAATTTTAGTTGGAAAACTGTACTGTTTTATTATTAACTGTGATTTTCTAATTATATGGTTTTTACTGTATTTTTGGGATGTCACATTAGTGGTATCAGAGCAGTTTTGTTCTTTTAAGGACATTGTAGGTTGTGAGTACACCATGCTTGTTTTGATGTGTGCTCAACGTTCTTTATTGAGTATTTCAGACTCCTTGAACTTAATTAATGATCGTTTTCTCTGTTTCTCAGAGAACAAATGGCACCAAGACTTCCTCCTCCTCCACCACCGACCAATGAACATGATGCGCCCAACAACACCAGGTTGTTGGAATTAGTGATTGAAAGACTACAAGAGCAGAATGCTGTTTTGATGCAGCAGAACGCGGCTGCCTTACAGAGTTTGGAGGCCGCTCGTGCAAATTCTGAAGCGACTCAGAGGCAACTGATGGAGATCCTTGCAACTACTAGGGGTACACCTGGAGCCTCCGCTTCAAACACTACTCATCAGACCGAGTGGAGTTTGGAGAACTTTTTGCAACATCGTCCAGCGAAGTTTGATGGAAAGTGTCCTCCTGATGGGGCAGATCAGTGGCTGCAGGATATGGAGCGTCTCTACGACGTCAAGGAATGTCCAAACGATCGAAGGCTGGCATTCACTGAGTATTTGTTGACTGGAGAGGCCAGTCATTGGTGGTCGAGTACGAAGATGTTACTGACAGACTCTCACAGCCCTATTTCTTGGGAAGTCTTCAAGGAAAAATTTTATGAAGAGTATTTCCCGGATAGTGTTCGTTTCGGCAAGGAAGTGGAATTTCTCCAGCTGGTGCAAGGTAGTATGTCTGTTTCTGAGTACACCAACAGGTTTAAACATCTGGTTCGTTTTAATACCATGGCGACCAGTGAAGTATGGCAATGCAGGAAGTTTGAAAATGGGCTGAGAAGTGATCTGAAGGTACTGATATCCAGCCTTTGCATTAAGTCTTTTCCTGCCATGATTGAGAGAGCAAAAGTGTTAGAGAAAAATGTGGCTGAAGCAGAACGACTGAAGAAGCAGCAACAACCAACTAGAGGACCAATCATGTCCAGGCCGAATCTGAATCGGAACAGGTTGCCGTATGCTCGCCCAGTACAACCATCTAATTCTCAGGCTATGGTTGTTGCCGGACAGTCTGGACAGCACGGATCAGTCAAGTGTTTCCAATGTGGAGGACCACACTACCGGTCGTCTTGCCCTCAGTTATTGGGAGTGAAGTCCTGCACTCGTTGTGGAAGAAATGGTCATATAGAACGTGAGTGTAGAATGGGCGGACGAGCGGCAATGAGGCCGCCAAATGCCGGGAGAATGCAACAGGATCGGGGTGGACGAGCACAAGCTGTTGGTCGAGTGTATGCGATCACGGGCGCCGAAGCTGCCAGCTCAGGTACGCTCGTCACCAGTACTTGTTTGTTGTTTGGAATGCCTGTTTGTGTGTTGTATGATTCGGGGGCAACACACTCCTTCATTTCGAAGGCGTGTGTTGAGAAATTGGGATTAGCCGAACGCGAGATGCAGTTCGACTTGGTAGTATCAACCCCAGCGGCTGGTGAGGTTAGGACGTCTACTGTATGTGTTAAGTGTCCTATAGAGGTTGAGGGGCGAAATTATAAAGTGAATCTCATCTGTCTACCCTTGCAAGATTTAGAAGTAATCTTAGGAATGGATTGGCTGGCTGCCAATCGCATTCTCATAGATTGCGGTGCAAAGGAATTGGTGTTTCCAGACGAGTATGAAGTGGATCTATCTGTGACGCTCGGTCAATTGAAAGAAGACATCGGGGATGGTGCTAGTTGTTTTCTGATCATGACGCATTCAGACGAACGAATTGAAGATTTGAATCATGAGCGACCGTCTAGTAAATCGAATGGAGGACGATCAGTCGTGGATGAATTCTCTGATGTATTTCCTGATGAAGTGCCTGGATTACCTCCTCCACGCGAGGTGGAATTTACTATCGACTTAGTGTCGAATGCTGGACCTATCTCTATTGCACCTTATCGGATGTCGCCAGCAGAGTTAGCTGAACTCAAGGAACAGATTGAAGAGTTAATGGATAAGCAGTTTATCAGACCTAGCGCATCACCTTGGGGAGCGCCGGTACTCTTAGTGAAGAAGAAGGATGGTAGCTCTCGTCTTTGCATTGATTACAGGCAGCTGAACAAGCTAACCATCAAGAACAAGTATCTGTTACCTAGGATTGATGACCTACTGGATCAGTTACATGGTGCGACTGTATTTTCAAAGATTGACTTGCGTTCGGGATATCATCAAATTCGGGTGAAGGAAGAAGACATCCAGAAGACAGCTTTCAGATCTCGTTATGGACACTACGAATATGTAGTAATGCCGTTCGGTGTGACGAATGCACCAGCAGTTTTCATGGACTACATGAATCGTATCTTCAGACCGTACCTAGACAAATTCGTTGTAGTCTTCATTGATGATATTCTTGTCTACTCCAAGAGCTATGAAGAGCACGAGGGTCACTTGAGGATCGTTCTAGGCATACTAAGAGAAAAGGAGTTGTACGCCAAGTTCTCAAAATGTGAATTTTGGATGAAGGAAGTGCAATTCTTGGGGCACGTGGTTTCAGCTGGAGGAATCTCAGTGGATCCGGCCAAAGTAAGAGCGGTACTGGAATGGGAAAGTCCACGTTCGGTTACTGAAGTTCGCAGTTTTGTAGGACTCGCGGGATATTATAGACGGTTCATTGAAGGATTTTCCAAAATAGTAGCTCCGCTTACTCAGCTGACCAGAAAGGATCAACCGTTCGCTTGGACCGATCGGTGTGAAAGAAGTTTCCAGGAATTGAAGAATAAGTTAACAAGCGCCCCAGTACTGGTCATACCTGACACGGCTAAACCCTTCGAAGTATATTGTGACGCTTCTCATCAAGGTTTGGGTTGTGTGCTCATGCAAGAGAGGCGGGCAGTAGCGTACGCTTCACGGCAGTTGAAAGTTCACGAGAAGAACTACCCAACTCACGACCTGGAATTAGCAGCGGTCGTCTTTGCTTTGAAGATATGGAGGCACTACTTGTATGGATCAACTTTTCAAGTGTTCAGTGATCACAAGAGTCTCAAGTACCTTTTTGATCAAAAGGAGTTGAATATGAGACAGAGACGTTGGCTGGAGTTCTTAAAGGACTATGACTTCGAACTACTTTACCATCCGGGAAAAGCAAATGTTGTAGCAGACGCTTTAAGCAGAAAGGTAGTTCACGTCTCCTCCATGATGGTCCGAGAGTTAAGTTTGGTAGAAAGCTTTAGAGATCTAAGGTTACAATTCGACTTGGAACCGAATGTTATTAAATGCTGTACTCTTAGAATCTCCAGTGACGTATTTGACCGGATCAGAATGAAGCAGCGAGAAGACGAAGAGTTGGTGAAGATCTTGAACGCACTCGGTACAGATCAGGCCAAGGAGTTCAACACGGGAACAGACGGTTGTCTACGATACATGGGTAGGACGTGCATTCCGAATGATGGTGAGTTGAAAAGGATGATTCTTGAGGAAGGACACCACAGTCGTCTTAGCATACACCCTGGTATGACTAAGATGTATCAAGACCTCAGGAAATCTTTCTGGTGGCCGGGAATGAAGAGTGATGTCGCACGTTTTGTGGCATCGTGTTTAACGTGTCAACGAGCCAAGGCTGAACATCAGAGGCCAGGCGGTCTACTTCAGCAGTTAGAGATTCCGGAATGGAAGTGGGACGGCATTGCGATGGACTTCGTGACTCACTTACCCCGAACGGTCAGGAATCATGATTCCATATGGGTAATAGTGGATCGTCTGACGAAGAGCGCTCACTTCCTAGCAGTCAACCTGAAGATGTCAATGACGAACCTGGCTAAGCTTTACATCAAGGAAATTGTTCGTCTACATGGAGTTCCGTCTAGCATTGTTTCAGACCGAGACACAAGGTTTACCTCTCGATTCTGGCAATCATTACAAAGTGAGCTCGGTAGCAAACTTCATATGAGTTCGGCTTATCATCCTCAGACAGACGGTCAGTCTGAAAGGACCATTCAGACGCTCGAAGACTTGCTTAGGACGTGCGTCCTAGATCACATGGGCGTCTGGGATGAAGTCTTACCTTTGGTAGAGTTCACCTACAACAACAGTTTCCAAGCCAGCATTGGAATGGCTCCCTTTGAAGCTCTGTATGGTAGGAAGTGTCGAACGCCATTGTGTTGGTTTCAGGAAGGAGAAAAGGTCTTAACTGGACCAGAGCTCATTCAGCAGACGACTGAGAAGGTGAAATTGATCCAAGAAAGGCTGAAGGCATCTCGGAGCAGACAGAAGTCATACGCTGACAAAAGAAGAAGGCCATTGGAGTTCGATGCTGGAGATCACGTCTTCCTTAGACTACATCCGACTACTGGAGTTGGGAGAGCCATTCGACCGAAGAAGTTGTCTCCCAAGTTCATCGGACCTTATCAGATCTTGAGGAAGATCGGACCAGTCGCGTACGAGTTATCTTTGCCACCTCAGTTATCCAACTTGCATCCCGTCTTCCACGTTTCTCAACTCCGGAAGTACGTATCCGATCCATCGCACATACTGGAGTTGGAAGACATTCGTCTTCGTCAAGACCGTACACTAGAAATGCAACCCGTTAGAGTTGAAGATAGCAACACCAGGCACTACAAGAATAAAACTGTCAAATTGGTGAAAGTCGTATGGGATGAAAAGACGGGCGACTCTACATGGGAAGTGGAAGATGCCATGAAGGATTTATATCCTCATCTGTTTGAGAGTACGTCTTAATTTTCGAGGACGAAAATTTTTGTAGTTGGGGAGAATGTCAGGCCTCGAAAAAAAAAAAAAAAAAAAAAAAAAAAACGTGGCAGTTGGAGAGCGCGCCACCTCAGCGACGCACTTGGACGACAGCAGTGCCCGACATCCACTAACGAGCGCCAGCTGTTGCACGTGGAGCTGAGTCAGGAATTGGAAGTGGAAGACACGTGGCGACTGCGGAGTGGACGTCCAGAATGGACTGTCGAGAATCTGGAGTGCAGGACGTGCGTCCAGTGTGGCTGAGTGGGAATGTGAGTTGGCTAAGTGGAGAGTGCGCTGGACGAGAGTGGAAAACGAATCTGAGAATTTCTGAAATATTCTCCACCCTCTGCACGTACACCATTTTTCATTCCTAAGAATCCAAGTCTCTCCTCCTTCTCTCTTCATTTTTCTCTGCACCTTCTCTCTAAGAACCACCGTTTCATCCCCTCCAATTCTGGGTTCCGGCACTGTAAAAGGACGTACGGCATTAAGGACTTCCAGAGAAGACGTTCGGTTGGCAAAGCTGGATTGTGGAGCAAATCTGATATTGGTGATTGGGGTTCGTTCTTGTAGTTGAATTTACGAGCGTTGACGTTAGGAGATTCCGTAGAGAAGAAGTATTTTTGTGCATTTGTGGACGTTCGTCATCTCCAAGTAAGGGAAGCTTATTTAATTTAACTAATGTATGTTGTGTGAACGTTCGTTATTTAGCCGTATGAAAATAATGCATGATGAATGATATGAGTGAATGGTATGAACGTTCGTTATTTGATGGTATGAGTATAATACATGATATTTGATTTACTGAACTGCATGAACGTTCGTTTTTCTTGGTGAAATGAGATGTGTGAATTTACATGAGATGGCCTGTATGAAATGTGGAAATTGATGATTGATATGAACGTATGAAACTAAGAGATTTTGTATAATGTAGAATGAACTGGAAATGTAAATGAATATTGAACAAGAACTTCCCCTATGATTTTTACGTTCGTACTGAACGGTCTTTGACCGTTCGGTCTCCCTATTTAACATTCAAGAGATGGGATTCGTTCATTTGGAATGATCCCTGGTCGAGGACGAGCGTCCTCATGTTAAAATGATTCATTTGAGCGTTCGGTCAAGTACTATGTTTGGTAGTCTTTGATAAAAATTCCCTTCAGTTATACGCATATATACATAATAGTGTATTTTACCGTTCGTAAACACTTCTCCGAAATCAAAGTCCATTATTTTAAAGGCTACTAGCGTTCGGTCTCACTCTGAACGTTCGTTCTGGATGCTCAGTTTTGAACTGAGCGTTCGTCCCAAATGGTCTCGGTTTTGAATTGAACGTTCGTCCAAATGGTCTCGGTTTTGAATTGAACGTTCGTCCAAATTGTGCTCCGGAATGAGCGTTCGTCCAAAATGGCGCTCGGTTTTGAACTGAGCGTTCGTCCAAATGGTTCTCCGAATTGAGCGTTCGTCCTACGGGTCTCGGTTTTGACTGAGCGTTCGTCCTAAAGGGTGTTCGGTTTATACTGAACGCTCGTCCTAATGGTGCTCGGTTTTGAAAGGAGCGTTCGTCCATAATGGGGCTCGGTCTTACACTGAGCGCTCGCTCAAAATGGTATTCGGTTTTATTGAAAAGCGTACGTCCAACTTCAGATTTACCACGTTCGTTTTCTGATTTTAACGAGCGTCCGTTCATGATTTTCCAGGTAAATAACGTTCGTCCAGTGAACAGTGTACGTCATTGAAATTCTGCCGTTCGTACTCTGATTCGAACGAGCGTCTTTTGGTCTCACTCACAGCGTTCGTCCTCGGTCTTAATTGTTGACAGAACGTTCGTTTTTGATGGTTTACCTATGAATGATGAAAATGATTATGAAATGATAAATAGTGGATGATGTACAGTATATGAAATGAAAGTATGAATATTGAATGAGCGTTCCGGGGAGGAATGACTCTTGGATGATTATGAGAATTTGTAAAGTATGACTGTGGGAAGTTAATGCTGGCTGTTCGATCCTGATATTCTGTGACCACTCGTCCTCACATAGAGGGGGTATGTCATGCGTGGGAATGGCAGGAGGTCCCCGTCACATATCAGTTATTTGGAAATTACAGTAATTTGGACGGAATGGACTAACCTCGGGTGGCAGCTGATGAGAATGCCAGTTACCACACCACCCGGGTGCGTGAACGCCTGTAACTACGCAGAATTCATACAGTCCGGACAGTCAGTCGTGTATTAAGTTTTATGTTAAGTGTGCGTTGAAATAAGCATGTATGTTGAATTGTGTTCATGTGTGATGAATTGATTTCATGAATTTGTATGTTGATGCATGAGTTAAATTACATAAGCTTACCCTTGCGTTTTTCCTTGTGTTGTCTCGTTTTGTACGTCCGTCCTGTCGTTGCAATGATCATCCGTGTGGATGTGAGCAGAGGGAGATGAGCGTTTGGAAGAGGCATTGAACGAAGAGAATCTGGTTGAAGTTGAAGTGAAGACCGAGCAGTGAGACGCTCGGCCAATCCTTTAATTTTTTTTTTTTTTTTTTTTATGTATGACCGTTCGGTGCTTTCCTGTGTGAACCGTTCGGTCAGGTTTTAATTTTACGTTCAGTTGTAAATTGTAACTCTGGTGTGGACGTGCGGCTTTATGTGTTCGTTCTTTATTGTTGTAAGACTGTATTCAAGGACGTTCGTCCTTGAGCGTTCGTTTGGTTTTAAATTTTAGTTGGAAAACTGTACTGTTTTATTATTAACTGTGATTTTCTAATTATATGGTTTTTACTGTATTTTTGGGATGTCACACATATGTTTTGTTAACATTCTAAAAAAATAATTTCAAGATAGTCCCTAAAATATGTTAAAAACCCGAATTCATATTTACAGAAGTTGAAAATTATTTTTTTCTACAGACGTACAATTTTACATTTTAGGGCAAGAAGACAGATATCTAACCTACTAGAAAAAGACGTACAACACAATCTATACACTATTTTTTTTAAGCGAAGAAAATCGAAAAAATAATATAGTTTTAATTTATTGTTCTTCGCTATAAAAATATTGATAAAAACATTTAATATTTTATCACTTTGTAATAAATATTTGAAAATAAAGTATTTTTTCAATCTATCTATTAGCATATTTAAAATAAAATAAGTTTGAAGCAAATTCAATGCTCGAAACTATTTTTTACTACAAAAATAATTACAAATATCATTAACAGTACTTGAAAAATACATGTATTAAAAAATATGTTTTGTAGTGCGAAATTTATTCTATTATTATTCTTTTTTGTAATATATCTATTAGATAATAATACTCGAAAGAAGCTTTTTTTGAACCGACCCGCTACTTTAACCTAATCACGCATTACTGACTATGCCTATTCCCACACCAGGCTCAACTTTCATTCATCACAACAAAACTGTTTTCCTTTTTATGTTTACTTATTTAAGATATATTTTGCTTATCCTTTATTTCATAGAGTAAAAAAAGGAAATTTTCAAGAAATAAAATAAATATCACTATATTTAAAATGTCAATATGTTTTTTTTCTTTACAAGATAAATATTTTCCCTAATTTAGACGAGAGAAAGTGTCAACAAACAAACCAATTTATAAAACCAACAAAAAGAAAAAAAATTGTGCTCCGTACATGTTAGCGTTCTCTTCATATACTAGTAGTTATGCGAGGCGTGTGTCATCATCATGCATGGTGTGCTCGCATCCGCTCCAATGTTTATTTGTCGGAGAATTGAACTTTTGAGACAGAAAAAATGACAAATTACGTTCATTTGACACAATTAAATAATAACATTTTCATTATAATTATATTAGTTTTTATTTTAAAATCATAATATATATTATTATATTATTAGAGTAGTATCGATATATATTTTTTGTTTGGACCGCGATATTCCAACAACAGATTTTTAACACTCTTTTGACAACGTCACGTGTCGCCACCTCATTGGTTCGTTTAAATTTTTTTTTTTTTTAAAACCTATGACCGTAACCCTTATTTTGAGTGAAAATCCTAAAATACCCCTTTCCCTTTCTCTGTTCCATTGCCTTTCCCTTTCTCTGTTCCATTGCAAACGAGGTCCGTTCTCTTGAGAGGTCGAAGGTTGCGTTTCGTCTCGCTTCGTTCCATTTGCATCCTGTTGTCTCCGGCCAGTTTGGTCTCCTGTTATCGTGCGTAATGGCAAGTTCCGGTGACGATTGTCCGACGACTAAGGTAAGTGGTTTTCCATTCCATGTCGTAGCTTGGTTATTCGGTTTGGGCATCACGTAGCATGGTTATTTGATTTGGGTTAATGTTTGGGGTTCGTATCGTTGTGTTGTGGTGCTTGGGTTATTGGGTTTCGTTGTTTTGATGATTTGATTTTGGTTTATGCAGTTGAGTGTTCGTCACTCTTTTTCAACAAAGTATATATGTACTTTGAACGAACGCTTAACAAAGGAGCATCGATCATTGATTGCGACAACTCCATTTGCTTGGTTTTTAGATGTCAATGTCAATGTTAAAGTAGGTAGAAATATACTGAGTGAGTTATTGGGTAAGTGGGACGACTGTAGTAGTGGTTTTATAGTTGGGAATAAAGTTTTGAATATAAATGAAAATGATATTTATTTAGGGTTGGGACTGAGTACAGATGGTGCAAACATTAACTTAAAGGAAGAGCTGGGCAATAGTGAATGTGTGAAATACATAGGCAAAGGAACAAAGGAATTGAATTCAATATACAAAATTCTAATGCGAAAACAAAAGAAGAAGATTCCTTGTTCTCATTTTTGTAGCCTTTACCTCCTGGTAGGGATAAGTGAGATTTTATTTCCAAAACGTAGCGGGAAAGTGTTTCCCGTAATGTTTAATGTTGTTGACAACTTAAGTGCTTTGGGTAGTTATTGTTGGGGTAGTCTAGTTTATCGTTTTCTGTTACATAGTTTGTGCAAAGCTTCAAAAGGCTTGAAGAAAGGCAAAGGTATTTCAAACGTTTACGTCAACGGTTGTGTGTACATGCTGCAGGTAATTAATAGTATTTGATGTACTTACTTAAAATGTTATTTGAATTAAGTTTGTTACAAGTGAAGATGATTTATTTGTTTTAGGTATGGTTTTTTGAGCTGTTTGTTCCACCAAAAGGTCCTATTGATAAATTTCCACGAATATTGCATTGGATGAATATAAGTGTTGGAGACAAGTTCGTTAAACGGTGTATGGAGACAGGTTTGGTAAGTTGTTTGTTATCGAAAGTTTTGTTATGTTTTCATATATTGACCAAAGTTGTGTAATCTGTAATGTGTTGTTAAATTTCAGGTTGTTGACGATGTTTATGGTGGTCCTTCAACGAAGGATAAGGAGGAATACAGACCAACACCTAAAAGAAAGGATGCTAAACCAAGAGGAAAGAAGAAACAAAAAAGAGCTCGCAGAGAAACTTTTATGCGTGCCTTAGAGGAACAAGAATTTCTAATTGAAGAACTTAAAAGGAGGGTTGCAACTTTGGAGGCACAATTGGCTGAAGAGAAGGCAAGAAGGCAAAATAAAGATGACGTTGGACAAAGTGTGCCTCGTACAGAACCATCTGTGAACACTGGTTTTGTATCCCCTACTGACATTGACGGAAATGAACAACCTTTGAAGACGTATGTTAGGGTTGGATCACGAAGGCGTTACAAGGGAAGAGCTCTTAGGACTCCATACACCGGGACCGTAGTGCTTAGAATAAAAAATGAGTGATTTGTGTATTTAGTTGATTGAAAATGTTATTTGGAAAGTAATGAAAATTGTAATCATTGTAAATAGATTAAGAAAACAATGTTCAATGTATTCGATTTGGTTCAATGAAATAAAATTTGAGTTTTGGTTTTAATTGGTCTCATATTTTATCTATTCAATACCATTGTTATTATGAGTTGTGGGTTTGTCGATTTCAGAATGTCGTAATTTTTTTTGTCTCCTAAGTTGCAGGCTTGTTTGTAACATGTTGGTGTTTGAGTGGTCATTTTGAGTAACATGTGATGTGATGTGAGTCCAAGGAGTGTGGGGTGACCCCTCATGAGTTGGGGGAGCAACCTGTGCAAGGAATGAGTGAGAGTGCTGAAAAAAGGGGCTGGTAATCGTTTACAGGTCCCCTGTAAACGATTGCCCGAGAGAAATTGGGAATTTGTACAGAAAGTCCAACACAGGTACTCAGTCAGGTGAACACAGGTCACCATTGGCAAAAAAAGTGACTTTTAGGCACTTCTGCCCCTGTCTGAGGCTGGTGCAGGTGTTCCAATGGTGGGAGAGGGTGGCTGGTGATGTGATGTGAGTCCAAGGAGGGTGGGGAGACCCCTCATGAGTTGGTGGAGCAAGCTGTGCAAGGAATGAGTGAGAGTGTTCAAAAAGGGCTCTGGTAATCGTTTACAGCAACCCTGTAAACGATTACCCGAGAGAAATTGGGAATTTGTACAGAAAGTCCAACACAGGTCATCAGTCAGGTGAACACAGGTCACCAGTCAGGTGAACACAGGTCACCATTCGAAAAAAAACTGACTTTTATGGTAATCTGCACCTGTCTGAGGCTTGTGCAGGTGTTCCAGTGGTGGGAGAGGGTGCATGGTGATGTGATGTGAGTCTAAGGAGGGTGGGGAGACCCCTCATGTGTTGGAGGACCAAGCTTTGCAGGGAATGAGTGAGAGTGCTGAAAAAAGGGGCTGGTAATCGTTTACAGCACCCCTGTAAACGATTACCCGAGACAAATTGGCAATTTGTACAGAAAGTCCAACACAGGTACTCAGTCAGATAAACACAGGTCACCATTGGCAAAAAAAGTGACTTTTAGGCACTTATGCACCTGTCTTAGGCTGGTGCAGGTGTTCCAATGGTGGGAGAGGGTGGCTGGTGATGTGATGTGAGTCCAAGGAGGGTGGGGAGACCCCTCATGAGTTGGTGGAGCAAGCTGTGCAAGGAATGAGTGAGAGTGTTCAAAAAGGGCTCTGGTAATCGTTTAAAGCACCCCTGTAAACGATTACCCGAGAGAAATTTGGAATTTGTACAGAAAGTCCAACACAGGTCATCAGTCAGGTGAACACAGGTCACCATTCGAAAAAAAACTGACTTTTATGGTAATCTGCACCTGTCTGAGGCTTGTGCAGGTGTTCCAGTGGTGGGAGAGGGTGCATGGTGATGTCATGTGAGGCCAAGGAGGGTGGGGAGACCCCTCGTGAGTTGGAGGAGCAAGGTGTGCAAGGAATGAGTGAGACTGCTGAAAAAAGGGGCTGGTAATCGTTTACAGGACCCCTGTAAACGATTACCCGAGACAAATTGGAAATTTGTACAGAAAGTCCAACACAGGTACTCAGTCAGGTGAACACAGGTCACCATTGCACAAAAAACTGACTTTTATGCTAATCTGCACGTGTCTGAGGCTTGTGCAGGTGTTCCAGTGGTGGGAGAGGGTGGATGGTGATGTGATGTGAGTCCAAGGAGGGTGGGGAGACCCCTCATGAGTTGGAGGACCAAGCTGTGCAGGGAATGAGTGAGAGTGCTGGAAAAAGGGGCTGGTAATCGTTTACAGGACCCTTGTAAACGATTACCCGACAGAAATTGCCAATTTGTACAGAAAGTCCTACACAGGTACTCAGTCAGGTCAACACAGGTCACCATTGGACAAAAGAGTGACTTTTAGGCACTTCTGCAACTGTCTGAGGCTTGTGCAGGTGTTCCAGTTGTGGGAGAGGGTGCATGGTGATGTCATGTGAGGCCAAGGAGGGTGGGGAGACCCCTCATGAGTTGGAGGAGCAAGGTGTGCAAGGAATGAGTGAGAGTGCTGGAAAAATGGGCTGGTAATCGTTGACCGTTCCCCTGTAAACGATTACCCGAGACAAATTGGCAATTTGTACAGAAAGTCCAACACAGGTACTCAGTGAGGTGAACAGGGGTCACCATTCGAAAAAAAACTGCCTTTTAGTTTTACAGACAACTGCAGTGTTATTAAGTGGTATTGGTTAGTGTTATTGGTTAGTATTAAGTGGTATTGGTTACTGACTTTTACTCACAACTGCCATGGTATTAAGTGTATCATAAATTGAACATTACATAATAAATGTGGAGAATTGAGGAACCATTTTGAAACTAAACAACCTCATTTTATTAAATACTTGAAATGATCAAAGCAGGAACTGGAGTACATAGTTCTTTAAAATGCAGTAAAGAAAGCCTAAACAAGGAATTTTAAGTCTGAGGATTGTTTGCAGAAGCACTTGGCAAGTGTTGCAGTTGTTCTTCAATGTTCCCAACGCGCGATTGCAACGCATCAAACCTTGTACTGATGACCATGTCCATGTTTCCAAATCTTGTTTCAAGGGCATCAAAGCGAGTTTCAAAGGCATCAAATCTTGTACCAACAAAGGTTTGAAGTTGTTCTATGCGGTTGATTACATTATCTAGTGTTGTAGATGAACTGCCTTGTTCATCATCTTGTCCTTGATTCTGGTGACCTTCTTGTAAGGGGGGATGGGGGGCGTTGCCTTTGGGAACCCATTCTCCTTCATCATTTTGCATATAACCAAATGATGCTACAACTTCACAACCAATTCTTTGCTTGAACTTCAGTTCTGAAATGGGGTAACTTTCAGTTGGCACTTGAAAGTGTTCCATGAAGATGGTTATCAAATGTGGATACGGCAACTTTGCGTTCTCCCTTAATGCTTTTTTCATCTTATATCTAATAAGATGTCCCCAGTTAATTTGAATGGAATTGAACAATGCCCATAGCAGCATAATATCCTCTTCGGATGCCTGACCAATATTGGTTGCACGAGGAATTAATACTCTAGTGAGAACGTATGAAGTATCCTTGGTTGAACCTTCATTTGCCCCGCTAGTATTCTAGATTGTATGGCTGCATCATCTCTACACACTAGTTGCCTTGCAGTGACAGAATCGTATTGTTCTTTCCACTCATCTGCAACTTTGCCTTCGTAACAAACACCATCACATGGGAGATTAGTCAGTTGTTGAAAAAGATTAGGGCTCACCCTAATTTTGACCCCTCTAACCTCGCTTCGAATAACCCCCGTATCCGATATTGACATGTTGCTATAGAACACTCTGACTAATTGTGGGTGGTAATGTCTTCTTAAACACACAAATTCAGTCAGCCCAGCTTCGTGTAATATGTCATAGAATTGAAAATTTTTTCCTTCAAAGTATTCGTCCTCTACATACTTACTCTCCAAAATTTCCCGATTTACGAAATGTTGGGCATATTTCTCCTGTTGCTCATCCGACGAGAAGAGATCATTGGTAGGCGTAGGAGGGGATGACGATGGTGATGGGGTTGGACTCCGGCGACGGCGACGTCCACCACCGGAAGAAGATGCCTTTTGTTTCTTCGTTCCACGATCAGCCATTGTATTTCGTTTAGGGTTTTGCACTGAGAGAAGACAGGTTTTCGAAACGAATTTGAGGAAGGATGTGTTTTGTGCCGTTATGACCACGATTGCAAGTTATAGACGTTATGCAGTTTTGGTTTAATTAACTGAACACAGTACGGGGGAGGACGAGCGTCCTAAGCGAGTGGAGGCCGAGCGAGAGGGGCAACAAGGAGTGAGGACGAGCGTCTTGAGCGACCAGAGCAAGGACGAACGTTCTGAGCGAGCGGGGCAAGGAAGAGAAAGGACGACCGTCCTGAGCGAGTGGAGGCCGAGCGAGAGGGGCAACAAGGAGTGAGGACGAGCGTCCTGAGCGAGCAGAGCGAGGACGAACGTTCTGACCGAGCGGGGCAACGAACAGAAAGGACGAGCGTCATGAACGAGCACAGCATGGACGAGCGTCCTGAGCAAGTGGAGGCAACGAGGGGCGAGGACGAGCGTCCTAAGTGAGGACGACCGTCCTGAACAAATGGATGCGACTGGCAAGCGTAAGACAGGCGGGAAATTCAAGGGACGTTCAGCAGAGTATTTCAGTAATAAATATAGTGAATAAGGATAGAAAGATTCTTTCCACATAATGATAATAAAGGAGGCACCTAGGGCTTAGGGTATGTTTTTGATTAGTGAGTATTGTAAGAGAGGTTATGCTCTCGTGTGACTGAAGGAGACCCTGCTCCCAGTCATTGGTTGTGTATCGTGATACCCAAAGTTGCAGTAATAAAGACTTTTTATTCAGTTAAGTACCTTTGTCAGTCGTGAGAGGCAACTTACGTGGTCAGGCACGTAACAGGAACACCTGCACTTTACTCAGACAGTTGCAGAAGTGCCTAAAAGACACTTTTTTTTCCAATGGTGACCTGTGTTCACCTGACTGAGTACCTGTGTTGGACTTTCTGTACAAATTTCCAATTTGTCTCGGGTAATCGTTTATAGGGGTCCTGTAAACGATTACCAGCCCCTTTTTTCAGCAGTCTCACTCATTCCCTGCACAGCTTGGTCCTCCAACTCATGAGGGGTCTCCCCACCCTCCTTGGACTCACATCACATCACCATCCACCCTCTCCCACCACTGGAACACCTGCACAAGCCTCAGACAGGTGCAGATTAGCATAAAAGTCAGTTTTTTGTCTAATGGTGACCTGTGTTCACCTGACTGAGTACATGTGTTGGACTTTCTGTACAAATTGCCAATTTGTCTCGGGTAATCGTTTACGGGGTTCCTGTAAACGATTACCAGCCCCTTTTTCCAGCACTCTCACTCATTCCTTGCACAGCTTGCTCCTCCAACTCATGAGGGGTCTCCCCACCCTCCTTGGACTCACATCACATCACCATCCACCCTCTCCCACCACTGGAACACCTGCACAAGCCTCAGACAGGTGCAGATTACCATAAAAGTCAGTTTTTTTTCGAATGGTGACCTGTGTTCACCTGACTGATGACCTGTGTTGGACTTTCTGTACAAATTCCCAATTTCTCTCGGGTAATCGTTTACCGGGGTGCTGTAAACGATTACCAGAGCCCTTTTTGAACACTCTCACTCATTCCTTGCACAGGTTGCTCCACCAACTCATGAGGGGTCTCCCCACCCTCCTTGGCCTCACATGACATCACCATGCACCCTCTCCCACCACTGGAACACCTGCACAAGCCTCAGACAGGTGCAGATTAGCATAAAAGTCAGTTTTTTGTCCAATGGTGACCTGTGTTCACTTGACTGAGTACCTGTGTTGGACTTTCTGTACAAATTGCCAATTTGTCTCGGGTAATCGTTTACAGGGGTCCTGTAAACGATTACCAGCCCCTTTTTTCAGCAGTCTCACTCATTCCTTGCACAGGTTGCTCCACCAACTCATGAGGGGTCTCCCCACCCTCCTTGGACTCACATCACATCACCAGCCACCCTCTCCCACCATTGGAACACCTGCACCAGCCTCAGACAGGTGTAGAAGTGCCTTAAAGTCACTTTTTTTGCCAATGGTGACCTGTGTTCACCGGACTGAGTACCTGTGTTGGACTTTCTGTACAAATTGCCAATTTGTCTCGGGTAATCGTTTACAGGGGTCCTGTAAACGATTACCAGCCCCTTTTTTCAGCAGTCTCACTCATTCCTTGCACAGGTTGCTCCACCAACTCATGAGGGGTCTCCCCACCCTCCTTGGACTCACATCACATCACCACCCACCCTCTCCCACCACTGGAACACCTGCACAAGCCTCAGACAGTTGCAGAAGTGCCTAAAAGTCACTTTTTTGTCCAATGGTGACCTGTGTTGACCTTACTGAGTACCTGTGTAGGACTTTCTGTACAAATTGGCAATTTCTCTCGGGTAATCGTTTACAGGGGTCCTGTAAACGATTACCAGAGCTTTTTTTCACCAGTCTCACTCATTCCTTGCACTACTTCGTCCCCCTACTCATCACGGGTAACTCCACGCTTCTTGCGTTCACATCAATCACCAACACCCATCTCCCCACTCAGAAATTGATCAAATCCTTCGCATTAATTACCATTAATTTTAGTGAAAATGCTCTCGTACTTTTCAAATTTTTATTATAATGCTGCGTTCATTTTTCAATCACTAATTTTGTCATTATAACAAACACAAACGCAAAGTAAAAACAATTCATTTCGAAATCCAACCACTATTCTTATTACAAACACATACTGTACATTGTCAAATAACATTAGGTACATATTTCAACATCTTATACATGTCAAAATTGTCAAATAACATTAGGTACATATTTGAACATCTTATACATGTCAAAATTTGATAATTTCTAAGCAATCCTAGACAATGCCGTATAGATATAGGGCTTCCATTCTGCTAGTGTTCTCGTTGTCCAGGATCCAGTCACACACATATTTCTTTCTGATCCCAAGCAGCTCCTCCTGAAACCAACATTTTCCACATTAGAAACCAGGACATACAAGAATATTATCAAACACACAGTTCCAACTTACAGTTGTATATTCAGGCATGCTTTTCCCGTTGTATTTTTCATCTCCATCCCAGATTTCCATTGCTTTCAACATTATTACTCCACAATCATGTCTGAAATAATATACCCACAACATCAGATTACTTTTGCCCATATACATCACAATATAATCCGGCACTACAGTTCAAGAAACTTACAAGTTTGGTTGGGATGGGATATTTGCTTGTTTAACTGTCAAAGGAGCAATACTACCTTCCGGTATATTCATCAGGATGCAAAAAAACCGTGCCATATTTTCAGCCTACCAGTTAACAAAAACAATAAATACTTAAACAATGCAGGTCATAATCACACGGTAATCAACAATGAAAGATGTCGAATCTTACAACGGCTGCGTCTATCCTTTTGCGGTCTCTGATCCCCTTCCCCAATGAATCGATCACAAAAATCTCCATTGACCTCAACTTCACTGAATAACACCACCAATGATCATCGTGGACAAATGGCAGAAACAACTACAAAAAATATAAACAATTTCAGTAACACATTTACAACCAAAAGTCGACAAGATTTGGAAATTCAAGGTTACTCACAAAGTCCGCCGTGGGTAATTCTTCAAGTCCAAAATGATCGGAACGCAAATAAGTGTTATAGTTATGAAGCGTGAATACATGGCGATTCTGTGGACGTTTCCTATAATCTGTAAGAATATGGTGCTGTGGACAATTTCAAAATCATCAATAAAAATTCGATCATAAATACTTTCTTCAATCATAAATATGAGACAATATCAAATTTTATTTACCGAGTATAACGGACTAAAATGAAACCTCTTAACAACACCGCACAACCTTTTCTCAAAGTACATAAAGACCGTACAAGCAAAGAACACCACCTACACAATAAAAAATTTTCACATTACTAAAATAAACTATAACATGAAACACAACCAAATGTGACAATACTAACCATGTTATCAACGTATTTCATTGGGGCCAAAGTGTAAATTGAAGTGGTGCTCAAGCTTTGGCCAATTATCTCGCTTACAACCCTAAACATACAAATATTAGTCAATGACAAACAATACATATTCCTCAACCACAACTACAATTCATACCACATACCTGTGTACATTCATCTCTCTGATGCTGACTGCTGTATACAATTGGTTTACATCAACAGTGCTTGGATCACCAACAAAACTCCGCAATGGGGGTATAGCCAATGGAACGACCTCCGGTTCTCCTTCATCAGCATCATCTTCTATTTCAATAAAATTAATGTTACGAACAGTTTCATCATCCCCTCTTACTTCGGCATGTGCACCTAGGGGGTCATCAACTTCATTTCCATCACCTTCTTCTTCTCCCCCAACTTCAGCATTCTCCTCACCTCCAACTCCATGTCCATCACCTTCTTGTTCTCCCCCAACTTCAGCATTATCCTCACCTCCAACTCCACCCCCAACCTCTTCATCAGTGGCACATGGGAAGAAGATTGGAGTTTGATAAATTTCAAATAGCTCCCTAGTCAAAACTCCAATCTTGGCATTCAATGCTCTGATATGTTCGTTATTTTTCCTCAATCTCTCCTCCGCACCTGCTTCCCATGCCCCGTCATCAGAGCTTTCGTCTTCATCATCGTCTTTGTCAACCTTGGATCCTTCACCCAAGGATCCTTCGTCATCCAAGTTGAAAGCTGCACGGATTTCCGGCCTATGACGATCTTCATTTCGTATATACCACTCCATATTTAACTGCACCAAAAGCACACAACAAATTCAGACAAAATACACAATCCATTTTAACATACAAAATAACGAAAAACAAAACACTTACATCTCCGGTCATAAAAATATTTTCAATTTTTTCGGTCCTTGATTTAAACGGGAACCATCTCATTATGCGGGGGAAAAACCGGTGCGAAGGATGACCATGCAAAGAAAGTCTCTCAACCGCCCAAGCCTAAAACATCATAAAATTATTTCATCAAACATAATTCACAATGTTCTGCACTACATCAAAATAGTGAACTACATATCATATTACCTGCAACACTGCCACATTGCCACTGAGAGTGACTGACTGGGGGATACCTGCTCCCATAATTTTCTTCTTACATTTATTTAAATTCTCTACAATGTGTTTATGTACACCGGTGCACCAATCATATACACACAAACGGTCTAAGTCATCTAACACTCCAAAAGGCATGTTACAAACATGCCTTGATTTCCTAGGGAAATAGAAAACAACTAAACAAACTAATATATATAACCTACACACTACATCGACTTCAATGTTTTTATCATCAACAATGACATTAAACATGTCTGTCAAGTCCTTCAAACTGATGGTTTTTGATTTGAACATTTCACCAACCAATCCACAAACTACTTCATCAAAGGGAATCTCTAAACCACCTATTTCTAAACCTAAGCTCATCAACACATCAACAACTCTAAAGGGCACCAAGTTTTGACTAACTCTGAAACTGTTATCATTTCCAACCCACCTGCTAACCATAACCTTCAATAATTTTAAATTCACCTCCACAGGGTTATTAATATTCAAACACCACATAAATGGTGTCATACTAATCCGATCCACATGACACTGTCGGAGTAAACGATTCATTTCAATAATGATCGATGAATCCATCGAGATAAGAAGTCGCCACTACAAAAAAAATCATAAAAATTTATTACTAACTACAATCCGTAAGATAATTAAATAATATATAAACAAAAAATTTAATTTTTTTCTTACACTTGCTTTTTTCCCTTCCATTGCAACGGCCCTAAGAAGACAACATTCCACACTCAGTTATATCATTCAACTTAATGAAAACCAAAAACACAGAGTAAAACACAATGTCAGGGCTCGCCCATTTTTACTTACACTAAAATGTAAGGGTTGAACGCTGTGGGTAGGGTAAAGATGGAACACACAGCCACAGAGATCCTCCAAGGTTTCAACGCACGTTTTGAAGAAGGAGGAGAGAAGGAAACCGAGGATGGAAGCTTCGAAGACGGAAAGAGAACGAAGGCTTCAACCAACGAGAAGACGGACGACACAGCGACAGAGAAGACGGACGACAGAGAAGGCTTGAACGAAGAGAGAAGGCTTGAACGAACGAGATGAAGCAAGGCTTGAACTTTCGCACCCTAAACCGCCAAACCCAAATGTTAAAAATTTTAGGATAGCGATATTCCGACAACGCCAATTTGACAAAAATTTGACAACGCCACGTGTCAAGTTTTAATTGGTCGAATTTGAATGCTTTTTTTAAATTTAAAATCTGATTTGAAATGGGTTGAAGTTTGGATTCCGAAACTGCCCTCTTCGTTTTCGAACTCTATCTTCTCTCCTTATCACTGTCTTCTCTGTCCATTTTGGGATTTTAATTTCATTTCAACTTCTCTCTTCATAGCAGTGTTCTCCTTCCTCCTTTTTTAGGGTTTCATTTTGTTTTGAAGATCTCTCTCGTGCTTCCCTGTCACCATTGTTTTCGTTTGAATGTTTGTGGACATTGGGTTTGTTTATTTGAGTTGTAGATTATGCTTGTCTCGTTCGGTGTGGATTTGTCTCGTTCGGTGTCTCTATGGACATTGAGTTTCTTTCTTTGAGTTAGAGATTACCCTTGTCTCGTTCGGTGTCGATTTGGTGGAAGTTGTTACCTTTTTGGTGCAATGGGTTCGTCCGGTGACAATGGTTGTTCGAACAAGGTATGAACTTTTTCGTGTCTCCGTATTCGTATTTTGGGGAGGGGATTTTGGTGTTGCATGTGTTGGTAATTTTTTTGGTGTGTGTAGCTTTTGGGTTGTGACTTACGTTGGTTATTTGTACCAAAAAACACTTTTTTTTTTGCAGCTGTTTGTTCGTCACTCATTGAAAACGAAACGTATTGCTTCTTTGAATGACATTTTGAGTGAGGAGCAGAAGTCCATAATCTCCAAGACTCACTTTCGATGGTTTTTAGAATTACATGGTAATATTAAGATTGGAAGGAATATTCTGAGCGATTTACTGATTAGATGGGATGATGAGAGAGGTGGTTTTAGTTTTAGAGATAAATTTGTTGAATTCAAGGAAATAGATGTCAGCTTAAGCCTAGGGTTGGGTTTGGTTGGTGACCAGATTAAATTGAATGAAAACAAACTCAGTGAAAGTCATTGTCGCAAGTACTTTGGTGATGGAAAATATGAATTGGATTTGGTCTATGAGTTTATTTTGAAGCAACACAAAAAGTTGCCTTCAATAGATGTTTGTAGGTTGTACATTTTGGTAGCAATTAGTGAAGTACTGTTTCCTAATCGCAGCAGAACAATATTCCCAGTTTTGTTTGAAATTGTTGATAGAATCAGTGATCTGGGAACTTTTTGTTGGGCTCGTATAGTGTACCATTATCTACTTAGCAGTCTGTGCAAAGCTTGTACAACGTGGAATAGAGGAAAAGGTGCAACCACTGTTTATGTGGATGGTTGTGTATACGTGTTCCAGGTAAATTTGTTCCATGGATTGTTTTCTGTTTGTGAATTGTGATGACTAATTATGACGTCTATGATGTATTTCAGGTATGGTTTTGTGATCGTTTCATTCCTTCCAATGTTTGTGTACATAAATATCCAAGATTTTTGCATTGGATGAATATAAATGTTGGTGACAAGTTCATTAAACGTGCAATGGAGACGGGTGTGGTATGTACTTTATCATTTTATTACATTTGTTTGAATGAATGTTTTATGTAATGGTAATTGTGATGTAATTGCAGATGCTTGATGATTATGGTGCATCAAGGACAGAAAACATTGAAACATGTGTCAAACCATCAGTTAATTCGTTGTTGTCATCCTTTTTAGAAGTTCTTGTTCGAACGCCAAAACCACACCTTTTCCCGTAATTGGAATAAAATTTCTTTGCTTCTTCCATTGTGTCAAAACACATGTTTACAGTAGGAACCAAGTCATTACAATTGTGATCATCGTCAATGGTTTGTCCAACCACACTCACGTTGTTGGTATAAGTGGCCATCAAAATAATTTATTCCCTGCAAACATTGGTTAATGAATACAATTGCAAATAATATAGCAGTTTTGTGGACACAGGGCATAAACAAACTTATTACACTACAGACATCAGTAACAGTGTTAATGAAGTGTGTGATGTTGTTTTATTTAACTCAGACGTGTTATATACATCGTTATGTAAGAAAGACCACCAATGACGAGGGTTTCCCCTACTGAAAAGGACCACTTCAATCTATTTTAAAGGACGTTATAACCATGTATACTTACAGACAACGTGATGGAAGAAATTTACTTCGTCTTTAATGATCTTGTTGTGCTTCTTACCAACCTCGAAACAATGCCTTTAATGTGTAGTTTAACAAAGATCGAAGACAGACAAATGAAAGTGGAGTTCCTAATGGGAAGAAAAAGCACCAGTAATGCACATGGTAGGGATTCGGGTTGGATAATTTAATGCAAAGTACATGATGGAGCAGAAGTTATGCACAAGGTAGGAATTATAGTGTTTAAGGAAGAAGCATTTAATGCATTGTCATAGAGTACGTAGCAGGTGGCAAGACATGGAGTGTTGCAGTCACATCCCATTTCCCCACATTAAATGCAACTCTGATTAATTAAGATAAATGATTACCAATTGCATGGGAGAGCGGGAAAAGGTATGCACCACACTACTTCATTATGCCTCTTCAAAGTCACATCAACATTAAATGATAATGAATAAATCTTTTTCAATAAATTAATGTAATTAAAAAAAAGGAAAACAAAATAATTTTTTCCTGTTTATAAAAGACCGTACTTAGATGGAGCCCATAAGTGGGGAGCAACTCAGTAATAACAGGGGACCAGGCACGAAATTACGGTACACGTCAATAGTAATCGATTACAGATACGCTGTAATCGATTACAGAAGCCCAATACTGTCTTCCCACCCCTGCCTTACCCAGTTCCTTCATGCTGTGTCAACGAAGGCAGAGTAGTTAGTTCCAGACCATAAGTGGGGAGCAACTCAGTAATAACAGGGGACCAGCCACGAACTTTCGGTACACGTCAAGAGTAATCGATTACAGATAAGCTGTAATCGATTACAGAAGCCCAATACTGCCTTCCCACCCCTGCCTTACCCAGTTCCTTAATGCTGTGTCAACGAAGGCACAGTAGTTAGTTCCAGACCATAAGTGGGGAGCGACTCAGTAATAACAGGGGACTAGCCACGAACTTTCGGTACACGTCAACAGTAATCGCTTACATATAAGCTGTAATCGATTACAGAAGCCCAATACTGCCTTCCCACCCCTGCCTTACCCAGTTCCTTCATGCTGTGTCAACGAAGGCACAGTAGTTAGTTCCAGACCATAAGTGGGGAGCGACTCAGTAATAACAGGGGACCAGCCACGAACTTTCGGTACACGTCAACAGTAATCGCTTACAGATAAGCTGTAATCGATTACAGAAGCCCAATACTGCCTTCCCACCCCTGCCTTACCCAGTTCCTTAATGCTGTGTCAACGAAGGCACAGTAGTTAGTTCCAGACCATAAGTGGGGAGCGACTCAGTAATAACAGGGGACCAGCCACGAACTTTCGGTACACGTCAACAGTAATCGCTTACAGATAAGCTGTAATCGATTACAGAAGCCCAATACTGCCTTCCCACCCCTGCCTTACCCAGTTCCTTAATGCTGTGTCAACGAAGGCAGAGTAGTTAGTTCCAGACCATAAGTGGGGAGCGACTCAGTAATAACAGGGGACCAGCCACGAACTTTCGGTACACGTCAATAGTAATCGATTACAGATACGCTGTAATCGATTACAGAAGCCCAACACTGTCTTCCCACCCCTGCCTTACCCAGTTCCTTCATGCTGTGTCAACGAAGGCAGAGTAGTTAGTTCCAGACCATAAGTGGGGAGCGACTCAGTAATAACAGGGGACCAGCCACGAACTTTCGGTACACGTCAATAGTAATCGATTACAGATAAGCTGTAATCGATTACAGAATCCCAATACTGCCTTCCCACCCCTGCCTTACCCATGTTCCTTCATGCTGTGTCAACGAAGGCAGAGTAGTTAGGTCCACCCCATACGTGGGGAGCGACTCAGTAATAAGAGGGGACCAGCCACGAACTTTCGGTACACGTGCATAGTAATCGATTACAGCGTATCTGTAATCGATTACAGAAGCCCAATACTGCCTTCCCACCCCTGCCTTACCCATGTTCCTTCATGCTGTGTCAACGAAGGCAGAGTAGTTAGGTCCACCCCATACGTGGGGAGCGACTCAGTAATAAGAGGGGACCAGCCACGAACTTTCGGTACACGTGCATAGTAATCGATTACAGCGTATCTGTAATCGATTACACAAGCCCAATACTCCCTTCCCACCCCTGCCTTACCCAGTTCCTTCATGCAGTCATCAAAACACAATGTTGGGGCCAGCCTAATCATGTCCCATTCCCTTATGACTGCATCCACACATACAGGTTTCCAAGACAAACACCAACCAGGTCATGCTGTGTCAACGAAGGCAGAGTAGTTAGGTCCACCCCATACGTGGGGAGCAACTCAATAATAACAGGGTACCACCAACGAACTTTCGGTACACGTCAATAGTAATCGATTACAGCGTATCTGTAATCGATTACACAAGCCCATACTCCCTTCCCACCCCTGCCTTACCCAGTTCCTTCATGCAGTCATCAAAACACAATGTTGGGGCCAGCCTAATCATGTCCCATTCCCTTATGACTGCATCCACACATACAGGTTTCCAAGACAAACACCAACCAGGTCATGCTGTGTCAACGAAGGCAGAGTAGTTAGGTCCACCCCATACGTGGGGAGCAACTCAATAATAACAGGGTACCACCAACGAACTTTCGGTACACGTCAAAAGTAATCGATTACAGCGTATCTGTAATCGATTACACAAGCCCAATACTCCCTTCCCACCCCTGCCTAACCCAGTTCCTTCATGCTGTGTCAACGATGGCAGAGTAGTTAGGTCCACCCCATACGTGGGGAGCAACTCATTACTGCATTCCCACCCCTGCCTTCTGTTACGTGCCTGACCACGTAACTTGCCTCGTACTGTGAACGAACGAACGTAAATGAATAAAACTCTTTATTATTAGAATTCTGGTAATCACGAAACACGAACAATGACTGGGAGCAGGGTCTCCTTCAGTCGCACGAGAGCATAACCTCTCTAATAATATTCCAATAAACAAAAACATACCCTAAGCTCTAGCTGCCTCCCTTATTAATACTAATCACTCCTTCCAGAAAAGGCAGGAAACAATAGTAATTGCCTATTTATTATAATTATGTGGAAAGAATCATTCTATCCTTATCTACTATCTTAATTACTGTAACGCCAAGCTGAACGTCCCGCGACAACTTCCGCTCGCCAGCTAGACGCTCGCTGTCGTTCCCCCTTCGTTCAGGACGGTCGTCCTCACCCAGGACGCTCGTCCTTACTTAGGACGCTCGTCCTCACTCAGTACGCTCGTCCTCGCCCCTCGCGTCGTCCACTTGCTCAGGACGTTCGTCCCCGTTGTGGTCGTTCATGACGCTCGTCCTTTCTCTTCGTGGCCTCGTTCGCTCCGCCTCGCCTCGCTGAAGACGTTCGTCCTCACCCCCCGTTATCTGCAGCTCAGAACGCTCGTTCGCTAACATACGCTAAAAACAAACACAACGAAAATGAATATTACCAATACTTCACCTGTATTCATTATTACTAGAACAAGTTCACATGTACATAGATCCAAGTAATACACTTTCAATAGTATAATTGTCTACAATGTATATTGTTTTACTACTGATGAAGAATCTAAACGAAGGACACATTTCTAATCCTATAGTAATCCAAAATGATGCAGCGTCTCCAATCTTCGCGCGTTGTCCTCGTCCAGGATCCAGTCACATATATACTTTTTCCTAAACGCAGCCAACTCTTCCTGAAATGAACATATTGGAATTCATAACCAATGTCAACGGTCTAATAATGTAATATTGACAAATTCATAATATAACATACATTTGTATAATCGGGCATGCTTTTCCCATCATATTTGTCCTCTCCATCCCAGATTTCAATAGCTTTCATCATGATTACACCACAATCGTATCTGTTCAAATTCAAAAAGACATGCATTAATTTTGTCAATGGAATGACAACATTTTTTAACACATGGGTCAAATATAATTACGTGTTTGGTTGGACTGGGATGTTGGCTTTCTCAACTAACAAAGGACACTTAGTCTCTTCAAGTTTATCCGTCAACAAACCCCAAAGGCGTTGAATATTTTGAGCCTGTTTGGTTAAAATAACGAAAACACTTTGTTTAAACTAAGTACGATTTAAGAAGTAATTTTCCAAACAACTTTTTAATCAAGGTAAACTTACAATGCTTCTATCAATCCGACAACGTCCTTTGATACCATTGGCAAGTGAGTCTATGACATAAAACTGAAAAGTGCAGACCTTCAGTGCATAACACCACCAATGACCATCACTTACAATTGGGATGAACACCTACACATTGTTTGGAATATGTCAAAATAGTAACCCACATTAAAAAACAAGGATCTGCTTACAAAGTACATCTTACTCACCCAATCAGCAGACAATAAGGCCTCAACTCGAACCAGATCATATCGAAAATATGGCTGGTAGTCAAGAAGTTGCCACACATGTTGATTGACTGGTCTTTTCCTATAGTCGTGCAGGACATGGGTCTTCAATATCAAATAAAAACATCATTAAACAACCATGTCAATGTTAAATTCTAGGCTACCAAAAACCAACAACACCTACTTAAACCATTTACCCCAAACATAGGACTGAATACAATCCTCTTTATGACTCCAGTCAACCTTTTTTCAAAGTACATGAACATTGTTGCTGCAAAAATTAAAGCCTGCACAACAATTAACAACTTCAACATGAAATTTATGAACTTTCTAAATTGAATGACAACAGTAATTCAAGTCAACTGTATAATTACCATGTTGTCTACACATTGCCTTGGCCCTAAAGAGCTACATTCACTTGTGCTCAACAGTTGATACATAATTTCAGAGACGTACCTGAAAAAACAACATCATTAATTCACCTACGAATATCATTCACCATAAATTCAACTACCGATAACAACAACTTATAAAAAATCAATGTGTTCTAACCTCCGTGGAATGTCTCTTCGCGTAACTGCGTGGTACAACTTGTCGAAATCCACGACTGTTTTTGGATCACCAACAAAAGAACACAAAGCCAGTACATTCAACGGTTGTACATCCACTTCTCCTTCACCATCATCAACACCGTCGCCAACGTCAACGACAACTATTGGATGGTCAGCGGCGACTCCTTCTTCTTCTACAACCATGGTACAAGCTGGTTCTTCATCTGCACGTTCTTGATTTTCTTCATGTATAGGTTCTTCATTTTCTTCATGTCCAGCTTCTTCATGTCCAGGTTCTTCATGTCCAGGTTGATCTTCATGTTTTTCATATGCAGGTTGTTCATGAAATGAAGGAGATTGTCCCACCTTTTGATACTTCACACGATCAGCAAGTAGCTTCCTAACAGCTGCAATTTCATCTCTGACTTTTCTTATCCTGGCATTGTTTGTTCTCAGTTTTTCCAAAGTGGATAATAGCCAATTTTCATCATATTCATCTTCAGCTACTTTTTCTTCTACTTTTTCTTCACGGTTGGAACCTTCAGGCCTCAATCCCTCATCCAAATTGAAAGCACGACGTATGATGGGATTTAAACAATCATTCTCACTGAGGTACCAATCAAATTGTACCTTTGACAATGACAATAAATATACAACAATCACATAACAACAGCAAAAATCATTAAAACATAACAACATCACTTCATAACAAAGTTACTTACCTCGGCAGTCTTAAACATAACATCTATTTTTTTTGTTGTATAATTTAACGAAGAAAATCGCCTAACGCGCGGAAATTCCTTGGCAGATTCATCATCATGCAAACCAAGACGTTCATACGCCCAAAGCTACAGTTAAAACAATGAAACTAATCACAACAGTTATTACTATGGATTCAATTAATGCAACAAACAACCAATATAAATCATACCTGCAAAACAACAGCATTCCCACTTATGCTCAATGAATCAGCAATCGATCCAGAAAGTAGTTTCTTATTACATCTATTTAGACTATCTACAAGATATCTATGTACAGCACTACTCCAATCATAACTAGACAAACTGTCTAAGTCATCTAAGACTGAACAAGGCATGTTGGACACATATCGTGCCTTCCTGGGAAAAAAAAACACCACAAAACAAACTAATACATACAGGCGACACACCCCATCTACCTCACTATCATCATTACCTACAAGCACATTGAACATATCTATGAGGTCTTTCAATTTCGTACATTTTGAGTTAAAGGATTCACCAACTTTACCCACAACTGATTCATCAAAAGGAACTTCCAAACCCCCAACTCCTAACCCTAAAGTCATGAACACATCCTGCACATTGAAAGGCACCAGATGTTGGCTAACTCTAAACGATTGATGGTGGGGAACCCATCGACGAACCATCTTTTTCAACAATTTTAGGTTCACCTCTAAAGGATCTCCAATTTCTAAACACCACTTAAACGGAGTTTGTGAAATGCGCATCTTATGTGTCGCTGCCAGTAAGGAGTTCATGTTGGCAATGTACGATGTATGTATCCAAGCTCGAAGGCGCCACTATAAAACAAGTCAAAATTATAACAGTCAAATTGCTTCTCCAAAACAACAAAGAAAACATTCCTGTTTATTGTCTACTTACATTGTTATTAGAGGATTCCATTTTCAACTCTAAAAATAGCGTCTGTCAAATATTCACCTACAATAGGAAAGGCTGATCAACTTACTATTACTCAAACTCCTTCCAAAACGCAAGTACACATACCATGGAGTAAGGAATCCTGAACTCAGCTTTAAAACATACATTTTTCAATCAAACTTACAATAAACGGGAAAACCAATGGCGGACATACATAAATGGCGAAAGGAATAAATGGGAAAACAGGGGTTCGCAATGAAAAAACCGTCGTTCTGCAAGGTTCAATAAAACGAAAACGAACAAGGGCATATAAAATACCTTGCGATTAACACTCACCCCAACCCTCCAACGAACAACGGCGACGTTAAAAAACCGCTCCTTTGAAGAAAATGACAACGCTTGCCCCTTCAACACACTTCCTCCCAACACTTCAATGGTGGACGGAGACAGAGGACTTCAATGCCGGACTTCAATACTTCCAAACACGATTTCGCTGGCGTGCACAAACTTCAGAGTGGACGCAAAGTTTCGGACAAACTTCAGAGTGGACGCAGAGTTTCGGACTTCTTTTGGTGGAAGGCTTCGTTTTCGAATGGGAAAATGTTTAGAGAGAGTGTCCGGAATTGTAAGGGCGCCAATGACTCATTCCGAAACTACCCTCCAAAGCACGTTATTTACTTTTCAAATCTCCAATTAAAACAGCAAATCACACAACGACACGTGTCGTTGTTAATTTGTTGTCAAATGGGCGTTGTCGAACAAACATTTTCCCTTCATTTTACCTCTCTTTCTTTTCTCCTTAAGGTCACGCCACTCACTTTCCTGCTCTAATAACAACTATCTCTCACTTTCCCACTAAAATCTACGATCCGGGCTTCATTCTTCAGTGAACAAAGTTTCGGACTTTGTGGGATTCGGCTTGTTCCACTGCTCTCAAGGGCAAGGTCGCAGTGTGTCCTGCCGTTGTCTGCGGCGCGGCGCCGCTGGTGGTCATACTGAAAAGAGTTCGAGGTATTGAGTGCGACTCCATTTGGTTTCCGATTTCCTTAATAAATTTGAGTCGCGTGTCTTGAACATTCTCCGGCGTATCCTCCGGTGTGCCAAAGAACTGGACCTTATCATCTCCGGCATGTCCGAGTGTATGACCGCGTCCGACGCCATCATCCATCACACCCCTTCTTCATCTCATGCAATTAACACATACGATGTATTTGTGAGCTTTCGTGGTGAAGACACGCGCAACAACTTCACTAGTTCTTTCTTTGGAGCTCTCCGTCGAGAAGGCATTGATGCCTTCAAAGATGACGAATATCTCAAAAAAGGTGAATCCATAGCACCCGAGCTGCTGCAAGCCATTCAAGGCTCTCGAGTTTTCGTTGTTGTCTTCTCAAAGAACTATGCTTTCTCCACTTGGTGCTTACGTGAACTGTCAGAGATACTTAACTGCGTTAATACTTCAACAAGACGTGTTTTACCTATATTTTACGATGTTGATCCTTCGGTGGTGCGCAAACAGAGTGGATGTTATGAGAAAGCATTTGCAGAACACAAAAATAGATTCAGAGAGGATAAGGTGAAGACGGAGGAAGCTCAAAGATGGAGAGAAGCTCTCACACAAGTGGCCAATCTCTCCGGTTGGGATATCCGAAATAAGTGAGTACTCTTCTCTCTCAATTCAATAATTAGTAACCTGGACATGATAGAAGTATCAATTGATTTGATGACAAATCTAGCTTTATTGATATTTGGAAGTGCTTCACAAAAATTAAACTGCGGTTGCCTATATATACGGTATTCTGCATCTTTTTAACTAGTTTTGCTCATAGGCTAATCACAATATCTTATAGCTTTCTACGACTTTCTTTATGCTAATTATGATTTGTCTTATGTCATTATCTAAAAACAGAGGTTCAGGAGGAAACCTGCACATTGAGTACAAATATATACTAGTTTAATAATAATAATAGTTTGACGGTTAAAATTTTTTACGTCATTATTTTATCCTAAAAATGTATATACTCTTTTCATGTTGTGTTGCGTGATGTTTTGCATTCATTTCATTTAAATTTTCAGGCCACAAGATGAACAGATTAAAGAAATTGTTCAAACCATAATAAATATTTTGGGACCAAATATTTTAAATCTTCCAAGGGATGAACTAGTTGGAATAGAGTCTCGAGTTCAAAACTTAAGAAATATTTTGCGTTTTGATCTCCTTAATGATGTTCGAGTTGTCGGAATAAGTGGAATGGGTGGCATAGGAAAGACAACTCTTGTTCGGGCTTTATATGAAAGAATTTGTCGTCAATATAATTATCGTTGTTTTATTGATGATGTAAGCCAAATATATCGAGATTCTAATTCGTTAGGCATACAAAAGCATTTAATTTCTCAGTGTCTGAATGAGAAAAATCTAGAGATTTGCAATGTTATTGAGGGAACATGTTTGGTGAGGTCCAGACTGAACAATGCAAGGGCACTTATAGTTCTTGACAACGTTGATCAAGTTCAACAACTGAGGATATTTAGTGGAAACAGAGTCAATTTGTTGCGAGAATGCTTAGGTGGAGGAAGCAGAATCATCATAGTTTCTAGGGATCAACAAATATTGAAGATCCATGGAGTGGATGATATTTATCAAGTTCAACCGTTGAATTGGGAAGATGCTATCCAACTATTTTATAGAAATGCTTTCATCAAAGGTAATTATATTTTGAGCGATTATGAAAAGTTGGCACCTAAGATACTATCACATGTTGAAGGCCATCCCTTGGCAATTGAAGTAATTGGATCATCTTTGGTTGGCCGAAGTTTGTCACAATGGAAAAGTGTATTGGCTGCGCTAAAAGAAAATAAAAGTAAAAATATTATGGATATTTTGCGCATAAGTTATATTCAACTGGATGAAAAAGACCAACAAACATTTTTGGATATTGCTTGCTTCTTCAATTCTTATTATGATGAAGATGCGAAGGAAATTCTAGATTTCCGTGGATTTCATCCTGAAGATAGCATAGAAGTGCTCAAAGATAAATCACTCATTACCGAAGATCCCTATGGATTCATACATATGCATAGCTTGCTAGTGGATTTGGGCAGGTGTATTGTTAGGGAAGAATCACCCAAAGAGCCTATAAAGTGGAGTAGGTTGTGGGCACTCAAAGATCTCCATGATGCTATGTCAGAGAACGAGGTAAAGTTAAATGTTTGATTATAAATTTTAGATTGCAATTATTTTAGAATTTAAATACTTCAAAACATACATCTAACAATGTGCGATGTTATAGGCAACTCGAAACCTTGAAGCAATAGTTTGTAATTCTAACTGGGAGTGGGATAATGCTGAAATCCCAGGTATGTAAACGTTGTATTGTGACAAGAAATTCCTCTGTTTTATTGAATGAGAAACTGGCTAATATATAGCCTCACCTAAGGTTAAAGAACTGAAAAGAAAAAACTGTCCACGCATGTAACCTGCAACTTCCTAATATTATCATAGACTATTCAACAATTACAAAACTGCTCCTAAATTTACGGAATCATGCAACTGATTTACAGATGAAACCATCAAGGCAGATGGTCTATCAAAAATTAAACACCTGAAATTGCTTTATGTTGGGGACGTGGAGTTTTCGGGAAGTCTCAGTCATCTTTCGAATGAACTAGGGTATCTTATTTGGAAGAGATATCCGTTTGAGTGTTTGCCTCAAAGTTTTCAGCCACACAAACTGGTTGAGTTAATCCTGAGTGGGGACAGTATTCAACGACTGTGGGAAGGCACAAAGGTAGTGTAAATTAATTTTTTTATTTGTACTTCTTTTAAAAATAAACAAAATAAATGACAAACTTTTTATTTTTAATTCCTTTATTCTTTGATTAATTTATGGAAAAAAAGAAATTAAAGAAAACCCAAGTGTCACTATTAATTTTGTTTTTTTTTTGCCAATCTCTGTAGCCGTTACCCAATTTGAAGCGTCTGGATCTCTCTTTTTGCAAAAGTTTAGTTGAGATGCCCGATGTAGCAGAGGCCCTAAATCTTGAAAGGATAAATCTTGAAGGATGCATACAGCTCGAAAAACTCAATCCATCGATTCAGAGTCTGAGAAAGCTTGTTCTTTTGAATTTGAGAAACTGCATAAAACTAGTAATCTTACCCAATACTATATTGGGCCTGAATTCTCTTAAATGTCTGGATGTCCGTGATTGTTCAATAGATAGTAAATGCTTACTAGATGAGGCAAGGAACGCAGAGCACTTGATCAGCTGTTTGTCGCCCTCCTCTCTTTTCCCTTGTTTGCGTGAACTCGATCTAAGCTTCTGTAACTTAGTTAAAATTCCTGAGGACATTGGAAAGTTACATTGCTTAGAAAGACTAAGTTTAGAGGGAAACAATTTTGTTGAATTGCCTAACCTCAAGGACCTTTTCAGACTGTATTTTTTAAACTTAGGGCATTGCAAGCGATTGAAATACTTGCCTGATCTCCCTTTACAAACTGTCCTGCCCTCAGAACCTTTCATACTGCCGAGATTACCATCTTCAAAATTTGATTCACTTGATTTTTGGAATGACGATGAGGTAAGTGATTATCAAAGTGCAGGATTAATCATTTTCAGCTGCCCAGGATTAGTTGAGATTGAACAGTGCATGAGAAAGAGTTTTTCATGGACAATACAAATTCTTAAGGTGTGGATGCTCTTTCCTTCCTCTTGCCTTTGAATTTTTGATTTATTTATTTTTGTCTAGAGAACAACTACTAACGAATAACTCTGCTAGTACCAGGCGACCTACTCCATGCCATTCTTTGGAAGTATTATGCCTGGAAGTCAAATACCGAGTTGGTTCAACAATGAGGGTGTGAAGGTGGAGAAAGATGTTCTAACCATTGGTCCATCTCCCGATCCGCACGACGATAATTTGCTTGGTGTTTTGTATTGTGTAATATTTCGTCTAGACAATGAAACCAAAGTGAAATATTCAAGAACAAAAAAATTTCGAAACAAACAAATTCCAACGGATTTTAGAAGAGATCTAGTCATTGACCAGTCAGATCACATGTTGATACACTATATTGAATGTTCTGTGCAGCCCGGATTTCGTATAAATGGTTTTCAGCTCCATGACGAATGGAGGTGGAATTTCGAAATGTTGGGTTATGAGAATGTTGGGTTATGAGAATGTTGTTCAGGCGGATGTGAAGAAATGTAAGTATCGCTGGGTAAATGAACAAGACCTAATTGACTTTGATTCAGATTTGACATCTCGGAAGCGCAAGTTTTCCTTATTTGAAGAAAACGGTTAGCATCAAAGTGAAGAATTGAAGCCTTTATTGAATGTGGAATGTGGAAGTATGATTTGCTACCATCTAACCAGGGAGAGGCACAATAGAAGCAGAAGCAGCACTGCATTCAAATTCCCCTTGAATAGGCACAATTCTTCTCTCTTCTCAAGATATAGTATTGTTTATTGTAAAATCTACTCGTTTAAAAATTAACAAGGTGAGACCATATTCTTATGGTCTCTCCTTACACGATACATTCGATTACTCTTTTTTTTTCATTTTGAATTCACATGAACTTCAGGGACTTAATCGTGACAGATTTTAAGTGTAACTCATGGGGTACTTTAATATTACTGTGTGAGACCCTTAATAATTAGCATAAATTAATTCTGTCATATCACCATTAATGCACACCACAATCCATGTTTATCTCATTTAAAACCCATTTCCAAATCTGATAAACCCCTCTGCTCTGCACTGAAACCGAACCACAATCATTTCTCTGCAACATTAAAAACGCACCAATCTTTGCATGCAAGCACACCACGTGTCACGAGAGAGACTTCCAAATCAGAGTTTGGTGTGCAGGTGGCAGCCTGGGACACGTTCGTCCAAACGAACGTTAGTTTAACAAAACCAGAAATTTCGAAAACTCTCTCTCACTTGCACGCACTCATCTTCAACCTCTGAACTCACCTCTTCATCTTCTCCAACTTCTCTCTAGAAATCCTGAAACTTCTCTCTACTGTAAATCTCACCTCTCTTCTCCGATCTCATTTCAGCACCATAGGAACGTTCCTGGAGACGCGGACGTTAGTTTGAACCGAACAGAACTAGATTCTAAGTTGGTAAGTCTTCTTCTCTAAGTGGTTCGTTCATTAGGGTTTCATACGAAACCATGTTCTCGGTTCATACATGGACTGTATCTGAGAAATCTCTGATGTTGGTGTTTAGATCAAGTGAAAGTATATAGTGAAACTGAGGGTAGAACGTATAAGAGACCAACTCAACAGTTGCATTAGAACGAACACTGCTATCCAGGTAAGGGAAGCTTATATGTTTAATTTATACTACGTGATTTTATGATCTGAGTTGCATGTATGAAAAGTATGATGTTTGAGTCTTTATGAACGTTTACTGATATGGGATATGATTTCTGGTTTGTTTTGCATGTTGATTTGGATACGTATGAAAGGTGTATGAATGTTATATAGTTGGAATGATTGAATTGATTGAATCTGTATGTTGATGTTTAATATGAAGTTACTGGAATGAAATTTTAAAGTTCATAAATTTGAGAATCCTATGAATTATATAGTATAAAGTTTAAATGTTGAAATCTGGAAAATTCTGTTAAGGTTGAAAAACCTGAAATTTATATCAGTCCCTATGATAAATGACGCTCGTCACTGTTCGGTCTTAGACCGTTCGATTTTCATTGAAAATAACTTAGATTGGAATTCTTTCATTTGGAAAGAATTCTGCTCGAGAACGAGCGTCCCCATTTGGATGTCTGAGCGTTCGGTTTAGCTCAGCGGTATTTAAATATTTGAAACTTTATAAATATGTAACGTTCGTTCTTTAACCGAGCGTTCGTCCTTGATAGCGTTCGGCCTTATGTCGAACGTTCGTCTGTGATAGCGTTCGGCCTTTTGTCGAGCGTTAGTCCTTAATAGCGTTCGGCCTTATGTCGAACGTTCGTCTTTGATAGCGTTCGGCCTTATGTCGAGCGTTAGTTCTTAATAGCGTTCGGCCTTATGTCGAACGTTCGTCTTTGATAGCGTTCGGCCTTATGTCGAGCGTTAGTTCTTAATAGCGTTCGGCCTTATGTCGGGCGTCCGTCCTAAATATCGCTCGGTCTTATACCAAAGCGTTCGTCCTATTGAATAAACATTTGGATAAATTAGCGTTCGTTCCATTATTGATATATTCATCCTCTTACGTTCGTTAAATTTCTAGAATATTCATCTTCTTTACGTTCGTTAAATTTCTGGCATAGGTTTCTGTATGCAAACTTCTTCAAAGAAAATTTCTAAGTCTTATTGATTATCCTTCTTATATTAAATCTAGTTCAAGATCTCTATCCTGAAATTTTTCTAAGTATCCTTATACCTTCAATAAGAGTCGGTTCCTTTAACTTACCAATCAGATGGCCACGTCCGTTCATCCAATACCTTATTTGGACGTTCGTCCCAATTCTTCAAAGGACTGAACGTTCGTCCTTTTATACTAATAAAGTTAAAGATGAAATTTATGTTAAATCATATTGAATTACAGTGTGAACACTATATGGAGTGATTATATGATTATGGATATTGGACGAGCGTTCCAAGGAGGAACGTCTCAGATGTGATAAATATTAAATTTGGTAAAGTATGAACATGGACAAGTTAGGACTCGCGGTCCATCCTGATATTCCGTGATACTCATCTTCACGTAGAAGGGGGTAGTCATGTGTGGGAATGGCAGGAGGTCCTTAGTTCCTCACTTAGCAGGGGCGAAGGATTAACCTCAAGTGGCAGCTGATTAGGTATATCCCGGCTACTACACCACTTGGGTGCAAGGACGCTTGTAACTACATGGTTCATACAGTCCGGACGGTCTGTCTTTATATACTTAAATTCTATGTTAAATTATATGATAAGTTACATGTTGTATGTGTAAACTGAAACGTTCAACGTATGTGTGTTGTATGAATTAAATGATATAAGCTTACCCTTGCATTTCCATTGTGTTGTCTCCTATCTATGTACGTTCGTCTTGTCAAAATGCAATGATCATCCGTGTGGATGTGAGCAGATGGTGGTGCATCTCTTGAAGAAATGCTGGAAGAAGAAAATTTGGAAGATGCAAATCTGGTGGAAGTGGAAGTAAAGGCCGAGCCTTAGAACGCTCGTTAGAATAGTACTGTAAATGTTAGTGTAGCTTGTACGTTCGGCTAAGTATTTTTGTAAAGTCGTTCGTCCTATATATCTCTGTTTCTGTTTTGATGTACGTTATTTTATATCACAGAACGTTCGTTCTAGACCTCGTCTGTATGCGTTTTACGCGCGTTTATTTTGTGCTGATGCAGTTCGGTTATTTAGACCTGGATTTAATGTAAAGACTGTTTGCTGTTTACTGTTAATTGTAATTAATTCTAAATTATGGTAATTACTGTATTTTGGGATGTTACATACTGTCTCACAATAACTCGCATACGCAAAGTTAACATTAAATAAACCACTGCAAACTCTTCTAATGTCATATTTAAATCAGAGAAAACAATCGAGGATAAAAAAAAAGGCTTTGTTACTATTTATGGGGTCGGTAGACTTTTGTTTGCTTCTTTCGAGTTTTACAAATACATTTCACATTTTGATCAAATTCTTGATTTTCATTTGATTTAAACCAAGATCTTTGGTTTACCACATCCAAATATGATTAACGCAGTTGTTTAAACACAAATAAAAAAATCAGTTTATTGTTAGTGTTTCAGTTTGATTTGCATTGTATAATACTGCTTTGAGTGTCGTAATTTGAATTACCAAAAACCAGTTTTATTGTTAGGGCTTCAATTTATTGTAATCGGTTAAAATGTTCATATCCAATAACAAAGGTTTTGAAATTCCATTGATCAATTAGATTTAATGAAAGTTTTCAACAAATAACAGGTGTAATTAAGTTCAATTCAACACCCCACTCCCTCTCCGTCTTGGCCTTAAACCTTTTAATCTTTCAAAACCATGGTCGAGAACAAACTTCTTTTTGTCATAGACCTCTTATGTTTAGTGATGTTATTATCAAATTGGAAAATAAGAATAAAAATCTTTATTGAATCTATTGACCAAGAAACTTTGGGAAGCTGTTGTTAACCATTTATTCTAAACCACATTGTTAATAACAAGCAAGTAGACAAGCTTTCGAGTCTCTAGAGAGAGAGGAAAAAAAGAAAGTTCATTATGATTGTGCTCCAAAGAACATCATTATGTCCGAGCTAAATATTGATGAGTTTTTCATACTATCTTTATATAGTTGTGCATAAAATATATATTAAAAATCACCACATATTATATATCAATAAAATATTTTTAATAAAATAATATCAAATTTATGAGATCTAAAAATATATATCAAATTATTATACTAGATCTAGATAAGTAAAGAAAGAGTCTGTCAACAAGCTTACTAGCTTTTATTAAAGAGCAACAAAGTAAAGCATGTTGATGTTTTTGTCTTACTTCATTTCTCCTCTCTTTCCCTACCCCATAAGGTCACTCCCTTTCCTGCACTGATAACAAAGATCTCTCTCATCCCCACTAAAATCTAATCTGGGCTTCATTCTTCTTCAGAGGACAAAGTTTCGAACTTTGCGGCATTCGGCTTGTTCCACTGCTGTCATGGGCAAGGTCTGGGAGTTGTTGCGGCGCTTGTGGTTTGCCACTGCAACTGTTTTCTTGAAAAATAAATTGATTTTGTATGTTTGGTAAAAGTCCAAGATTATAAAAGACGCAAATATAATTCTAAAAAATCCTATCTAAAAGGATTCTAGAATGATTTACAAAAATATCTAAGGATGTTTATCCATAAAATATTTCTAAATAAATTTAGAATTTTAGAAGTGTTTTAGAAATTCCTAAAGAATGAATAATAACCTTTAGATTAATGTTGTGGTGATAAGATCCTAACCATTGGTTGAGGAGGTGCCACTAGTATAAATAGGAGATGGTTGTATCATTTGTAAGCAAGCCAAAAAGTTTAGAAGCATTCAATACAATACAACAAGCCTTTCCTTCTCTCAAAATCTTCCAACCTCCCCAAATTTTTAAACACTTCCTTCAAGCCTCTAAAATTTCCTCCCAACAAAGTGGTATGAAGAGCCATAAGATCTTCATAGAAATGGCAAATATCGGAGTTCCCTTTCAAGCCTCGATGCTCACTAAAAGAAACTATGATAATTGGAGTTTAAGATGATTTCTCTCCTTGGTGCACATGATGTCTAGGAGGTAGTCAAGAAGGGCCACACCAAACCAGAGAATGTAAAGAGTCTTTCTCAAGCTCAAAAGGGTTTGAGAGACTCAAGGAAGAGAGACAAGTCAGCCAAGGAAGCATGGGAGAAGCTTAAGATCTCTTACATGAGAGCAAATCAAGTAAAAAAGGTACGTCTGCATACTTTGATAAGAGAGTTTGAAGCGTTGCATATGAAAGAAAGAGAGCTAGTCTCTGATTACTTTTCAAGAGTTTTAACGGTTACTAATCAATTAAAAAGAAATGGTGAGAAGTTAGATAATGTAAGAATTATGGAGAAAATTCTTAGATCATTAGATCCAAAGTTCGAACATATTATCACCATTACCAAAGAAACCAAAGACTTGGAGGCCATGTCAATAGAGCAACTCCTTGGTTCATTGCAAGCTTATGAAGAAAAGAAAAAGAAGAAGGAAGAGATCGGGGAGCAAGTCCTCAAGGCACACGTCACTAGCACAAAAATACCATATAACGTCGTTGTTTTTTGGTCTTTCAAGGTAGACGTCATATCGGGAGACGTTAAATTGACGTCGAATTTAAAAATTCGACCTTAATCAAATTGACGTCGAACTTTGTCAATATTCGACGTTAAACAATTTTTTTGTTTTTTTTAATTAATTGTGAACTTTTTTTACAATTCTACAAGACCTGAAAAGCAAAAAAGCAACAAATTTCAATTTTTAGTATTTTATAAAGGATGAACTATGAACGTGTAGTATAGTAAACAAACAACAGTAACAAACAACAAACAAGTTCAATCAAACAAGAACAACAACAAGTTGAACCAAATAACAACAACAAACAAGAACAACAACAAACAAGTTGAACCAAATAACAACAACAAACAAGTTCAACAAAAAAAAACAAATAAGTTCTTCAAAACGAAAACGAAAACTAACCTTCAAAAGGTGGGTTCGTCGGAATAAAGTATTTCCACTAGTGAGAGAAAAAGCAGAATGCGCCTATGAAGGAAAAGAACATGAAAATAATTGGTCAAAACAAACGAAAATTATACATAAAGTAGTTAATTAACTTGCATTTATATCAAATGAAAGAAAGATTACATGTGATGGTCGTCAAACTTCGTTCAAGAAAAGTTTGAGAAGAGAATAGGGTCTCGCGCACTAAGATAAAGTGAATGAATTTTCAATTTCCCGCTCAAATTAAAAAGGGGAAACTTTTGGCTGACAAATAATATGTCGAAACCCCTACAGAATTCGACGTATTATTGGTGGTTTAAAAGAAAAAAGAATTAAAAAGGGTAACTCTTTGGCTTCTGGCTGAAATATGATGCAAAATAGAATAAGTTAAAATATGATGCAAAATACACTACAAGAAAAAAGCGTATTACATACAGCAAAAATCCGTATATAAGACCCAAAATCCGTATATAATACGTGTTTATATACGGACAAAAATCCGTATATAATACCGTCGTAGCTAGATTTATGTACGGATAAATCCGTATATAAGTTATATACAGAAATTATATACGGATTTATCCGTATATAAGTTATATACGGATATATCCGTATATAACTTATATACGGAAATTATATACGAAAATATCCATATATAACTTATATACGGATAAATTCGTATATAATTTCCGTATATAACTTATATACGGAAATTATATACGGATTTATCCGTATATAAGTTATATACAGATATTTCCGTATATAATGGTTTAAGAAGATCTAAATAAATACCCTGTATATAGCAGTTTCCCATGCACAATATACAAGCAGACCTGGACATTATAGTGAACATTCACCATTGTTATAAGCAAACCTGGACATTATACATTGCACATTGACATATAAATTCAATAAGGTTTTCAGATACATTTAATCCACAAAGGAAACATTGTATATGAATACATAAATATTGTTTACATCAATATAACTACAAGAATAAACATTAGGTAAGTTCATAAACAAATTGTAGTTGTGGTTCTAAATAAGTTCAACAGTAATGGAAGTAAGTTCTATAAAATGCCTAATAATGCATGTAATCATTTCCATCTTGTGGTTGTTCATCGGGAGGTTGCTGGTGTGGTGGTTGCTGTTCTGGAGGTTGCTGTTCTGGTTGGACATTATTGGGTACTTCATTTTGAACTTGAGGATTTTGAAGGTTTAAAAAGTCTTGTGCAGTTGCGGCTGCTGAAGGCGGAAGGAATGGCAGGAGGACGCCAATAAAGCCTTCAAACTTTTGAAGCTGCTGACCATATTGTTGTAACTGCGATTTCAGGTTAACAATTTCTTCTGAATTTTGTGGTTGAGCAGTAGAAGATGCCTGTGTCTGTTGGATGTAACTATCAACACAATCATCTTGGGAAGTGACATTTCCAATACCGTATACGCGTCCCTTTTATTTTCCACCAGCAGCCTCTAACCAACATCGGTTTCTCAATCTTTCCTCCTCCGCAGGGTCTAGAGGAGAAGATGTTGAGACACCAACAGATGCAGTCCAGATCTTATTTGAGAAAATTTTGCAACAAATCGTTCCTGTTAAATGAATAAATATTATCATTACACATGAAGTTTAAAAACCAAAAATTTATAATGTGATAGAGTTAGTACAAACTTACATGGGTCCGCCTAGACCTTTCGTCCACAAATTCCCCTGTTGATTGACAAATATGTGTCTGCTGAAATATTTCATCAACATGCACAGACCGACCAAGCTCTTGTGACTGCAAACAAAAGGAGTTGTTAACCCTTTTGGTTGTTGTGTGTGTGTTGCTACCCTATTTCTCCTATAGGTCTTTCCAAACTCGGTTTCTTCCAATGTACCATGATATTATACAGAGAAAACAAGTAGAAGGGATTGAAATTGGCTTATCTGATGATGATATACCTAAACAGGTCCAAGGAAAACTAATACACCTCAGACAGAGATTGAAGCAAAGGGAGTTGTGAAATGTAAATGGTTCTAAACAAATATTCTTTGACCCTTCAAATTGTGTTTGATTTATTGCAAAGGGGCATTCAAGTAGTGAGAATTGCCAATGGCTTTTAATTTTAATTTTTTTTTTCCTTCCTTGGTTTTTATTTGTTTATAAAATTAGCAGAGGACAATTTTTTGTGTAGCAGTCACCTGATGTAGATTAGGTATGTAAAGCTAGAGTATTTTAACTTATGGCTTCTCAATTAACAATGTATATTGTAATCACATCAAAACCATTAAACTGAATAGAATAGCTATTTACTCATTAAACAAAACGTAATAACTACTTACCCTTTTGTGGTACTTTCCTTTTTGAATCCCAAAAGCTTCCTCCACTTATCTTACCCTTCGAATCCTTTGCAGTCCTATATCACACAAATTCAACCAAAGAAAACCATATAAAACATATATATAATTAATAATATAAATTATATGTTATAGTCCTTAAAGATTGCGTAAACATACCTTAACACGCCTCTTAATGTTCACTCAATGTCCTAACAATGCACCAAAGTATTCCACAGCACACCAACCAAACCAAACCCCATTTTGTGCCCGAAAAACCAAAGAACAAAGGGTTTATGATTTTCTCCTTTTACAAATGAAATCACTTAGGAATGAACAAAATTTACTTACCACAACAATCAGCAATTCAACATATCTACAACATCGAACACTAAAAGATGCTTAGACATTCGAACTTCTTCTTCTCTGTGAATAACCACAACATTAAACCACTACACACCAAAGAAATAAAGATATATATTAAAGGAACAACATTCTAGACTTACCAGAGTCACTGAGACTGAATGACGGCGACCCAAAATCGGAGTGCGAGAACAACAGTCCTAGGGTTCCTCTGCAACTGGAAGAGTGCGAGATTAAGCCTATGATTGATGACAATCGCTTGATGACAAGAATGGCCAGAGAAGAACCAAATTTACTAAGCATTAGGGTTTGATTTACTTACCCGATCAAGCTACTCAACGCCGAACTACGACACCGTACCCAACAATGAGCCCCAACCACAGTGCTTGATGAAGGTCACAATAATAGACAGAGAGAGGCGACGAAGAACCAAAGCACGATCTACACCCACACCGAAGACGACTCCAAAGACCAACACCTACACCGAAGATGGCTCCACAGAAGGACACTGAACTGAGACCGAAGATGGTTCGAAAGAGAAAGTAAAGCGTGATGGTTCGACAGAGAAGAAATGTCCAGGGTTCAACAAAGAGAGGAAAGCTCGAGGTTAAGAAATGACACCCAGCTTCCCCTTAATCAGAAATATATTTTTTTAAAATAATTATTTCCCTTATCCGTATATAATATTCGCATATAACATCTGACTCTAATTACAAACAGATAATACCACTTATATACGGATTCCATCCTTGAGTAATTTTCCCACTATCACGCGCCAACCGTATATACGGAATTTATATACGAAACATCCGTATATAAAAAATCGTATATAATATCCGTATATAACATTTTTTCTAAATTTCGTATATCAATTTCGTATATAATATCTATCTTATATACGGATTTAAATCCGTATATAAACTTCTGTATATAAATCCATTATTTCTTGTAGTGATAGAATAAGTTAAACAAATCCATACCACATAGAAAAAACATTTACTATTATCTAATTATTTGTTGTATTTATATATTTATTAGGCTTAATACCTTATTTTGTCCCCAGTTTCACTCCAAAATGTCAAATTAGTCCATTCTTTAAAAAGTGCGTTAATTACGTCCTCACTTAATAAAATTTGCATCAATGAAATCTCTTCCGTTAAATCCGTACAAACGACGTTAACTATACGGATTTAACGGAAGGGATTTCATTGATGCAAATTTTATTAAGTGAGGACGTAATTGACGCACTTTTTAAAGATGAACTAATTTAACATTTTCGAACGAAACTGGGGACAAAATAAGGTATTAAGCCTGTTTATTAAGTTAATTATGCAAGAATAAGAAAGAAGAATTCTTACTCATAAGTTAAACAATAAAACAATAACTATATGCTATTTATTTTCCTTTATCTATATCTTACCTTTTACATGAATGGTGATTTTATGCATTTCATTACATTAGATGAAATTAAATTCGAGAAATGATAAATCAAATAAAAATATCATTATTTAATTTTGTAAAATAAAGTATTTATATTAAATTATAATTATATTTTATAAACTTAAATGTATACTATGAATATATTTTAGTTTTAAAAACTTTACTATATTACACGGATATAAATATTTAAAAATATTTGAAAACAAAAATATATAATATATAATCACACATTTATTTATTATTTATCTTTTCTAAAATTTAAATTCACAATTAATTACTTATTGAGTGAAATACAAGTTCATAAACATTCTAAATATTTAAAAGTTATTCATAACTTGTCAGTTATTTAGTTGAAATAAAATATTAGTAGCCCTAAAGCAATTGGGGTATATATATTTTTTGTTATGCTTCCTAATCTCAAAACCCAATTCTATTCTTCAATATAAAATTATAAAATATATGGAAAGGAAGTTCCAAATAATGTAAGTGAGCTTGTCTAAGATGAAATTATGCAACACCAACTATGTAAGCAAATCCCTTTGTCCTTATAATTTCTGTGGTGTCTGGCACCTCTTCAACCCAAAACCAATTACATCAATCACACTTGTTATGATGTTAAGATGACCAGAAATAAACAATCAAACCAAGAATAAACTTCAATAATGACAAGTATTGTACACAATTTTCACCTCGAAAGAATAAAATATTTTTTTAAATTGAAGGTGGAAACAACAAATAAAGAACTTACAACGGCCAGCTGTATGAAAATGCATGACGAACTTTTCTTTCTTCCTTCTTCAAATGGAAATTCAGAAATATTGTGTTTTGTGGAGAAGACAAGCAGTAGTTTGTGAGAGAACCACCTTTGGGCAGAGCAAGGAGAATCACAACACAATCAGAGAAGAGAAAAGCAAAAAGCATCCTAAATAGAAATACATTATCGTGATCTAAGCTGTTAATCTCTAAATACATATGTATGCCAAATCTTGTGCAACATTTTCGCAAAGGAAAATGATACTCGAACAACTTAATTTGACAACATTTGAACACGGCACACGTGTCAGCGTTTGAGCAGTCCACGTTTTGATGGGAAAAAGCTGCTGCATTCTGAGAAAACCTGCTTCAACTGTGACGTGGCGAGGGACGGGCACGGGCAGTTTAGAAGGTGCGTTTCAAATTTGAAATTGATTTTCGAACTTCGTAGAGAGAGAAGCGGCGCGAACATTGGGGACGGATGGTGTGACCTAGACAGAGAGACGAGAGAGTTGGAGAAAGGGTTCACGAGCGAGAGAGAGAGACGGAGTCCTTGCCGGAGTGCCGCCGTTCATTGTTGAAGGCCGTGTTCAAAAAGATCGAACCCCTCCAGGTGGGTCCGTTTCACGGCGCCGCAGCTCCGACGTGGAGCGCTCGACGCGAACACGGCATCGTGTTTCCTCCGTTCCGGCCCAGCGACTTAGGGAGGCGTTGAAGGTGTCGCTTCACCCCAGGTGCTTCCGTGCCTGTCCCGGAGTGCCGCGGGAGCTTCGCCGGAGTGTGGGCTGTGAGGTGGACCAAAAAGAGGGGTTTTCCGGGTTGTCCGTCCCACGCACACCTTAAGCAATCGTCTCTGTTCCAACCGCCACACGTCGTCTTCACCCAAGGTTGGTTTATTTTTTGATTTTTCAGTGGAATGAATGTTTAATACATGGATGATGTTGTTTTTGGATTTCATTTGGTTATGTATGAAACGTCTCCCAAGTGGATGTTGTTCTGCTACTCATTTTTATACATGTTCTTTGGTTAATCTTGCATTGTTGCTGTAATTCTGTTGGATTGGTAGTCATGGACCTAGTTGGCCTTGCTGTCAAAAAACTTCAACCTAATAACCCACTTCATTCGGGTTTGGTAGCAGTAATGTTGGTGAACCAAGGGTCCTAGAGAATGTATTTTTATGGGAGACGAATTTGTTAATAAAATGTTAAGAAATTGTTCCCAAATTACTTAGAAGTAGGTGAAATGAGGGAAAACAAACAAGCCACCCCAAAATGAGAGTGATGGACGTAGTTGGCCTTAGTGTGCAAAAACTGGAACCCAGGTACCCACTTATTTTGCCTAAGGTACCAGTTATGTTCCTGTAGCATGAGTGTTTGAAAATGTTGTTTTATGTGGCACGAATATGTTAAAAAAATGTCAACATGAGTGTTCCCAGATTACTTAGAAGTAGGTGAAATGAGGGAAAACAAACAAGCCACCCCAAAATGAGAGTGGTGGACGTAGTTGGCCTTGGTGTGCAAAAACTGGAACCCAGGTACCCACTTATTTTGCCTAAGGTACCAGTACTGTTCCTGTAGCATGAGTGTTTGAAAATGTTGTTTTATGTGGCACGAATATGTTGAAAAAATGTTAACATGAGTGTTCCCAGATTACTTAGAAGTAGATCAAATGAGGGAAAACAAACAAGACACCCCAAAATCAGAGTGGTGGACATAGTTGGCCATGGTAAGCAAAAACTGGCACCCAGGTACCCACTTTTATTGCCTAAGGTACCAGTTCTTTTCCTGTAGCATGAGTGTTTGAAAATGTTGTTTTATGTGGCACGAATATGTTAAAAAAATGTTAACATGAGTGTTCCCAGATTACTTAGAAGTAGATAAAATGAGGGAAAACAAACAAGCCACCCCAAAATGAGAGTGATGGACGTAGGTGGCCTTGGTGTGCAAAAACTGGAACCCAGGTACCCACTTATTTTGCCTAAGGTACCAGTTCTGTTCCTGTAGCATGAGTGTTTGAAAATGTTGTTTTATGTGGCACGAATATGTTAAAAAAATGTTAACATGAGTGTTCCCAGATTACTTAGAAGTAGATAAAATGAGGGAAAACAAACAAGCCACCCCAAAATGAGAGTGATGGACGTAGGTGGCCTTGGTGTGCAAAAACTGGAACCCAGGTACCCACTTATTTTGCCTAAGGTACCAGTTCTGTTCCTGTAGCATGAGTGTTTGAAAATGTTGTTTTATGTGGCACGAATATGTTAAAAAAATGTTAACATGAGTGTTCCCAGATTACTTAGAAGTAGGTGAAATGATGGAAAACAAACAAGCCACCCCAAAATGAGAGTGATGGACGTAGTTGGCCTTGGTGTGCAAAAACTGGAACCCAGGTACCCACTTATTTTGCCTAAGGTACCAGTACTGTTCCTGTAGCATGAGTGTTTGAAAATGTTGTTTTATGTGGCACGAATTATATGAATTAATAAATGACTATTATATTTTTGTTTTTTTTTTGTTGTGTTTTAACAAATGCTGACAATGTTTGTTATGATTTCCAATTTGTTGTTTTAGTTGATTGTGTTAGTGTAATGTAATTTCAGTTTTTGTGTTGGTGTAGTGTGATGGAGGAAGAACTTGGTGAACAAAGTGACAAAGGAAGTGATAGAAGGAAGAAGGTACGTAGGATTGTATTTGATTTCCAAACATTTGTTGTTTGACTGTATTTAATTAGTAAGCATGACTTCGTATGCAGTTAGTGTTCAGACACTACTGCAGAACCAAGATGATAGGTGTTTTGAACGAACGGTTGACTATTGAGCAGAAGGGTTACATTGAGAAGAGTGTTTTTGGTTGGTTGTTATACTTGCCAAGTTGTATTAAGATAGGTCAGAATTTGTTATCTAAGTTATGTGGTCAATGGGTAGATAACATGAGTGGGTTTTATTTTGGGGGCAAAGTTATTAAGTTTACTGAATTTGATGTGTGTCTGTCGTTAGGGTTGCCTATTGTTGGTGAAGTGATAGATTTAAATAAAGTTGGGCATCGTAGTGTTTGTAGGGAGTACTTCCCTGAGGGGAAAGTGGATGTCAGCATGGTATATGACTTTTTGTTAGAGGAACATGAAAATTTTCCAATAGAACATTTTTGCAGCTTGTATATATTGGTAGGGATATCAGAGTTCTTGCTTCCGAATCAAAGTAGAGTAGTATTTCCAATCATTTTTTACCTTGTTTGGGAGTTGGGGTGTGTGGCTAAGTACAATTGGGGCAGTTTAGTTTTTCAGTACTTTGTTGAAAGTGTGTGTAGTGCTTCAACAACAATGAAGAATGAAACAACCAAAAGCCATATTCATGTTCAAGGATGTGCTTACCTGTTGCAGGTATGTGTTTGTTATGTAATTGTTAGTGAAAGACAATGATTCTTTATTGTTTTAATAATTTTTATTGTCTTAGTTGATGGATTAAACATTTGCAGGTATGGTTTTGTCACCATTTTGTGACATCGAAGTCCATTTACAGTACACGGGTAACAAAATTCCCAAGGTTGTTGAACTGGATTGATATGAATATTGGGGATAAGTTTATCAAAACTGCTTTGGCAAAGGGATCGGTGAGTAGTTGTTGATTACAGGAAGGTGCAAAGTTATTTATGATTTGTGTTATTATGAAACAAAAATTGTTAATCACATTGCAGGTTGTTATTGATGTTGGTGTGTCCAAAGAGGAGCTTTGTTATGGTATGGTGAAAGACGCTTGTGAGAAATTTGGTATTCCATTTAAGAAGCAAAATACAGGAGATAAGGAAAAATTACTTTTTGTTGTACAAGAACAAACACGGGTAATCGCGAACATGCAAAGTAGTATTAACGATTTAAGAAAGTTGGTTGAAGCAAAAAATGAAGATAAGAATGAAGAATTTGTGGAAGAACCGTTGCGGGGAAGTGAAGATGGTTGTCAAAGTACACCGGTTCAGCATGAGCAGCAAACCCCTGTGGTTGAAGGTGGATTTCAAATGCAACAAAGCACAATGTATGATCGTATGAAAGCGCAACCCCGAATACGGGTTAAGAGTGTCGTAAAAAGAAGTCCTTATACTGCAGGTGTTAGAAGAAAAAAATGAGTACCTCACTAAGTTGTATTACATTACGAATTTAAGTTTTAGATAATGTTATCATGTTTGGAATCATGTTGAAATAGTTGTTTGAATTTTGAAAACATTGGAATCCTTTTTTGAATTGTCATGATTTCATTGTTGTTGTCTGTAATAGTTTATGACAAGCAGGGAGTTCAAATGAAGTGGGATGAACATGAAATCAAGTTCTTTGAAATTAAGTTTGTATGATATTGATGGGGAATTTGAGGCATGACAATGGAGTTTCTGTCATGGTTGTGGATAGAAATATGGTTTTCAAATTTATTATTATTTTTGTTACACCGGAAATCATAAAAAACAAAATAAATCGAAATATATTGTTGGTCATACAGCATCATTGTGCAAACTGAAGATTAGAAATTGATTAAATCCATGTTCAAGTAAGTATCCGTGGTGAGCAAAAGTAATAACATTAGTCCCCACTTAATTGAACGGTGATCCCATTTGTGTTTTGTTAGGTGCAGTTGTTGTTTTGTAACATAATTTTGGGACTTAGGTTGTCTTATATATTGATAATTTAGCACGCTTATTATATTAAAATATAATAATTTTTAACATGATGGTGAATATTAGAAGTTCAAACCGTTTATGAAATAGGTAGTGCACCGTATTGTGCATAAGTTATAAAGTAAGTAGCCAATCATATTAACTACCATCCCACAAGTTATTTTTTGATTTTGTATTATCATGATTTTATTTTTTAAATTTTCAAGAGTAGATGAAAACCTTGATGTCCAACTAAGTCTACCTTATTGGGCATTTATGTGAGGTAGAAAGATGTTTTACAAGTTCACAAACCCCTGTGGGCAAAACTGATAACGTAAGTACCCAAATATTTTAACTAAAGTCCTAGTTATGTAGAATAATTATATATAATATTTTGAAGACAATATATGACTTAGGGCATGTGTTTTGATGTGTAAAAGGTTAACAAATTTATAGTAATAAACCTTTTGTTTGTTAGAATGTTTTAGCTCATGTTCCAAAATATTATTTAGTTTTGATTATTTATTACTATATAATTCAGTAAATGGGAAATGTTAGTGATCATTTTGACAACAAATGTTTTATTGCAATGGTTTTAATGAATTTTTTTTTTTACCATAACAAATGAAGTTAAGTCAAAATTATTGAAGTTGAAGTACAACAATTGTATGAAGACCAACGTGGTTGACATAAATAAGTAATAATTGCATTTTCATATTATCATAAAAATTCAAAGACAGTAACATGAATTCGTAATGTAGATTATGATTTACACTGAGATTGGATGTATAACAGTACAGGGACATCCATTAATATAAACTTCAACTAAAATGTCATTTCCAAGATTGTTAACCTCAAAGACTAGCACGTCTCCCTCCTTCAACCCATATTCCGTGCAAAATTCCTTCCATCCTTTGCCAAACTTTGTGGAATTGCGAGTGACAGAAACCAAAACACTACACATGACGCCGTCCTTCTGTCCAAGGAGCATAACCTGTGTCAAGCCTTTGCTCCTGATAAGATTCCCAAATGCAATTTGCAAGTCCTGTGGCAGTAACAAAAATGAAGTAAATCACATTGTCCAATTTATGACAAGTATATAACAAAATAAAAAATTAGTTAGGACGTACCAAATGACTTCCCTGTGCTTGTGATTTTGTCAACTTCACCGGAAACAATGAGGTATCAGGATAATTGGTACCATCATAAATGAAGGATTCCCTACTCTCTTGGGAGCAAGCACCGAAATATATGGTGATATGGAAATTATTATTACCCACATAGTCGAAGCTTATGTGGGAATCATTCAATCTTTCAGGGTATATGTCTCTCATTTGACCCCAACCATTAGTTATTCTTGGATTGACGGTATCCATGTTATAAGTCACCACATGCGTGTGACCATTGTTGTCCAGCAAGGACCATGTCGGTCCTAATTCATTTTGAAAGGCCGCAGCAAAGTGCCTATCAACGTACCCAATGTCCTGAACAAGTTTTAACCAAGTATAAGGTCACTTTCATGAGAAGAAATTAATTAAGAAGAACATGCTTACCGAATGAGAAAAGTGGATGGATCCAAATTTCCACAAGACTCGTAATGTTAGAGCGGAGGTTGAGGCAGCCATAACTTGAAAATGAAAAACCAATATGTTTGGCTCTTTCCATTTACCGAACCCTAAACCACAAATATATCTACACAATGAAGAGGTTTGACGAAAAGTCAGAACAGTGCACCGTCAGACGTGTCCAATGAATTGGTAGAGTAAATTAATTGGTTCGTTACAAGAACGTTGAATGGCATTGGGAGAAGTATTGTTGTGGAATTTGAATCCGTTCAACGAAGCAGTAAATGTGTTGAACCGTTTCAACAACCATTTATTTCATAATAAATGAGTCGTAATAGTTTATGACGTGGTGGTTGGGGTACATTAAATGGATAACAGAAGAATAAAAACCACATTATGTGCACAGAAGTCAAAACGGAAACCGACCGCTACTAACATTGAGACCGAACGTTCTCCGAATAAGAATATCACGGAACAGGCGCCAAATAAGGACCGTCCTAACAACCAAGTTGACAAACCGAACGTTCAAAGTCAAAAGTAGAGCAAATGTCAAACCCCATCATTGCAGAAGAAAACGAACGATGCTAAGAATGGGCGAACGGTAGCTACATAACGAGCGTCATAGCAAGGAAGCACAGCACGCGGAAGGTTTAAAGTAAAAACTGAACCATAAGTAAAGAGGGATCATTGGAAGCACAAACCGAACGGCTCTAACAATGGGCCGAACGGTTACCATCGATAACGAACGGCCTCTTCAGGAACGACCTCTTAACGAACGGCCTCTTAACGAACGGCCTCTTAACGAACGGCCTCTTAACGAACAAAATAAAAATGCAACAAAGTCCATGGCAACGGTCAAATCAACGTAAACAGTACGTGAACTGCGGAACGGTCGTAGACGTGAGCGAACGCTATGAAAGTTACCAATGAGCGCTCTGTAACCTAATTTTGTGAAGTCGTTCGGCAGTTACTATGGCAGAGCGTTCGTTAACGCACGATTTCTAGTGGTCCGCTTAAGTGGAAGCTTGAACTGAAGAGTGAGTAGTGATTGAGCGGTCGTTCGTTGACGCTCGTTCATTGACGTTCGTTTTGGAGGACGTTCGGTGTCCATGCTTTGCGTTTCGCGAAATCATCTGAACAACGTTCGGTATTCAACACACGGTTCGGTATTAAACATTCCTCAGTAACCATATTCATGAAAAATAAATGTAACGAAGTAATATATTAATGTTATTTATTTGAATGAAAGGACACACATAATATTGAACACCATACATACCCCAAAAAATAAGTTTATACCCACAGTGCATGGGTTAAAGGTGTGTATAAGTATTTGGTGAAAAGTCATCATTGTGAACAATGTATTCTCCGGATGTTAATAAAGACATGAATTCTGATTGGGTGACTTGAGATTCAAACATATCCTCAGTTGGAAGTTCCTGAACATTGTGGACGTCCGTTATGTCTTGGTTACTTGTATCCTGAAATAAGAGTATTAGTTAAGGTTTAAATGAATGAAGTTGATTACTAATAAAACTACATAAAAACAAACGACATGTGTGTCTATTACTGACATTGGAATTCCTTGCATGTTTGGTTTTAGTAGCATGGGACTTTTTCTTTTTTGTAATTTTTTCAATTGTTGATTGCAATTTTTTTGTTCTGGGTCGACCTTTGCGTTTGACAGCTACAAGACTGCGCACAAGTAAGCCGTCAATTTCACAACTAGGTCGAACCTCTTCATTACAATGCAGACGTCCATCCATGTGAGATGCATCATTGACCATTGACAATGTCGTTGATGTACATACACCCAATTTTTTGGCTATAGAGTTTAAATCCGAAAGCAAGTTATCAGATGCAGTCTCAGAATCACAAGCAACCTCTGCGATGTCATAGAAACGCTTACACAAAGCTTCGTACCTTTGCATCTTAGGGTCTTCAATGTTATTGGTGTAAGATGCTTTAATGAGAGTATGTCTTCTACGGACGTTTTTGCTCCACCTACGCAAAACATATTTTGTTGGTACATTACGCACATCTTCCTGGCCTAGGACCAATAAGGAATGTCTACACAAGATTCCCCTAAACTCAAATAGTTGGCAACTGCAGTGAGTGTCGGTTGTCACAGGATCAAAGACTACTACATGAAATTTTGAACGACACTCACCCTCCCATATGAAGTCTTCTTTAACAGTGTACCTAGTTATTGTACCTTCTTTTGTCATGTTTTTAATGAAGCAGTTCATGCGTGACCGAAATTCGTTTTGAACTTCTACAAATTTTGCCTGTGTGTACTCGGTTTGGTATTGTTTTTCAATAAGAGATTGAGATCCACATGGTAGAGTCGTATTCATTGAAGAAAAATCGGCCTCAAGTTCTTTTTGCGCTTTTTGTCGTAGGGCGTTATCGTACTGCTGCACAAATTGTTGAAGTGTTGTACTTGAATTTATGAATCCATCAAAGAATGCATTCATGCCCTCACTTCGTTGGGTAGTTGACATTCCCGCCCAAAATTGATGTTTCATATAACAAGGAACCCATCGTTGTCTATCTGCATACAATGAATTTAGCCAATCATTATTCTCTAACCCTTGACATGACATCAAATTTGCCCAGCCTAACTCAAAGTCTTCATAACTGACTGTGTCATACACAAGCCTCTTAAGTTGACTTTTGATTGCTTTATAGCATTTGTAGCCTTGCAACTTCTCAGGTATTTTTTTCATTATGTGCCATAAGCACCAACGGTGTTTTGTGTTTGGAAACACAACATTTATGGCATTGGACATTGCCTTGCATTGATCAGTCACGATACCTTCAGGAGCCTTGTTTGACATACATCTAAGCCAAGTTGAAAATAACCATGTGAATGTCCTAGTGTCCTCTGCGGAAATCAAAGCACAACCCAGTAATATTGAATGACCATGATGATTAACACCAACAAATAGTGCAAATGGCATATCATATTTGTTTGTTAGGTAGGTTGTGTCAAACGACACAACATCACCAAAATCTACACATGTTGCGCGACTTCGTGCATCGGCCCAAAAGACACTACTTATTCGGTTCTCGTCGTCCATTTCCATATCATAGAAAAAATCATTGTTTAATTCTCTCATTCTTGAAAAATATCTTAAAAGTGTTTGGCCATCACCTTCCTTACAAAGAGTTCTTCTCTGCTGCCCAATGTAATTACGGGCATCACGTTCCACGAATTGCATATTTTCAAACCCACCGACCTCATTCACCAAAGATATGAAACTTTTGTTAATGCGAACACCAGAATTATCATTGATATTAAGGGTGTGCTTCGCATGCATATTAATTCTTCGATTACCACGTATAAGGTTGGAGTTATTTGGACACATGTCATGGTTGTGTTCAATAACAACTGTTCTCACCTGCCATCTTCCTTCTTTCATAACAACAGTTATTCCAGCTGGACATTGGTTTTTCTGACTTGGCTGGGTTTTCCATTCTGGAGCAATGGAAGATAGGTACTTCCCTTCCCTAGAGCAAACTAATTTAAGGAAGATTAAGTCGTTCTTCTTATTTCTCCTAGAAGTCCTTATCCGAACACCAAAACCACTCCTCACAGCATAGTCAGTGTAAAAACTTTTAACCTCTTCAATTGTATCAAACCACATATGAATTTGAGGGACAATATCATTCACATTCTCAGTGGAATCGTTGTTCACCGCACAAGCTACTTCTTCAGACGCCATAATATGTGACAAACACATTCAAATGCAACGCCTAATCCAACATGACATGGACGTCAAAGGTTAATGAAAGCAATGATTAAAACATGACAACAACATATTTGGTTTTCCGGGACCACTAATGTTCATGGCCACACTTTGTCATAACGACAAATTTCTTGTATTTGCAACTTTCAAACAATATTGTAACAAAAGCCAATATTTTTCTTTGTTCAATCAACCAGAAAATAACTCTTTAATAGAAGGCATAACATTTGAAATCAGTAAAACATTAACTTACTAAGAGAAGGAACGTCCTTTCACAACCGCTTCAATAAATGGCCTTCAATATCCCACCAAGGTCCAACGGCCAAGCTCCTGGGAATTAAATGCTCTTCAATGTCTTACCAACTTCATACACGGAAGCTGTTGCTTTCGGCCATACCCTCTAATTCTTGAATGAGAAAAGGTGAGTAATGCGAACAAACAAATTAATCACAAAAGGTCGGGTTTATTTGGCTTTATAGTGCATTAAATGGAAGTTGGTGGATGAGCGAGAAACTCCAACGGCTGGAACGCCTAAATATTAATTGCATGACAAGCCAATTAAGGGTTTTAGCTGCACAAACGTCATTTCAAAATAATATAATATTATTATATGATTATTCAATTGTTAAGTTATCCCTGCGTCAGTTGTGTTAAAAAAGTTTCAAGTGTAATTATGGCAATTTAAGTCAATATTATAATATTATATTCCTCTATATATTACAGCTTTCGATTTCCTATTGGCATAGCTCTTCAAAGTTTAGTGTTTTTTCGTTGGCCCATGCATAACCTAATTCGTTTTCAAGGATGCAGTTTGAAAGAATGGAGCCATGGGAGGGACTTGATATAGACGACAGTGATCTCAAAGCATTCTTAAAAAAGTGCAACTCAACTGCAACGTTGATACCAGGACCTGCTGGAAATGTACAAGCGGTCATGCTAAACAGGCTTACAGATGAACCTAAGTCAACACAGGAATTTGTTAATGACATTGCAAAGGCAACATTTGATCGAGATTTTAAATCTAATCCTTGGATATGGGCTGAGAAGTTCATTAAACACCATGGTCAACTTTTTCATTATCAGTGGACACGGTTATATAGTTTAAATGTTTAATGTTTTCAATAAGAATGGTATGATATTGTTTGCAGGACTTGTACAAGATGGCAACATTAACAACGTCACCCAACTAGAACGCGTTAAGTCAATGCATGTCCTTCCATTTGTAGCATGCATTGTTAAAGAGTGCAACCCAAATGGATTGGATGACATGAAAATTGTTGTCAAGGTCAATCACTAACAGGATTCAACTGCCACACTGTCTACATTGTTAACTTTGTTAAAAGCGTCGTATGTTAACTTTTTCGATATTCCTTGCTAACAGGATCAAAGTACACCATTGTCTGCTTCGGTTGACAACAAAGTCCTTCTGCATCCAGAGTTTGGGCCGGATATAGGAGTTGGTGCTGTGTTATTATTGCAAAGTGTAAACCAACTACAACTTCTAATTATAACCTTTAAGAATCATGCACGACGTTAACTTATTCGTTGCTTTAAAATGTTATACATGTCTTTACGCACAGGTTGGTGCATTGAGTCCTTTTGGCAGGATTTACTATTTGAATATAACAGTCCGGAACGTTGTGAAGGTAATATCGTCAACTCATAACTAAATCCTAATTATTTTGTTGGTTACGTACGGGCGTCGTATTGTTAAATTGACTTTAACCACTGTGTAGGTCTTCAAAGCTGACATAGGTCCTCCAACTGAGGAACTACTTAACGCTTCATCAAGACCTGTGATTCGACCCAACCCATGTGCCGAAAACAACAACAAAAACAAAGATGTTGGTCCATCTGAAAAGGCTTGTCCTTATGGCTCTAATAATAAAACAACAACCCCCATGGAAGATTGATGAACGTTTACAAATTAACGTTATGTTTGTATTTGAAGCATTAGTTAACATAAATATTAGTTATGTTTTCTAACGTACTGTATGCACTTATTTGAATATCAATGAAGGTTACCTATTGACAATTGAAAGAAAAGAATAACCATAATTTAGGTTTGACATCATTGTCACCCACCTTACCTAGGCTTGCTTTGGTTTCAACATTTGCTATTAGATCCATCCGACATCGTTCATGTCAAACAAATTGAGCTAAATTCATATCTAGAAGGCCTGTATGCAAGGACAACATACCCAACAACCAAGTCGTCCGTCCAAATCGTCCCACAAAACCCCACTTCATCGAACGAAATAGACGACATATTAAGGAAACTTGTTAGTCCCTGATGCGAACGTTTTCTTCTTAAACATTTACGCACATTATGTTTTCCGTCATGCTGTTACAATTAATTTTGGCTAATGTGTTCGACTTCTACGTAATTTCCAAACAATTATTTAATAATCTCCACTGGTATCAATGGCTAAATAAGTGGGTACTTAGGTTTCACTTTTTGCACAGACATGCGAACTTCGTACACCACAATCATTTATGGATGCCTAATGTCCTCACATATCATTCGTTGTGTTTGTCATTAATTTTGAAACAATTATTTCTTAATTTATTAACAAATTCGTGCCACTGGAAGCTCAATTGCTAACGCTCCACCTGCACCACCAGAACGAGTACCAAAGGGTAAATAAGTGGGGACTTAGATATAACTTTTTGCACACAAAGGCCAACTTCATACACCACAGTCATTTAGGGATGTCTAATGTCGTCTAGGTCATGTGTTGTATTTGTCATTAATTTTTAAACAATTATTTGGGAATGTATTAACTAACAAATTCGTTCCACTCCAAGGTCAATTGGTAACGCTCCAGCTGCACGACCACAACTGGTACCAATGGTTAAATAAGTGGGTACTTAGGTTGAACTTTTTCCACACAAATGCGAACTTGGTTCACCACACTCATTCAGGGGTGCCTAATGTCTTCTCCCTCATTGGTTGTGTTTGTCATTGATTTCGATACAATGATTTGTCAATTTATTAACAAAATCGTCCCACACCAACCTCAGTTGGTAACGCTCCAGCTGCAGGACCAGAACTGTTACCAAAGTCTAAATAAGTCGTTACTTTGGTATAATTCTTTGGACACATAGGACTAGTACGTACCTGGATAAAACGTTTTGCACGTGAAAGTCAAATAACTTCAAATCACTTAATTTGAACTACCAAATATATTTCTCAAAATTTTCAAAATTCAGATTGGATGTGCAACCAATACATAAATATCAAATGTATCAACAACTGTTCAAACATCATTAATCCCCTACATTGTACAACATGCCTAAATCTTCCAACACTTGATTCCTCCGCACGTTGTCGACATCCAAAATCCATTGACAAACATAATGCTCCCTAACTTGTTGTAGTTCTTCTTGCAAACACAATAATGCACAAAACATTAATCCAATGCAACATTTGTATCAAAGATGCACAACATAGAAATTTAGACAGCTTACAGTTGTGTAACTGGGCATTGTCTTTCTTTGATATTTGTCAATGTCATCCCACAACTCCATAATTTTCAAAACAATTACTCCACAATCAAATCTACATCAAAACAAGTCCAACAACGCGAGTATGATATTTAACATATGAATTATACAATAAAATATTATACTTACAAAAATCAACATTACAAACATACTTGTTTGGTTGGATTGGAGTATGCAAGTGTTGTACCTCCAATGATGGTTTTTTCTCTTCCGAACAATTCAACAAATGTCCAAAAAGCAATGCAAGATTATGTGCCTGGAAACAACAAACTTCCCTTATAAATTTGGAATCACAAAGTAAACATCAATTACTATACATACAATGACATTGTCAATCTTTTGTCGTTCCTTTCTTTTGTGCCCAAAAGAGTCCAGTGCAAACATTTCCAATGATGGAATCTTCACAGCGTAGCACCACCAATGCCCGTCATGGATAATTGGGACAAACAACTACAACAAAAATAATATCACACCATCAACTACGAATAACCATAAACATACTCTCCAAATTACTTAAATGAAATGTAATTGCACTAACAAATTCGGCATTAACAATGTCATCAAATCCGATGATATTAGACTGGAAGTAGTGAGAGTAGTCATTCAATGTCCAAACTTTGCGATTACTCTTTCTCTTTCTTGACTCAATTAAAACATGGGTCTGCAAGGAACTGACACGGTTAGCTTTCATTTCTCATGTTAATAGATTATTAAGAGCATAAAATAACTACTATTTTAACCTACCGCATATAATGGACTAAAACGTATCCTTTTCACTACTTCAGTACTCCTTCTTTCAAAGAACATGAACACTGATGTGGCAAACAAAATCCCCTACACAACCAACAACTTCTTAATACTATACAATTCAACTGACATATAAAATAAATCATAAATTCACACACCAAATTTGATTATTACCGTGTTGCCAACCTGCATCCTAGGTCCAAAAGAATAACACTCTTGGGTTCCAAATGTTTGACCGCAAATTTCAGAAACAACCCTTCAAACAAAAATATGACATAAGTCAACATGTTTCATCATCACAGTATTAATAAATGAAATTTAATAATTGCCAAATTCATTACCTCCAAGGAAGTTTAAACGGAATAACCAAGTTGTACAACTGTGTTCGATTTACATTCAATAAATTATCATCCTCAGTGTCATCATGTAGTGGCACAGTGCTTACAACAGGTCCAATATCCATAACGTCCTCAACGTCATCCTTCAGTCCTTCGCAACAACCACCCACATCAGTATACCTGAATGTTTGAAAACATTGCCCATCCCCATGTGCCCCACCATCACCATGAACATCACCATCCTCTTCTTTACCATCATTCCCTTTGTCATAATCTTCCTTCCCAACACCTACCAATGTAGCCAAACTTCTTAAATCTTTATCCATTGCAACCATTTTTCTTTGGTTGTCTTCAATTTTCTTCATGACCACTTCTTCCCAACTTAACCCTAACTCATCTCCATCATCTTCCGCTATTGACCCTTCTTCCAAATGAAGGGCCGCACAAATGATTGAGTTTTCACGGTCCTCCTCCCGCAAAAACCACTCCCAACATATCTATAAACATCCTTATATAAATAATCATTTAATAACAAAAAAACACAATTAATGTACTACATATCATAAAAATGTCAATTAAAATAACACCTAACTTACCTCTTTCCGTTTAAACAATTCCTCTATTTTGTTAGACCTTAACTTAAGCGAACGCCAATTCATTATTCGCGGGAAGACAATGTCATGTGCACCGTCCGCTAAACCCAAACGTTCAACCGCCCATAGCTAAAAAACAAATATTAACCAAAACATTAATCATATAATAAACAAATTATGGCCACATCAAATGTAATAAAATTTTGAATTTCTTACCTGCAACACTGCAACATTCCCACTAAGACCAAGGTCCCTTATGTCACCTTGCCTTATCTTCCTTGACGCATTTCATAAACTATTTACCACAAATGTGTGCACAGCTTTTGCCCAATTATATTCGTACAAATTATCAATGTTATCTAATACTGTAAAAGGCATGTTACTAACTGTCTTTGAATGTCTAGGAAAGTAGAAAACAATAAAACAAACTAAAATATACAAACGACAAACACAATCAACATTCGTGTCATTATTTTGTATTAACAACTTTATCCTATGTATGACATCTTTTCCAGTGAATGACTTTGACGAAAATTGATGACAAACAACAGCATCAAAGTTATCATCAAAATTTACATCTAAACCACCAACACCCAACCCTAAACCCATGCAAACATCGGCAACTGTAAATGGTACCATTGTTTGCTTCAAAACAAAAGATTCGTTGCGGCTAACCCAACGTCTAACCATTTCCTTCAACAAAGGAGTGCAGAAGTCAATTGGACTGTTCATATAAACACACCACTTGAAGGGAGTCATTTCGATACGTGTCCTATGACTGTCGCGTAGTATGGAATTAAGGTCCACTATCGGTTTTGTGTCACTCCATGCCCGCAACCGCAACTACAATTCATTTTCAAACAATTAAACCATCATATCCTGTTTTGAAAGAAAGGTTAAACTTTTCATATTATTAAATATACTTACATTCTTGTAACATTCTTCGTTATTGCAATCCATGACTACCAATCGAAAAGAATTACACCAACAATGTAAGATTAACCAGAGAACTTGTATAAAAATGAGTAACAGAACAACATCCACTTGGGAGACGTTTCATACATAACCAAATCCAATCCAAAAACAACATCATCCATGTATTCAACATTCATTCCACAGAAAAATCAAAAAAGAAACCAACCTTCAGTGAAGACGACGTGTGGCGGTTGGAACAGAGACGGTTGCCTAAGGTGTGGGTGGAACTCACAGTCCGGAAAACCCCTCTTTTTGGTCCACGGAACAGCCCACACTCCGGCGAAGCTCCCGCGGCACTCTGGCGACACTCCGGGACAGGCACGGAAGCACCTGGGACGAAGCGACACCTTCAACGCCTCCCTAAGTCGCTGGGCCGGAACGGACAGAACACGATGTCGTGTTCGCTTCGACCGGTCGACGTCGGACCTGAGGCACCCCTGAAACGGAACGGGCTGGACGCGTTCGATCTTTTTGAACACGGCCTTCAACAGTGAACGGCAGCACTCCAGCAAGGACTCCGTCTCTCTCTCTCGCTCGTGAACCCTTTCTCCAACTCTCTCGTCTCTCTGTCTGGGTCACACCATCCGTCCCCAATGTTCGCGCCGCTTCTCTCTCTATGAAGTTCGAAAACCAATTTCAAATTTGAAACGCACCTTCTAAACTGCCTGTGCCCGTCCCTCGCCACGTCACAGTTGAAGCAGGTTTTCTCATAATGCAACAGCTTTTTCCCATCAAAACGTCGACCGCTCAAACGCTAACACGTGTGCCGTGTTCAAATGTTGTCAAATTAAGTTGTTCGAGTATCATTTTCCTTTCGGAAAAATGTCAGATAACAATAGGGTTAAGAAACAAATTTGATATTTGAAAATGTAAAACATGAGAATGTACATATTTACATTTATAGTAGAGTGAAAACACCACATTTTTACGAAACCCGTGCCATTTTGTGAAAAAAATTAGAGTAAGCGAGAAAGAGGGTGAGATATAAAAAATAATAGTTTCACCCACATAAATTTTTTTATATTTATTTAATATATTTTTTCTTTTTTTATAAAATACAAAAATTTAGTTTTTATAATCATTTTATTTTAAACTGTATATCAAATAAATATAAAAGTATATTATCATACCATAAATCATTAAATATATCAGGGATTTTATATTAAACATCCTGAGAGCTGGTGAAATGCAAAAAAGAAACTTGATGAATAAGATAAAAAAGTAAAAGCGGGTTAGAGGAGAAATGTGTGATGTGTACACCATAAAACACATAGACTTCTTCTCCCGTGAACGGGGCAGCCGTATGCATTCCAACCATGAATCAACATTTTTTCTCCAAAATCGAATGAATAAAAAAAAAAGAATGTAATCACCGCTGCTTGTTTCTCCTTTGTATTTCCCACTTTTCCTAGCCGTGACCTGCACAATTAAAAGAAAAGAGAAAAGAAACGTGTTGTTCTCTTCAAGCTCAACGTGTACGTGCTTCCAGCTAACTATGTCCGTGTGCCACCTCCAGCCAATTGAAATGCAAAATGTAATTTAAGAAGAAAAAAAACGTTCTCAACGTGCTAGACTATTCTTCAATCAAATAGTGCGTGAAAAGCAAAATGAAAAGGCAAGAGTGAATTTTTGCAAATTGAAATAAATTTGGAACTCTCGTTCATGCTAGTGTAGCAGCCCTCGCATCTCTCATTCCATAGAAAACCACGTTCCCAGAAAGCTCCTCTCCTCTGCACCGTTTTCATTCAATGATTAACTCAAAAAGAAAAAAACTTTCTAGCCTTGACCATGTTCCATCACCGTGCACACCATTCCCACCCTCCAGAAAGAAAATCTACATCCTTCTGCTGCTGAAATAGAAAACCGAGAGATAGCCCCGTGAGTGGCTGTTGACTCCCTTCCTTTAATCACTCATGTGCCCTTAAAATGAAGAAGTGAATCCCCTCTCCGTGTGCTGCGCTGCTGGACCAACCTCCTTGCTTGTTTGACCGTGAATGAAGCCCTCCGTCGATGTGTGTGCTGCTTCTTCTTTGGACACCCCCTGTGCTTCCCATTCTCCGCGTGAAGCCCACCAACACCACTCCTCTATGGGTCTTGCTGGACATAACCCGTTGGACGTGTGTTAATTTCCATGTGCCCTCTTTGCTGGATGCGTGAATTAGCTACTAGAAGCGTGAAGTCCTTGCTGCTGTGCTGGACTAGGCCCTGCTGCCCATTTCTCTCCCAGCACCTCTCCAATTGAGTCCGCGTGCACCACTTCTCCCCAGGACGTCACCATGCAGCTTCAATTCCCCTTCACGTGTTGCTTTCTTCCCTTGATGGACTAGGCCGTGATGTCTAGCCTTTTCCAATGCTATAGCGCCACTCTTTTAAAAGCCCAAGAATTCCTTTGTCCATTGTGGGTATCGTGGCTTCACTCTCTGATGCTTGCTGGAATCCTCTTCTTTGTTGGACACTGCTAGACCAGGCCATGACACTTTCTCTCCAACGTGTTGTTTCCTTTGGCTTCCAGAAACAGCCGTGACTGTGGCTGCTGGACGTGCAGCCTCCGTGCCTTCCTCCATGCTTCTAGCTCAACTCCCGTGACAGTATGTGCACCGTTCCAGCTCCAAAATAATTCATGCGTGTCCCTTTTGGAATAAAAGAAGCACCGTCCTCTTCTTTCCAAGATGTCCCATGTGCACCCTTTTTCAACAAAATGATTCAGCCTTCCAGTTTTCCTTCTTGGAGACCGTAACAGCATCTTCAAATTGAATGTAAATTGCTTTCATTTTCAAAGCAAAATAAACATCACCGTGGTGCACTACATTTCTCCTAAGCCAAAAAGAATTTTCCAATCCGCGGCTCCCACTTTTATTCCAAAACATGTGCTTCGATGGATGCTTGCCAAAATAAATTTTCCATGGGCCCAAGCCATGTGTATCCTACTGCTGGTTCCGTGTGTGCATCATACAATTTTCAATTGGAAATTCAATATTTGCTGGCTTCTTTCCATGTGCAAAGTGAAAATAAATTTTCACTTTTGTTTCTCATTTTAGTTTAAATTGTAATTAATGAGAAATTTTTCTTTGACTCACAAAATATTATCCAACAATTTCTCAACAATTAATAATTCAAATAATTAGTCTCAGATAATTCAAATTAATTCAAATAAGAATTTCTGATCAAATTGAGCACAATTGGAAAAATGGAAAAATACTGGACATTTAAGTACAATTCCCTGATTAATTCTAGCACAATAAACTAAGTGAAGTGAAGAAAATATTGACTCATCACTCCTTTGTTGTTTAAATTTCGTTCTAGCTTTTACCTTTGGCAACCATTTTCGTTTTCTATTTGAAGCTTCCATTTTCGTTCTTCCATTTGCGTTCCAGCACAATGCATTTTCGTTCCCTAATTTGTTTTACGTTTTAGCATTAGGTTTTAGTTTTGTTTTGTGCATTGGGTTCGTTTTCAAGGTTGTTGTGGATTTTCCAGTTTTTTGTTTTGCGTTTTTATAATGCTTGGTTGCAGTTTCAATTCATTTATAATGGTAGTTTAATCAATTTGGGTTGGTCATTAGTTATTTTACGTTTTCCATGAGATTTGTGCTATTATTGTAAATTTGCTATTGTCACTTTGAATCACATTTAATCTGTTATGCACTTACGATTAGGACACGTTTAGTGGTCTAATTTGGGTTTATTATTGCTTAGTTAGTTAAATTTTCGATGTAGGGACTGATTAAATTGGTGCAATTCATTTGCTAAATTCGTCTTAGGAAAACCCAATTAATCTTCGCTTAGTTGATTGATTGGTGTTTGAATAGGGTGAGGTAGCGTCTAATTAATTGTTAATCGAGGATTGGAAGTGTTGTAATTGAGCTAATAACCAACTTGTCTTTGAATTGTGTTGAATTTCGTGTTATGGTTTGTTTATTCTAGTCACAAAATTGTCCACATAATCCCCCGACTACGTGTTTGATCTATTGCTTGAACCACAGTTTGGTCCTTGAAAGACGACCTAAAAGTCAATTCCTAGCTTATACTACACTTTATTGCATATTAATTTTGTTGATAGGGGAGCAATATGAGTGCTGAACCAAATCCTTGATGTGTTTGGTTTTGATGATGACAACACGTGGATAATAACAACACATAGATGTTGTCATGACACAACAGAAATGTGTTTTTGTGTGATGAAATACATATGTGGATATGTAAATGCTTATTGTTGATTAATGCATATGTTGACATATTGTTGTAATCGATTACAATATTGTTGTAATCAATTAAGTTCATCAGTCATCTTAAGTTTTAAACTATGGAAAAACAACAAGTTTGAATTGATTACATTAAGTGTTAAATCGATTAAAACTCGTGTCTTTACATACATTATTTTCAAATGTGCTTTGATGAATTTTTGAAGAGAAAAAGTTTTCAAAGTCTAGTTAACTGCTTAGCTTAATCAATTATTTTTAAATATGTTTGACTAGCATTAAATTCAAATCGATTACATTAATTGTGCATTCAATAGAGAGTTGTGTTAATTGTAATTCTGTTACATCTAAGTTTAATGTAACCGATTACATTACTAATGTAATCGGTTATTTTGCGGCTGATATGATGAAAACTATAAATTGACGCATTACTTGTAATTCTCTAACTAATGATCATTTATACATTTTCATATCTGATATCTTTGATCTGAGAAAGCTTTACAGATTACTTATTCTTGTAAAAACAACTTGAGTGATGTAAAGAAATGTTGCTGCAATGAATCCAACCATTCTTATCTCGAGTTCAATCTTATGCTAGTTTAGCAACTCTATCCTCTAACTCTCTTCCCCTTTGGAAGGTTGTCTGAGTTAGAAACTCACTTCACACCACATCTAAACTTTGCCACACATTTAATCAAATACCTTGCAAGCACCAGAACTTCTCCATTTCGCTGCCACTTCTGGTTCGCGAAGCTGCTCCAATCTTGAATGTGGAGCTTGCTTCCTTCAATAGACCTCTTGAACTTTTGCATATGGATTTGTTTAGTCCCTCAAGAGTCAAAAGTCTTGGAGGAAATCTGTATTGATTGGTGATTGTCAATGATTACTATCGTTATACCTGAACCTTTTTTATTGCTGCCAAAAGAGAAACTTTCAGGGTATTCAAGAAGTTTGCAACTATGATACAAAATGAAAAAGAGCTCAAAATCAAGTCTATTAGAGGTGATCATGACAAGGAGTTTCATAATGAACTGTTTGATGACTACTATGCAGAAATGGGGATTTCTCATAACTTCTCTATACCCAGAAATCCTCAACAAAATGGGTTTTTTGAGAGGAAGAATAGGACCTTCGAAGAGCTTGCAATGACAATGCTAAAGGAAAGAGGTTTGCCAAAGTATTTTTGGGAAGATGCAATCAACACTGCATGTTATGTACTCAATAGAACTATCGTCAGATTCATGCTAAAGCTTACACCCTATGAGTTGTTTAAGGGAAGGAAATCAAACATCACAAACTTGAGAATCTTCGGTAGTAAGATTTTCGTACTTAACAATAGTAAAGAGAGTCTAGGCAAATTTGATTCTAAAGCCGATGAGGCTATTTTATTGGATACTCTCTTACTAGCAAAGCATATATAGTGTATAATAAGAGAACTTTATATGTTGAGGAATCGATGCATGTTGCATTTGATGAATTCATTGATAATCCTACTAACCAAATACATTCAAGAATGGATGTAGATGCAGATGAGAATGAAACTACAGAGGTTACTAACTAATCTTATATGTACTATTGAGGTGTGTCTGTTGTGATCAGAAAAGGATTCTACAATCGTTTATTTTGTTGTTTCCCTGTTCGTGCATGACAGGAAGAAGAGTAAGGAGTTCTTGGACTTTGAGAGGTGTTTCTCAAAGGGTTTCTGCAGCAAGAACGTGTGGCTCTGTGTGCGTAAGTGTTTTCTTTTCTATATTTGATTGGATGTGGGAAAGGTGTTTACATTTGTGAGAGTGTGTTCTCTGTAAAACCTTTGGTGTAATTATCAAATCATTATAGTGAAATATCCTTCAATCTAAGGTTGATTGGAAGGGTGATTTGATGTAGGCATTAAGGCTGAACCATGATAAAAACCTTGTGTTTGTTCTTCTATCCCTATTTCTTTTATATTGAATTGCATACGCACTTCACTTACATTGCAAGAAAGTTTAAAGATCATTCTAACTTTTCAAAAAGATTTGAAAAGTGTTCATTTTTATAAATCACCAATTCACTCCCCTCTTGGTGTTGAGAAACAAGGCTCTTTATTTCTAACAAATTTGATTTAGGTACGGCCTCGGTCATCGATGTACCCACTAAAATAATAGAATAATTATAAGTTTGGGAGCTTTCTCTTGTACCCATTGTTTTCTTCTTGCACTCCAAATATTTCAAACTGGTCAAATTAGTTTTGTTGTCTTTAACTAAGATAAAGATTCTATTTCATATTATAGCTCCTAAACTATGGTAGAGAGGGTGCACAAATTTTTTTTTACAGGAAGAGTATTGGATTATGAAATTCAGTTAATGTCATCGAATCTCGTGAGATAGAATCGAATTATAAGTTCCAATTTGCAAAGTGTGTACCAGACTTCATAATAGAGTCCTAGTAGCTTGACATGCACACATGTCAATGACATTCATTTGACATAGTGTCACATCACCTTTTTTTTAAAGTGGTAAGTCTGAGCTGAGTGTAAAATTTGGAAGTTTCATTTGGTTTGAAATGAAATTTTATTTGGTATTTTCGTCTCGCACTAATTTGGAGGGGCTAGGTAAAGTTGGTGTGCACATTCGTTGTCGGTAGTTCTTTTTTACATCTTCCCAATAATCGTGTTTTAGGTCTTCGTCATTAGTTATTTTCATCCTCTCTCCCGATGGTTCTTTTTTACATTTTCCTGGTAATCGTTTTCGAGGTCTTTGTAGGTGGTTGTGGACTTGTTCTCCTCTAGTTGTGCCCACTAGCTTTTCTCTCTCAGTGGTTCCCTCTAGGTTTTCATTCTTAGTGTTGTGCAAGTTTTCTCTTTGCATGGTTTTGAAGGTTTTCCTTTATCCATGTCTCACCTCAGCGTACACTCCTTTTAGTTTTAATATTTTTGTCTGCATCTTTATCTTATTTGACTATGAAATTAAGTAAACTATTGAAGTATTTTGATAACCATTATTATGTAAGTTAACCGAAATTAGTAATCTTATTAATTTTTTTAGTTTGTCGGTCATGTTTCTCGATTTTAGTTAATATGATACTTGGATGAACAAACAATTGCTCATAGTTTTGAAAACTCAGATATATTGTTTGAATAATCTACTAAATTTAATCAGATACTAGTATTATATGCTTATCATATGGAAAAAAAAAAGTTTTAACAGATTACATTAATTATATAATCGATTAAAACACGTTCCTATGCCAATACATGATTTTTGAATGCATTGAAGTGTTTGAAATGGAAAATCTTTTGAAAATTGCATAAGTATGAAACTTAACCGATTACGATTTTTTCAAATCGGTTAAAGTGTGTTTTAAGTGGAAACCATTTTCTTGAAAAGGCATAACTGTCAATAAGGGTCATATTTTAAATGTGGCTTGTATGAATTGTACAATCGATTGCATGCACTTTTAATCTGTTAAATCTTGTTCATATGTAAAACTGTTAAAGTAGAAAGAAAATCTTAAGAGATTACATTAATTGCCTAATCGATTATATTGCATTAGTATTGAAAAACCTATAAATAAATGCATTGCTCTCTGCCTTTCAACAATTCTATGATTTTAATCATTCATAACTAACTTGATTATTGAGTTTTTATTGCAGGAGCGTCTTGATTTCTTGAAGAATCAAAGATTGCTATATTGAAAAGAAATCCATAAAGATTCTTGCAAGACAGAAGTGCTTACACATTACTGATCAAATATGCACTCTTAGTGTATTTTACTGTGATCATTATTCATCTACAATCTGGTTGATTGTGTCCTTGTTATTGCGCGCCAAGAAGAGGAATTTGTGAAGTTCTATTACTTAGAGTTGGAATTTCTCTATGGGTGACAAAAAGTGTGTGATCTTTGTAGCTTTGTACTATAGTTGATATTGAGTTGGAAATGAGAGTATATTTGAGAGGGTTGTTCTTTGTATGTATTGCTTGTAAAACTCTATCAACATAGTGGATCACTTCATCTCAGGTTGATTGAAGGAAGACTGGACGTATGCATTGGTCAAACTAGTATAAACATCTGTGTGAATCTTTTTATCCTTTATCTTTTGATATTGTTCATATTCTTGTTTGATTGCATTCAAAGAAAAGTTCAAAGATTTTGAAAAACCAATTCACCCCCACCCTTTGGTTGAGACAATTGGCCTAATTTTTTCTACAATTGGCACCAGAGTTGGGAATTCAAACTTTACTTAAATTTTAATCGATTAGGTTTTAAGTATAATCGATTAATTTGTTCTTGATGGGCAACATGTCTCTGATAATGAGCAAGAGTGAAATTGACGATGATTTCTTAAATGCAACAGGCAAAGATATATGTAGTTCTGTGATTAACAATTTCTATGAGCTTATTAAGACAGGAACATCATGGAAATCATCTTAAGAGGAGGAAAGAGTCACCAACATCTTGAGAATTCCAAAGAAACCAAAGGATGAAGAAACTGACTTAATGTAAGAAAGATTCTCAAAATTCTTGATAAATAAAAGGAAATCTAGTAAGAATCCCGCAAAAGCTCAAAAGCACTCTAGAGACCAAGATTTGAAGCAAAATGAAGGCAATGAAGTTTACTGCAAGCATTCAAAAAAGCAAACTGATTTGAGTATGATGGCTAAATCTGAAATAACTGAAATCAGTTAGGAAAAGAGTGAAAAAGGAGTCATATGGTATCTAGACGATGGATGTTCCAAACATATGACAAGAGATACAACAAGATTCATCAGCCTATTCTACAAGATAAGTGGCCATGTTACATTTGGAAACAACAACAAGGGTAAAATTGTTGGTATTGGTAAGATACAAAAACCTTCCTCATACATTATTAAAAATGTTCTACTTGTTGATGGGTTGAAAACTAATTTGCTGAGTATTAGCCAACTGTGTGATAAAGGATTGAAAGTCTCTTTTAAGCCTAATCATTGTTTGATCTATCATGCATTTTCTAATGAGGTCGTGTTGATTGGCAAAAGATTTAACAACATCTATATGGTTGATTTTAGAAAGAATTCTTTTAAATCTGTAATTTGCTTACTGTCTAAAGATGATGATTCGTGATTATGGCATAAAAGACTTACTCATATTTATTTGCCTCATTTAAACAAACTTCCATCTAGAAATCTTGTGATTAGGCTGCCAAGCATAAAGTATGATTCCGACAAACTTTGTGATGTTTGCCAAAAGGGGAAGCAAACGAGATCATATTTCAAACTCAAAAGAGTGATGTCTACTACTAGACCACTTGAATTATTACATATGGATCTATTTGGCCACTCAAGAATCAAAATTCTGGATGGAAACCTTTATCGTCTGGTCATTGTTTATGATTATTCTAGATATACTTGGATTTTTTTTCTTGCTTCCAAGAGTGACACCTTTAAAGCCTTTAAGAGATTCGCATCTGTCAACCAAAATGAAAAAAGATCTTAGGATAAAATCCAATAGAAGTGATCATGGGAGAGAGTTTCAAAATGAGAACTTTGAGAAGTATTGTGAAGAACAAGGCATTTCACATAATTTCTCTACCCCAGAACACCTCAACAAAATGGTGTTGTTGAGAGAAAGAATAGGGCATTATAAGAGCTTGCTAGGACCATGCTGAATGATAGGTCTCTACCTAAACATTTCTAGGTTGATGTTGTTAGCACAACTTGTTATGTGCTAAATAGGACCATTATTAGCCCTATGCTTAAGCTCAACCCCTATGAATTGTTCAAGGGTAGAAAACCCAATCTTACTCATCTTAGAGTCTTTGGTTGTAAGTATTTTGTTTTAAATAGCGGTAAACATAATCTTAGCAAATTTGATTCCAAAGAGGATGAAGCAATTTTTATTGGATACTCTTTGACTAGTATCCAATAAAAGAACTTTGTCTGTTGAAGATCAATACATCTTGCATTTGATGAGAATGTTGATTATATTACTAACAAAATGCATCCAAGAGAGTGCATAGATAAAGGAAACTCTGTAGGAGAAGAATCGGAGATTGAAGAGACTCAAGAAACTCACACACCTTTTGCCACAAAACTGCGCCTAACAATAATTCAATCAAGGAATTGAAGGCTACTAGAAACCTGTCAACAAGCAACATTATAGGGAACATTTAAATGGATGTATCTACAAGGAGGCAACTAAACCAATTATGCATGAATGTTGCATTTGTCTCACAAATTGAACCCAAAAATTTAAATAATGCCTTAAAGGATCATAATTTGTGCCTAGTTATGCAAGAAGAGTTGAATCAGTTCAAAGGGAACAATGTATGGGAAATAGTTCCAAGAAAATCAGCTTAGCATGTTATAGGAACCAAGTAGGTCCTTCGAAATAAAATGGATGATTATGGTGTGATCATCAAGAATAAAGCAAGACTGGTAGCAAAAGGTTACAACCAAGAAGAAGGAATTGACTATGATGAAGGATATGCTCCTGTGGCTAGATTGGAAGCCATAAGGATCCTTCTTGCTATTGCACAAATGCTGAACTTCAAGATATACCAAATGGATGTAAAAAGTGCCTTCTTAAATGGATGCATCAAAGAGGAAGTATTTATGGAACAACCCCCTGACTTTCAAGATTTTGAGTTTCCTAATCATATTTTCAAACTGAAGAAAGCTTTATACGGACTCAAACAAGCTCCAAGATCATGGTACGAAAGGTTAAGTGAGTTTCTTATCAAGAAAATGGGGTAAAGTTGACTCAACATTATTCATTAAAAATCTGGAAAACATTTATTGTTTGTACAAATATATGTTGATGACATAACATTTGGATCCACTAATCCTCTTTTATGCCAAGAATTCTCTAAGAATTTGCAGGAGGAATTTGAGATGTCTATGATGGGAGAACTAAACTACTTCCTTGGACTAAAAGTGAAGTAGGAAGATGTTGCCATTTTCATTCATTAATCAAAATATTGTGCTAATCTGTTGAAGAAATTCAAGATGAACGATTGTAAAGAAGTTGTCACTCCTATGGCTACAAACTGCTACTTGGACAAGGATGAAAAAGGTAAAGATGTAGACTAGAAAATGTACAAAGGTATGATTGGTTCTCTACTTTATCTTATAGTCAATCGTCCCAACATTATGCACAGTGTTTGTTTATATTCTAGATTTCAATATTGTCCAAAAGAATCACATTTAACTGTTGTGATAAGAATTATGAAATATCTGAAAGGGACTAAAACTATTGGATTATGGTACCCTAGAGGTGCAAATCTATCCCTTGAATGCTATAGTGATTCTAATTTTGGAGGTTGTAAACCAGATAGAAAAAGCACTAGTGGTACTTGTCATCTTTTGGGATGCTCACTAATAATTGGCATTCAAAGAAGCTTAAAGACAACCAACCATCATATCCCTATGTCTAGGAAATACTACTATTGGGAGAATTTCTTCGTGTCTAGATATATCTATATGTGTCCATACAAATAATATCAATCATCATGCAATTGATTGAGTTAAACAAAGCATGCATGGAGTATAGAAGAAAAACCCTAACTATTAATGAAAGAAAGCATATAAATTAAAGAACAAATTCAATACATGAGAGTTTCAAAGGATTACATTGATTCCCCAACAACAATAAAGGTTTAGTTCCCCATAATCATGGTGAAACTAGATGAAAAGTAATGAAAAAATGAAAGATATAACCCTATAATTTGAAGAGTGGAGCTTGAGCATCCAAAATCCTCTTCCAAGGAGTGAAGAAAGTGTATTCTGCTTCGTTCCAGCCAAAGATGACTGACCTAGGTCGACTAAAACCTTATATCTTATTCTAAAAATTACCGAAAAGTGGCCCAAGGCCCATAAAAATGGTGCTCAACGGTAAGTGCGCGTTCTTCTATTTGACGCTCAGTTGCATTTTTGGCCCTCAACGATGACTACGGGACCTCAAGAACACCACTCAGCGGTACTCGTGTCTTCTCCTTTTGTGCACTTTTCACTTCCTTTTCTGATTCCAACTTCTTCCTACTTCACTTCTTTCATCCAATTCATCTTAAAACCTACAAAAAAAACAAGGAAACCAAGCATAAATGTTGTCTTTAAGGTCAATTTTAAGTATAAAAATAATAGTTTTTCAACTGTTATCAAGGATCCAAGAGGAAGGATAAGGACCCAGAATGATCCTATGCCAACAAGTTTCTTTCCCACAAGCATGAGCGCCACTTCAAAGTTGTCCAAGATAGGAGGTTATTAATGGAAAGGAAGGATGGACTGATACCTGATTTTGCTCCACAGTTTGGAGAGCAACTAGAGAACAGGAACTAGGGAAGGCTAGCCACTTACCCTACACCAACTAACATAGCAGTGGTGAAAGAATTCTACACCCACGCAAGGAGGTTGGGTGATCCTGCTGGGGTTTATTTGAGCAATGTTAGAGGACACGCCATTCGGTGATCCTGATTCCATTAATAGATTTTTAGATACTAAATGGGTTGATGAGCAATATCAGTTTGCTCTAACCATGGAAGAAGGAGATGACTTCGGTGATGTGGAGAGTGTGTTATGTGTGCCTAGAGGACACTTTTAGAGAAACAAGAATGGTGCAGTTGTGAACTTAAGGAGAGCTGACATCCAACAAAGTATTGGATGGCATTTTCTCATGCCAACATCCAGTCGTGCTCACATGTCTCGGATATTACTTTCAGCAAGGCGCTTCTTTTGTACTGTGTGCTTAGAGTGATGAGAATTAACATTGGTCAGGTCATAGCCAATGAGATACAGGTGTGTGTCAACACTGTGAACAAGAAAGCACCTTTGGGGCATCCCTCTTTGATTACACACCTATGTGAGCTAGTTGGGGTGAATACTTCTGCTCTACCATTTGAGAGGCCTAGGAAAGCTATTAATGAGGCCCATTACAGACAGTATTATGGAGGTGATGATGCAACTCCATAATACAGAGGGAGAGGACCACCATAGGGCCAGACATCTAAAGAGCCTCATGAGGCAGAACCATTTCAGATGAGGGACATGTATATGTCTCTTATAGATGCTAGGATGCAATCCATTCACATAGGTGATAACAGTTGAAAAATCGTTATTTTCATTCTTAAAATTGATACTAAAAGCAACCTTTAACCCTTAGAAACTAGCTTGAAATCATGCTTTTGGTCATATTTTCAGAAATAAGAGAGCTGGGCAGGTTTATGCTTGATTTCAGTGTTTTTGTGAGGTTTTAAGGTGAATTTAGTGAAGGAAGTGAAGAAGGAGAGAGATGGAATCAGAAAAGACATCAAAAAGTGCAAAAGGAGAAGCCGCAAGTACCGCTCAGTGGCAGTTTACTGCAGAGCGGCACTCAAGAGGTCACGATGGATCCGCTGAGGGACAAAATGGCCGCCGAGGGGAAGAAACCAACTCACGCACCTACCGCTGAGCGGCAGTTTACCACTGAGCGGCACTTTTATGGGCTTGGGCCTAAATTTTCTGTATTTTTAGAATAGTATATAAGCTTTAGAACGTCCTAGGGTTTGTATCTTTGGCAGAAACGAAGCAAATACTCTCTTTTCCACCCCTTTGAAGGAGGATCTTGGATGCTCAGGCTACCTCTTCACCTTTCTAGGGTTTTATCTTTCATTCTTCCATTATTATTCATCTAGTTTCACCATGAATATGGTGAACTAAACCTTGTATTGTTGTTGGAGAATCAATGTAGTCTTGTGAAACTCTCATATATGGAATTTGTTTTAACATTTTACTTTTAAGACTTATGCTTTCTTTCATCATTAGTTAGGGTTTTTCCTCTTTGCTTAATGCTTGCTTTGTTTAACTCATTCATTGCTATGATTATTGATTTTGTCGATACGGGAACGTACGGGGAAATCTAGATACGGGGAAATTCTATCAATAGCATATTGGTTGCCTTTAAGCTCCTGCACTTCAGAACTAATTACTAGGAATTCTAGGAATTGTAGGAACTCGTAATTAAGGATAGGCCTTCTTGCAAGGTGATTTAGAGAGTGACATTAACAATTGATGAAAAGAATGTTGAATTCCTAAACTATATGAGAGTGGATAAGATGAAATTGATAACCCCAATAACATACTCATCCATCTATTTCATTGAAGTGTTTGTATTCTGTTTTCGCCATTGATCAAATTCATGCATACATGTTTATTTATTGTCTTTTGCATATAAACTATAATCAATTTGTTCTTAAGTCTTAAATAATCAACAAATCACATAACTAAACTAGGTCGTGAGTCCTTTGGGAGAACGATACTTGGTCTTACCGAGTTTTATTACTTGAAACGATTCGGTCACATTTGTTGATTGTTAAACAAGTTTGTGGCGCCGTTTTTTGGTGTTCATAATATTGTCATCAAGTTTTTGGCGCCGTTGCCGGGGACTCGTGGTTTAACTAGTTAATTTGTGTGATTATTGATTATCTTTGACTTGAATTTTAAATTTTTATTTTTATTTTTCGTTTTTTATTTTATTTTATTTTATTCTTATCTCTGAATCTTATATCTTCTTTTATATCTTTTTGTGCTAACCAATTCTTCTAGGGTTTTGTTTTCTTGTGTATGCAGGAGGCAATTCGAACTAGGAGCAAGAAAACTGCAGAACCTCTTCTTGAAGGTTTAGACAAGAGTAGACGGAGGAGAAGAATCCGTACATCTAGAGAACTTTTTCCTCCTCCAGAAACTCTGTTGCAACCATCACCACAAGGTTCTGACCATAGCACTGAGAACATGGAAAATAATAATATCAGAAGAACTCTTGCTGATTACACAAATACAGTTGGACCTCAGCATTTTAACAGCATAGCAAGACCAAGAGTCAATGCAGCCAACATGGAGGTCAAACCAGCGTTGATCCAATTGGTGAAAAGTAATCAATTCAATGGGTTATCTCACGAAAGCCCATATGAGCACCTCACGACATTTAATGAGATCTGCAACACAGTGAAAATAAATGGGGTGCTGGATGAAGCAATCAAACTTAGCTTGTTTCCATTCTCATTAGGAGGCAACGCTAAGCTTTGGTTAAATTCTTTTCCAGAGGGAAGCTTTACAGAGTGGGAAGCAGTTGTGACAAAATTTCTAAATAAATACTTCCCACAATCAAAGGTGAATAAAGGAAAGCAAGAGATTTCTTCATTCAGGCAAGGCATGAAGGAATCACTGGGTCATGCATGGGATAGATACAAAAGCTTGTTACGAAAAACTCCCACGCATGGATTCGATGAAGTGGAAGTAGTCCTAACCTTCCTTGGAGGTCTTGGTTCACAAACCAAGATGATGCTTGACGCCTCAGCAGGAGGAAGCATCAAATGGAAAACTCCAGAGGAAGCTACAGAAATCATTGAAAATATGGCTACTAGTGACAACGAGCAAAACAGTGAAGGAGGAGCTCCTATCCAACAAAAAGGAGTTCTACAATTACAAACAAATGATGCCTTGCTATCACAGAATAAAGTTCTAACTCAACAACTGGAGACTCTTACAAAAACACTTGCACAATTGCCTAAAGAGTTGAAGACTGTTGCACAGGTACAATCTCAGTTGTGTGAATTATGTGGGGGCGACCATATCAATGGTCAATGCGCCTTTCCAGCAGAAGCCGTTGAGGATGTTAATTATATGGCCAATCAATACCGTCAAGGGAACTTCAATCAAGGGTGGAAACCACACCCAAGCATTGGTCAAGGGCAAACTGGGCAAGCTGGGCAATTTAACAAGCAACAGCAGCAACCAACCTTATGGCAGCAGATTTCTATACTTAATGAAAGGTCAGTAAGGATGGAAGAAACTCTTAATCAGTTCATACAGAAAACTGAGTCTACCTAAAAGAGCACTGAAGCTGCTATCAAAAATTTGGAGATTCAGATGGGGCAGATCACTAAGCAGGTGGAAGAGAGGCCAGATAAAAATTTTGGGGCTAATACTGAGGTTAACCCCAGAGAAGAATGCAAAGTGTTAGAGAGTACTAAAGATGAGATAGTTGAGTTAGAAAAAGGAGAGACAGAAGAGAAAAGAGAGAAAAGAGAGATAGAGAGTAAAGATATTTTTCCTTTTCCAATAAATCAAGGGAAACAACTTGATTTTACATAATTATTCAAGATGGTGGACAATGATGCACCTTGGGAGGAGATACTACAACAAATTACAGTTTATACTAAATCTGAGGAAGATGTCTCTACAAAGAAAAGACGTAGAGATGATGAGGCAAAGAAGTGTAAAGCTGTTAAAAAGGAGTCATTCCCTCCAAAAGCGAAAGATCTAGGAGGCTTTTCTATTCCTTGTACCATAGGAAAGAAAAGGATAAAAAAAGCTCTACTTGATTTAGGTTCAAGTGTTAACTTGATACCTTATTCTTTATTGGAGCAGATTGGTGATGTGAATGTGAAGCCTGTAAAGGTTAACTTAGTAATGGCAAACGAATCTTCAAAGGAACCATGTGGAATTGCAGAGGATATTATAGTTTGTGTAGGCAAACTCCAGTTCTTGGCAGACTTTGTGGTGATGGAGATGGAGACGGAAAAGATACCTATTATTCTTGGAAGACCGTTTATGAAAACGACCAAAGCCATCATTAATGTGAACGAAGGTATAGTGGTGCTCCAAGACCGAGAGGAGAGAGTTGTTGTAGATGTCTTTAAAGATGAGAGGCAGATACAGGAGGAAGAAGTTAGTCATAAAGTTGCATTTCAAGATGTACACATGACTAGCCATCAAGATGAAAAGCCCAAGGTTAAAGGTAAACATTTTTTGTTGTTTTAGGTGCAGAAAGGAGAAAAGATTGGAAGAGGAAGAAAAGTTCCTGGTGACTGGATGAAAGGAAGACCCCAACTTGGTACACATGTGAGAATCATAAACAAGTTGTGGGTTGTGAAAGGCTATAAAGAAAAGGAGATGATAGAGATAGAGTCTCCATATTCTAGAAGAGTCAAAACAATACACAGGAAACAGTTGAGGAGTTGGTGGGACAAGAACATCAACTATGAAGAAGGAACTTGAACTTTATTGGGTCAAGCTAATGACGTTAATAGAGCGCTTACTCGGAGGCAACCCAGTGATTTAAGAACTTTTGATTTTATTTTTATAATTTTTAATCTGTTGGACATTATTTTTGTAAATATTCTGTTGGATATAGCATCTACTAAAGGATGCTAGGTGGTTAAGTATCTACTGAAGGATACTAGGTTTGTAACACCTAGTGATGGGTGTTGGTAAGAAAGTTTTGCACCTACTGATGGGTGTCGGTGGATTTTGGGTCAAGCTCGTGACGTTAAACAAGCGCTACCTGGGAGGCAACCCAGTTGATTGATTGTTTCTGTTTGTTTCATTGTAGTAGCAATATAGAGTTTTGCATAAGTAATCTGAAAATTGAATTGCAAGGAACCAGTGAGGGGCATGTTTAGGAGGCACTTAGGTTAAGCAAGGAAGGAGAAGAGCACTTCACGAAAGTGCCGCTGAGCGGCAAACTACCGTTGAGCGATACTATCACAGAATGGGCTTTGGTTGCCCCTTAGCGGGACCCGAGCCCATTAGGGTATTTTTATACCCTAAGCTGCGCATAAGCTTCTATTTTCAGGCTCTTCTCTGCACACACACTCCTACATACCTTTTCCAAGGTTTTCCATATCTTTTCCCTCTTCCCTCTTGAGAAAATCTCTCTTTCACTCACTTTCTCACTAGTGTTCCATCTAAGTTTGGGGTTGGAAGAGAGCATCTTAACTTGGAAGCATTCCCATTTCATCTAGCATCTCCACCAAAGTAAGTCAACCATTTTGTTCATTCTAGGGTTCTTGAGTTTGAATGTGATTGTTAAAGCATGAAAATTTAGGGGTTTTAATTTCTATGCATGATTTGATGATTTAATTGATGTTTGAACCGATTGAACTGCATGATTTTGATCTGGAAAACTGAAAATTGCATGTGGGTGGAGTTAGGACAGGTTAAAAAGGATTTTTCAAAAATCTGCAGAGTCACCGCTCAGGGGTAAATTGCCGCTGAGCGGCACTCTGCCAGACTTAATTTTTTTTGCTGCATTGTGTTTTGGATTGATGCACTGGTGGCGCTGAAGGGTGATTTTGACCCTCAACGGTGGTTTAGCTTCGAAATAAGGAGTGTTCTGTGTTTTACTAATGATTAACATCATGTTTTGTGGTTTTGTATCTGTGTTTGATTGTAGGAATGGCATCCTCTTCAGGCAAAAGATTGAAGACCATGGCATCCAAGAGAAAAGAAAAGGAACCGGAACAACCCCATTCTAGTAGGTTCCTATCTCGCAAACATGAGAAGCACTTCAAGGTGGTCCAAGATAGGAGACTTCTTATGGAGAGAAAGGTTGGAATGATACCTAACTTTGCTCCTCAATTTAGAGAGCAATTGTTAGGGAATGATTGGGGAAAGCTAGCCACATACCCTGCACCTGCAAATATAGCTGTGGTAAAAGAATTCTATACCAATGCAAAGAAGATTGGTGATTATCCAGCTGAGAACTATCTAGGCTATGTCAGAGGCCATGCTATCAGGTATGATCCTGATTCCATCAACAACTTCTTGGATACTGTGTGGGCTGGTGAACAATGCCAATTTGCTCTCTGTATGGAGGAAGGTGCTGATTTTGAGGATGTGGAGAGAGTTTTATGTATACCTGGAGGACATTTTCAAAGGAATAGAACTGGCTCTGTGGTGAACATTAGGAGGACTGACCTGACTCCTCTTGCAAAGTATTGGATGCATTTTCCCATGCCAACATTCAGCCATGTTCTCATGTGTCAGATATTACTCTTAGCAGGCCACTCTTCATCTACTGTGCAATCAGGAATTTGAATGTTAATATTGGGCAGGTGATAGCCTATGAGATCAGGGTGTGCGCTAATACCACAAATAATAAAGCACCCTTAGGACATCCTTCCTTAATCACTCACCTCTGCAAGATAGCTGGGGTGGATACTAGAGCCATCAGACTATTGTGCCAATTGGAAATGTATTTCCCACCCTCATTCTTTGATATCATGGTTAATTTGATTGTTCATCTAGTGAGAGAAATTTGAATATGTGGGTTGGATTTCTTGAGGTGGATGTACCCAGTTGAAAGATACATGAAGATCTTAAAGCGATATGTTAATAATCAATTGAGATCGGAAGCTTCAATTATAGAGCGCTACATTGAAGAGGAAGCCATTGAATTTTGTTCAAGTTATATGCCAAGTTGTGACCCAATAGGACTTCCAAAGAAAATACATGAGAACAGACGTGAAGAAAAGGGAGGTCGAGGAGTAAGGATTGAAAGTGCTAGTGGAAAAGATGTTAATCAAGCACATTTTGTACATTTTAAACAACACAGAGGATGTTATTCCTTACATTTCACAACACATTGATGAAATTAAGTCAGCACATCCACGTATGAGTGAAAAGTGGACACTTAATGAACATAACAAATTCTTTTTAGCTTGGTTTGAGAAAAAGATTTATGCGACTGTGAAGGTTTTTGAAAACCTATTAAGACTAGCTCGTGGACCTAACACTGATGTGATCACTTTCAGCGGCTATTACATAAACAATTACTTGCTCTATTCAAAGGACGAAGATGATAAAAGTATAGTTCAAAATAGTTGAGTTACCCCACAAGCTGAGGCTGTACACTTTTCTAGTTCCAAGGATAAGAATCCAATTACAACATCAATCACTTATTTTGGAATAATACAAGAAACTTGAGAAATTAATTATGTCACTTTTAGAGTTCCAATTTTCAAGTGTAAATGGGTTGATAGTAATTCTGGTGTGGTGATAGAAGACCTCAGATTCACTTTGGTGGATCTTAACAAAATGAAATACATGGATGAATCATGTATTATGGCTAGTCAAGCAAGACAAATATTTTATGTCACTAACCCAATGAATCATAAATGGTCAGTGGTATTGGAAGGGAGAGACATGCACACAACTGATGATGAAGACTCTCTAGATATACTTGAGACAAGTTCATTCTCATCAAGAACCATTGAAAATAAGGTTGATGATTTACCCGATGAAATACATCCAACTCGACGTGATCACAACGAAGATATATGGGAGAAATAAGTGTCTTAACATTATTTTAATTACTTGTACAATTTATTTATTTTGTCTGTTCTAACTATAACTTACTAACACTCTGTAAACATGTATGACGAGCTCTAGATCAGTTCCAACAGGAGGAGGTGGTAGATCTATGAGTCAGATGCCTGATGTCACATCCCGTCGGGTTAATCATAAACCAGTGACGGTGGAGTTTGATCCCCGAACATTTGTGCCTATTGGGGCACATGCAGCATCGTTTAGTACTTGGGTAGGATTTCTTTTCTACCTTCCTTTTTTCTTTTTCCATGTTTACCCATTTTGATTTTGTGAATACTGCTTATTCTGCCAGTGCCTCTGATTATGATTCTCCTTCTGCATGTTACTCTAATTGTAATTCATATTCTGCTAATTTTTATGCTGAGAACAATATGGCTCATCCTCCGACTTCTGAGAGTTCTCTTTGGGAACCGGTTCCACCTATTGAGGATGATGTTCATTGCATTCTCAAGACTGGACTGATACAATTGTTGCCTAAGTTTCATGGTTTTGCAGGTGAATGCCCACATCAACATTTGGAAGACTTCCACATCATGTGCTCTTCAATGAAACCTCCACATGTCCAGGATGACAATATGTTCTTAAAGGCATTTCTGCAATCATTACAAGGAGCAGCAAAGGATTGGCTTTATTGTCTTCCTTCAGGGTGTATCACTTCTTGGGAAGATCTTAAGCGATTGTTCTTGGATGAATTCTTCCCTGCTTAGTATGGTTACAGCAATAATCCTGGAAGGAATGACGCTAACTTGGGATGGCCGGATACCCCACAACAACATCATTATCAAGAACCACTAGTCCAGCAATACCAAAGTCAGCAATATGATGCTCGTGCCCAAATAGCTCCTCAACCTTCTACTTTTGAGTCTACATTGAAGGAGTTACTGAGGCAAATGGCTATGCAGAACATTGAGTTCATGCAAGAGACTAGAGCATCCATTCGGAGTTTGACTGATCAGGTAGAGCAAATGGCCACTCAACTCACTGAGGAACAGTATCAAGATTCAAAGTTACTATTTCAGACTGTTCAGCTTCCAGATGATGTTAGTGTCATTGACCTAGGAGATGGGAACCAGACTGATGAAGATTTTGAGGACCAGGCAGGTATAAGCAGCAATTTTGAGATAGGTAGACCATCTTCACCTTCCACCACTCTACCAATCTTCAGGGAAGTGGAGGTAAACATACCTAAGATTGATTCTATTCTTGATGATCATGTTGTTGATAGGTATGTTATTGATGATTATATTTTTTATGAGCATGCTTTTAATTCTACCCCTCTGCATGATGAGAACCACTTTTTGCCATCCTATCTGAATACTTCTTATCCATATACCAATTGTTGAAAATAGAATGGCTTAGTTTCAATACCAAGAGGGGCGGTGAATTGGTGAAACACAAAATAATGTTTTCTTTAAATTTTTTTCGCAAAGTAGATTCCTTTAAAAGCTTTCTTGAAACGGAAGGAAAAGACTTTGTACTGCAGTGAAATATAATGGAATACGTAAAATGTAAAGTCGACTGAATGTAATAGAGTAGGGATAGAAAGATCAAACGCTGAGTTTTTATATTGGTTTAGCCAAGCCTACATCCAGTGTCCTTTCACCACAGGAAGCAAATGCACTATAATGATCAAGGTTTTTACAAGAAGGCTTTTATAGCGACATCCACGTCAAAAATATAAAACACCTCTCTAAAGCTCTAATCAAAATATAGGCATATACAAACAAAGAACAGCAACAAGATGTCCCCTCTCCTGCAGTCTTTAACACTTTGAACAATCCTCAAAGTCCAGAACGTCGCACATTTTCTTCCTGTAATCACAACAGGGCAACTCTAATCTTCACAATATTGATAGAAACTGATCACGAAATAGACACCTCAAGTGTAGGTTGATCAGGCAATAAGAGCACACAGATTCTTGCTCGTAAAGCAATCACCAAAGATGAACACCACAGTCTTCTTGATGAATTCTTGGAGCTTTTACACTTTCTGCAATAGATCAATAATCTGAAAGAAATCAATCAAATCGTAAGAATCACAAAAGTTCTTGCAAATTTCAAATTCACGTCAATTTATAGCAATTCACAACTCTGAAGAATTTTAATCGACTTAGCTATTAATGCAGTCGAATACAACACTTATGTCAAAGCAATTAGTAATAATAAATGTAGTTAATTGAATTGACAATTAATGCAATTGAATCACAATAAATGTTTGGTCAACATATTTAAAAATATAGTCGTTGTAACATTTAGTTCAAGCATTAACAAAATTTCAAAAGGTAGCAAACTTAGTCGAATGCAGGTTGCATGTAATCGACTATACAACACAATTAAACAAAGTTTTGAAAAACTTTCTCTTCAAAAATTCTCACAGCACACTTTGAAAAAGTTTGTGCAAAGCCACGAGTTTTAGTCGACTTACTTCATAATGAAGTCGACTTAAAATTGTTGTTTTGCCACATATTATAAGTTCAACAAAAGTGCATGTGGTTTTCCTTTTCTCAAATATATGTCATGCATTCACAAATAAGATCTCATGTGAAACACAATGAATTGCAGTAATGATAAACACAAACATGTTCTCAAATAATCATAAACTTAAAAGTTATGAACATGTAACACATAAACACATGTGTTATTAATAATGTGTTGTCATCATCACATAAACCCCTGTTTGACCAACCTTGACCAGATTCAAATATGTTGACCAGCTTTGACTCATATTGAAGTGCTTATGCGTTGCTCACCATTGTTGATGTCGTGATTTTGCTGCTTGATCGCACTTAGGAATCTGTTTCTAGTTCTTTCCTTTCCTTGTCGGCTTCATAATATCTGGGGGAGGACGAACATGGCAGCAATGGCGTGATTGGGTTTCAACAAGCTTTGCGTGATAGTGTGTCAATGGAGGAGATCGCGACTTTAGCATTTGGGTTTTTCTGAGTGCAGGTGCGACGCTGGCGCGAGGTTTTCTGGGTTCTCTACTGTTTGACGCTAGAGAAGATGAAGGTGCAAGATGGTGGTTCGAAGATGCGACCCGGTTCTCACAGGATGCGAACTCGAAGATGATTTGGGTGTTTAGTGTTCACTTGGGTTTTGATTCTGGTTTAATGATTTTTCCTTGCAGGTCGCGAATGGAGAAGACAGCCATGCAAGGAGGAGAATGGTGGTTGTGCAAACGAAGAAAATGATGAAGTTGATGGCACAATTCTGCGACGGTTGGTTGACGGTGGTGTTGTGCGACGGCGGCTATGTGTGAGGGACTCGCGATGGTGTTGATGGTGGATGTGCGTGATGGACGGTGGTGCGGCGGAAAGGATGGTCGTTGGTGAGGATGGTTATGCGGCGGCTAGGGTTTGGATTGGGAATTAGGGTTTCATGGGTGGAAGATGATGAGGTGACAGAGGGGGTGATGTGTCAGTATGTGGTTGGATAGTACTTAGGGTTTTAGATTGCCACATGGCATGATCTGGTGGAGGCTAGTTTAGGAGGGGTGTATATAGGAAACTTAGGGAGGTGTAGGAGAAAAGGCTTAGTGTTTGGGCTTACTTGTTGGGTATGTTTCAGAAATAGGAGTGTATATAGGGAAATTGAGGAGGTGCAAGGGTAAAGTCTGTTTGACCCATTTGTATATTATTTTCCAAACAAAATCTGATTTTGGGCCTTGAATTGTCATTTAGACCAATAAAACTTATATTTCAGCTGTAAAAATAAATGTAACAATATCCAAGAATAATTTATGCAACTAAAAATTACTTTTTAAGTCCCTTCAATTTTCAAATCCAATAAATCTAATCGTCACACATTCACTTTAAATCAATCATTTAAGCACAATTATCCCATCAAAAATTTGAATTTTAAAGCATAAATGTGAGCATAAATATTCACTTATTAGTGGGTCGTCATTTTCACCATTCTCTTTATACCTCTGGTAAGGAAGTATTCTTTTTCCAAGGTAAAATAACTATGAATGTTAGTTCGTCATGCAATTTGCGGGTAGAGGTGGCGAGGCATGGAGGGCAGAGATGATTAGTCTTCGTCCCCGAGCTCCGTATCGTCGTCTTGTCTTAAGAGATTCGAACGGGAAAAGGGTTCGGAGCCTCAGTCTCCCGTGTACATTGGGAAAGGGTTATCAACGGGGTAGCTCTTGAGCTTTATCGGGGTAGGGTCGATATTGATAATAAGGTGGAAGAACCTGAAGGTGGTTGGTCGACCGTCCGGGGATATGAGTGGACGTCACATGATATTGGTCTTTACGTATCTGACTATGATACTAAAGAAGATTTACAATGGTGGGTCGACCGTTCATTCGTGGTTCAAGATGAGGTAGACGCCCGCTTGATACGATTGGGTGTTAGCCAGCGGATCAAATGAGTTTTTCACGGGAAGGGATCCCAACGTAGAGGATTTTTTCTTCGTATATACCTATCTGTTTAACCATATGTTCGTTCGGGTGCCTTTTATGGCCTTCCAATTGGTCGTCCTCCGCGAGCTCAACGTCGCCCCTTCTGAACTTCACCCGAACAGTTGGGCCTCCATGTAGGCCTTTGTAGCTGTTTATTCTGCCCTAGGGATTACCCATATCGTCCCTTTTTTTCTCCACTACTTTAATGTTCACCCATTTGCCAAGCGAGGATGGGTATCTTTGACATCCATCAAGGATTATTGTTTATTCAAGTCGTTTTCTGACTCTTTTAAAAATTTCAGAGATATTTTAAAATTATAATAAGGGTGTCCGGCCAGTCAGAATTCCTTGACATAGCAGGGCTTCCTTTATTTACTTTCTTTTAGACGAGGAACCCTCAAAAGATAAAGGCTTGACCGATCGGCCTTATGTCTCTCGCCGAGGTGGAGGCCGTTAGGATTATAAACGGCTTACCCTATCACCTCTCTGCTCGCGGCCTTGTTAAGTGTCTTGGCCATGAAGATTTTGATCAAATGGCGTTCGCTATGGTATTTTCCATTGATTTCTTTGTTCAGTGCTTTTATGTTAACTTAGCTAAATTTGTGTTTTCCTTTCAGGCATCATGTCCATTCTCGCTCCCCGAAAATTCAGCTTCTTATCCTCAAAGAGACATATGGGCGGCGTTCCTTCAAAGAACTGAGATCCTCACTCTGCCTCATCTAGTCGGGCGACTGTAGCAGCAAAGGATCATCCATCCAATGCTACTGAAGAGGCTTCTCAAGTCGAAGTTCCTCAGCCCACCCATATGGTCGTCCTCGAGCAATCATACGGGGCGACTACTACGACGACCGTCCCTCTAGAGAGGAAAAGGAAATAACATAAAGAATGGGATAAATCCTCTTCTAAGAGGAATCACCACGAACTGAGTGTCTCCCGACCCCTCCTGGCCAGCATATTCAGCCTTGAGTTCAACGTTAGTCATAAGATTAAGTTTCATATGAACTCTGTTGAAAGGGAGGTTGTAGAGTCATTGTTAGAAGGCGAAGTGACCAACGTCGTTCTGGAGCTATCAACCCAGGCAACATTGTTGGTATGGTACCTTCGGGAGTTTGCCGACTGACGCAATGCGGAGCCGTAGAAAAGAAGATCTCAGCCAATCTTTCGTGTCGAGGTGGAAGTGTTGAGGACCGCCCATGAAGAGTGTGAAAAGAAGCAAGTTGATCTTCAGCTTGAGTTAGATGAGGCCCAGGGGGAATTGACTGAGGCCACCGAGAGGCTTTGAGCGGCACAAGGGAGGGGAGACCGGCCAGTCAAAGAGTGTGGTCGGCTGAAGGCGACGACAACAAAACAAGCGTAGAGGGAGAAAGAATTGGTTGCTCAAAACAAGACCCTTTTCGCTAGACTTGAACGGGTGGACGAGAGGGTAGCCGAGTTGAATGCCTTTGTTGTGATTGAGCAAGGTTTCAACAAAGCCCTTCGCCAAGCAGCCTTCTTGCTCGGAGTCGTTGATCAGATGTGATGAAATAGGTTTATGGGGGGGGGGGGGATTTAATCCCTCTTGACGAGGTACCTGGTGATGAAGAGAAATCGTCAGCTAAAGAGGAGATGCCGGATGAAGTGGAAGAACCTGCGACTGAAGATTGCGACGGTGACGCTGGTGGCGAGTAAAGCAGGCTTAGTTAGGAGGCGCGGGGGTTAATTTTTTTTTTAACATTTTTTGCAATGTGCCTAGTGGTAAACACTTTAGGTTTTGTTAGTGTTTACTCCACTGGCCCATTGATACAATTTTTTGTATACACTAAAGTTATTATTTTAATACAACAGTTTTCGTTTTTCTTTTTCGCATAATCGCTTTAGCGCTTTATTTCAGGTGATGGTCGTTCGGTGACGTTACGATAGCATGATGCGCTCTTTATTATTTTGCTTGGGTTTGGATTGTTCTATTCATTGGTCGTACGTGCCAGGCGATAGTGGTAATTAATGAACCCGTCGTTCATCATCCAGTTAGGTTAACCTCTTCCTTTTGGAATATTCCTTTCTTTGGGTTGCGTTATGCGTTCCGGGTGGTAGTGGTGCACTAATGAACTCATCGTTCGCCGCCCGACCAAGTTGACAGTGGTTCCTTTCGGAACTCTCCACTCATCAACTTTCGCATTGTTTACACCAAGCAGCAGTGGTTCTTTAATGAACTCGTCGTTCACCACCTGACCAAGTTGACAGTGGTTCCTTTCAAAAACTCAATGTTCATCAACTTTGGTTTTATCTTTAATGAATGTATTATCTGTTCAGTCTCGGTAGTCTCATCATGCAATTCTGTTATGAATGGAATACTCTTAATATTATATTAATCTTGACAAAAAGGAAAAATACAATGAGTAATCATTTAACTGAGTAAAAGTTTAAATAGGAGGCGTTCCGAGTATTTGGAATCGTTCTGTCGTTAGGATGAGTGAGGCGGTAGGCTCCATTTTGGAGGGTTTATGTGACCTTGAAAGATCCTTCCCACTTTGTTGTTAGCTTGCCATGCATAGCCTTCCGTCTTTCTTCACTGGTCTTGCTCCATACTAAGTCTGCTTCCTAGAAGCTCCTAGGTCGTACCTTGGTGTTATATCTTCTTTCAGCCAATCGTTTGCAAGCTTCTGCCCGCACAGCCGCCGATTCCCTCCTCTCCTCCAGAGTATCTAATTCCACTCTTAGCTCGACTGTGTTTAGGTGGGTGCTCGACTGCATTTAGGTAGGTGTGAGGAATTACTATTTTGTACTATTCACTTAGCTTTCCGCACTATATTATATTAGTGAATTGTGTTTAATTCTCCATTATTGTCTCACTTTCACTATTTGGGCTTAATTTCATTTTGTAATTTTAATTATTTTATTTTTGGGTTAAACTTTATGACTTTGGACCCATTTTAGGTCAATTTTAGGAGAAGCTCATGCTAAGGGCATTTTCGTAATTTGGGGGCTATAAACCCCAAATCAGATTTCACTTTCCTATCCCCCCACCCCCCCCCCCCCCCCCATTTACACGTTTTCTCTCTAGGGTTTTAGGCTCTTGGGTGTTTGGCTCACTACTATTACGTTCGATTTCTAGCTCTTCATGCTTTTCTTTTCCTCTCTTATACTGTTTGGCTTTTAACTTTTCCTCTGCTTTTCTTCTTCTCTCCCTCATCCAGCTGTAATAATTTGCACCGTTCGGTTCCTAACACACTTCATTGTTAGGATCGTTGAGTCACTGTTAGTACCGTTCGGTTTCCTTAATAATATCGTTTGGTTTCTCTATTTTTCGCACCAGTTTTTATGTCTACATTTAATTCAATGTTTCCAATTTTGTTTGGTTGTGTTAATTTCGTTTTAATGTTAGCTTAAGTGTGCTTGGTTGGTCATTATAGGATAAATTGTAATGATGTAAAAACTGTTATAAGTTTTCATATTTAGTGAGTCATTGCGCAAATAATCGATTATCGAGAAGAATAATCGATTATCACGAGCCAATTTGGAAGAGAGTTGCTCGCGCAAATAATCAATTATTACACAAAATAATCAATTATCACTGTTTCATTTAATATTGTCCAAGTCCCTGGAATAATCGATTATTGCTCAGGATAATCGATTATCACATTTTGAAAACCCCATAACGGACACAAATAATCGATTATCACTTATGATAATCGATTATCAGTGGCAATTGGGAGATGTCTTTTCAGTTTTTGACCATGCACGAAACTAGGCTTATAAATAGAGAATAAAGGTCTTCACAGCTCTTAGAAAAAACTTTTCCATTGAGAGTATTAAAGCTTTGTGCCTAAGGGAAGCTCTCTATGAGTGAAAAGGATCTATGACATTTTGAGAATACAGTTTGTCTGAGAAGTTCTCAAAGTGATAAAGTGCTCTTGTCTGGTCTTATGAATAGGAGAAGCTCGCACTTTGTGTGTCAAAGGTTGGAGCATTTCTTTTCAAGTTGGCAGAGTTGTTGCTTCCGGTTCGTACGTGATGACAAATTTATGAACACTGAAAAACGGCGCCAAAAACTTGTTTAACAATCGGCAAGTGTGACCAAATCGTATCAAGTAATAAAACTTCGGTAAGACCATGTATCGTTCTCCCAAAGGACTCACGGCCTAGTTAGCTATATGATTTGTTGATTATTTAAGACTTATTATCAATTGATTGTAGGTTTTAAATGCAAGAGACAATAATAAAACATGTATGCATGAATTTGATCAATGGAAAAGAGGAATACAAACACTTTAGTGAATTAGATGGATGAGTATGTTGTTGGGGTTATCATTTTCATCTTGTCCACTCTCATATACTTTTAGGAATTCATCATTATTTTCATCAATGTTAATGTCACTCTTTAAATCACCTTGCAAGAAGGCCTATCCTTAATTACGAGTTCATACAATTCCTAACATTCCTAATAATTAATTCTGAAGCGCAGAAGCTTAACGGCAACCAACCCTCATATTCCTATTCTAGGCAATATGCTATTGGGAGAAATTCCCCAGATCTAGATTTTCCCGTACGTTCCCATATCGAAAAAATCAATAATCATGGCATTGAATGAGTTAAACAATGCAAGCTTTAAGCAAAGAGGAAAAAACCCTAACTAATGATGAAAGAAAGCATGTATCTTAAAATAAGATGTTAAAACACAAATTCCATATACGAGAGTTTCACAAGACTACATTGATTCCCCAACAACAATACAAAGTTTAGTTCACCATATTTATGGTGAAACTAGATGAACAATAATGAAATAAGGAAAGATAGAACCCTAGAAAGATGAGTAGGTAGCCTTAGCATCCAAGATCTTCCTTCAAGGAGTGGAAAAGTGAGTGTTTGCTTCGTCTCAGCCAAAGATACAAACCCTAGGACGTCCTAAAGTTTATATATTATTCTAAAAATTACAGAAAATTAGGCCCAAGCCCAAAATAGTGCCACTCAGCGGCAAACTACTGCTCAGCGGCAAACTACCGCTCAGCGGTAAGTGCGTGAGTTGATTCTTCCCCTCAACGGCATTTTCACCCCTCAACGGATCCAACGTGAGTTCCTGAGTGCCGCTCAGCGGTAAACTGGCGTTGAACGGTACTTACGGCTTCTCTTCTTTTGCACTTTTTGATGTCTTTTATGATTCCATCTCTATCCTTCTTCACTTCTTTCACCATATTCACCTTAAAACCTACATAAAACACTGAAATCAAGCATAAACCTGACCAACTCTCTTATTTCTAAAAATATGAACAAAAGCATGATTTCAGGCTAGTTTTTAAGTGTTAAAGGTTGTTTTTAGTATCAATTTTAAGCATGAAAATAACAGTTTTTCAACTGTTATCAGTACGTCGAAGGAAGCTCTTCCAGTTCGTTTATCGAAAGAAGTTACTTGTTGCACTTTTCTGATTCGTTTGTCGAAGGAAAGTGTTTTCTATTCTTTGCTTGTTTCATTATCTTGTAATATGTACATCTATATTTTTAGTGAAAAAAGTTAATCACTGTTTATAGTGATTAACGATTGGACGTAGAATCTTTTGATTTGAATCAGGATAAAAATTCTGTGTTGATTTTCTTAATCTTTAAACTCTTAGTACATCAACTATTCGATAAAAATTCGCTAAGAAAATCAATTTTTGAAACCGACTCTTTTAACTTGTGTTGTGATCGTTACACGCTTTCCGTTATCTATATTTTATTCCGCTGGGCGACTCTATATCGGTACTGATTGTTCCGAAAAAATTAATATACATTAGTTTTGTTCCCTTTGAAATTTAAAATTTCTGAATCCTCCCTTGTGTTGCCCTTACATATAAATCTTGATAAATCGCATCCCTGGTCACCATATTTCCTAAAAGAAAAAATTATATTTCTTGACTCATATCCGAAGAACTGGGAAGTTCGGAGACTTTAACAAATGGCAAAGGATGTATGGTGTTTTTTTCCGTAAAAGGAAGCAACTTTCCAGAATATAAGCTCTTTATGATCCAGCTAAATGGCTGCATGAGAAGTCAACAGAAGATTAAGTAAACTCAACACCCAACAGAAATATACATCACGTACATAAAATAGAGCATGATAAGTGAGAGACGTTAATCATAAAAATCCAAGATTGAAATGTCAAGAATTTTCACATGACAAACCGTGTATGTGCATACACCGAACGTACGAAGTGAGAAAAGTGTTTGTATGAGAGGGTGAGATGTGGAAATCTAACTACACTTGGATTATTAAAATTAAATTAAAGTAATGTACTCTTTAAGTGGTTATGTGATTATTAAATCTTAAACCATAAAAGATCATTGAAGGATAAGATTAGAGCTGTGTCATTGAACTTTTTTAAGAGGTCATGTGATCACTATATATACAGTGAGATAGAAAATGGAAAAATTCTTGAGCGTGTTGATACACAACCAGCAACTTCATTTTAAACAAAATATGGAGCACCGTAAATAATCTTCAAATCTGAAATACGGAATTACCACTTACCATCATTGGAATATTCCGCTCTTGGGCACAATGCTTCAGGTGACGTGATATTGTAGCTTTATCTTCAACTACAATAGCTTCAAACCAAGTCCCTTCCTCCTCAATGATCCGTACTAACCCTTGAAGAGTTTTGAACACGTGTCCACCTCCATGCTGCAAAACAAACATACGAATCCACATTTTAGAAAATGTTGAGATATTGTATCAAAGCACTATTATTATAATCTGTATCAGTACTTACACACCTACATTCCATGTTTATACCTACATTGTTACATTAAAGTAGATTTAGATAGCTTCATACTAGACATGTATGATATTTGTTGGGATCCTTGGATGCATAGAAGATATATTAGTTACATCAGATTTCCTTACATTCCAAAGTTATCAAATATGTATATGTAAATTAACAAAAATCCACCGATTAGTTTTAGAAACAACCATTAAAACTAAAGTTGCGGTCAACTAAATCAAAAAGAAAAATTCACTTCTTTTCATAATAAAATAAAACATAAAAACAAATAACAATTAGTAAAAAGTGAAAATTTTACAAAATTAAAATAGAACATATCAAGGTGCAACTTAAGATGAGTGAAGAAAAAGAAAAAGGTAAAAAGAAGGATCTTACCTTGATGATGCATGCCAATTTGGTGCAGAAACTAGGCTTCCCATGAAGCAGAATTCGTACTCTTTCAAATATATGTCTCTGGTTTCTTGGATGAATTGCCGTCCCAATCCTGGACCACTTCATGTCATTTCGATTGGGAAGAATCAAGTATCTAATAAAACAAAACCAGAATCATTAAACAATGGAGAAGGAATTGAAGATCTTGACAGCACGTATACTTAAAATTGGAGACACTGTCAAATATTTCCCGATTCAAAAACAATTTTAAGCAAGAGATCTATTATTAAGAAAAGCAAACCTTACATCAGCTAAGTCATTGCAAAATAATACTAGATGTGTGATTAGAAAGTAATATAGACAACTAACGTAAATGCCAAATCAAATATGATTGCAAATAAGTCAAATTTCCAAAATCTGTAAGTTGAGTGTCTAAAATTGTATAAATCTTTCCACAACGATTGGCACATGCAGTATAAAAAGCTATCAGCAGAAACTAACAATAACAGTAATATTATTTAGGAAAATGTTTTTTTAACCACATTTTTTTCATAATTTTTTTACGATCATTAGTTTGTGATTGGTCCATTTCAATACATGAATGCTATATTGACACAGTTTATTATAAAAGAACTGTTAAAAAAAAGTCATTAATGGTCCTGTGTGTTATGTGTTATATAGAAGTGAAGGATATGAAGGTAACAATAAGAACAAAATAAGGAAGAGTAGACAATTTTGAGGAAACAAAAAACGGCAACGAGACTAGCCAATAAGAACAGTACAAAAGGAAACCCTATATTTAACTAGGAAACCCTAGAGATAATGCTAGAAAAGACAATCAGGGACCAGAACGAAGTGGTGCAGGTCGGGCGAGCACTGTTGAAGTGACGCGACGACGCTCCGGTGAATGGAAGGCAGCGTGTGGTCTTCACGTGCGAAGCAGCAGCGAAGGGAACGGGGCGCATGGCAGCGAGTGGACGTAATTAGGTTTCGGGACCGGCGGGATTGGTCGTCGCAGAAGGAAACTGGAACAGTGGCCAACAGTGAATGGTAGTCGGCGCCAGACAACGAACGGCGGCCAAAAACGATGCTGGAGAAGACAAGACCAGTAGAGCGCGATCAACCCGCTCTCATACCAACTTAAGATTAAAAAAGAAAGAAAAATAGATTTTAAAGGGCGTCTTTTATTTTAATGATAGAAATTTGATATTAAGAGAAATGGAAGATCAAAAGACTAAACTAAACTCATAAGTATAGAATTAGGTACAGGAAAGTAGTTCCCAACACAACTACTTTCTACCCAGATTTTAATAGTTATTCTAAGAGCGTCGAACCTATAGTGCTGGCTTCAAATCCCAGGACAATATACATGTGCATTGTCCTAACCCAGCATCTTTGGGCAGTGTGTTAGACTATCTAGACCAGCCAGGACACCGGTTATTAATTCGATAACATCAGTATACTTCAATGCCAACTTATCCCATAACAAGGTACATAAAATTTAAGCGAAGCACAAGTCAATTACCAGTAATGATGCAACTTACTTTTCAGGTTTCAAAATAGTTCCAGATGCAACACAATCAATAAGCCAGTCAACTTTTAGTATTGAGGCACCAACAGCACAACCATATAAGAATTTGGTGGTTTGCAGCTGAGACAAACGAACAAAGACTCCATCAAACAATGCAATCATTATATAACAAAAACATAATTAATGTTGTACAATTTGTCCATTAGTTATTTTAACAAGGAAAGAAATATTCTTTCAGTTTTGCATAAAATATTCAGCTTCTAGGTGCAGTCTTTCTTTCACACGAAAATTTAGCTTTGGTTAATTAAGTTACCCTGTTGCTCCACGTGCTCTATTGCTAATGTTTGTGTAAAAACTAAACAGCATAAGCCTTCGGGTCAAATGGTTTCTGAAACACACGTATCGATAGCTATTGACATACATGGGAAGACTAAGAATGAGAATGAGAGGTGACAACCCAAAAACCATTATCTGTTTCAAGCAATTACCAGGCCTTAGTAACCTTAATAATAGAAAGCCTCTCATAATGGGTGTCTAGTGCGTAAATTATAGTTTTTTAACAAAAACTAAGAACCTAATTCTTAATGATAAGTCACAGATATAAATAATCAATTCTTTATCATTAGATTGGCATCTTGTGTGTAATTTTAGTTGTTCGGGTACACTTCAATCATTGAAATGAATCCCTAGTGCCATAAAGCGGGAAAGAAGAGATTAACAAAAATGCAGAAAGAGAGCAATGGCATAATTAGCACAAGTTTTAAGCATTAGTATTATGATAAAAGACTAACGGTTATATTGATCATTGAACACAAACCTTTCTCATACATAGAACAATGGGGAAATGCGATAAAGTTGAATGTCGCTTGCCCCCGGAATTTTGAGAGGGAATATCATAAAGAACCACTCCACCAGAACTCCTTATAAGTGCTTCCATGTCCCTTTCCTTCTCACTAGATAATCCGGTTAGAAGGAACTCTATACCTTGAAATATATATTCATTCACTCTGTTTCTGCAATAATTTGTCAAAGAATGTTTCATACTTGGCACAGAATTGGTCAATGACTTTGAAACTCGTTGCCTTTTTGCTCTGACAGATGAACCTACATTTAGCAAAAATTAAGTAAAACAGTATATAAAAACTGAAAAGATACATTTCAACTACAGAATATTGATGTAATATAAAACCATTCGCATGTCTTAACAACTGAGGTTAATGGGATAATTGGTTCATGATATGGTATTAGAGTCTCTAAGACCAAGTGGTCCCCCCAAAATATCAGTACAAGGAAGGTGGATTTGTTTATTATCAACAACTTAGGCCCAAAGAACTCGTTGTTGAGGGAACATGCTAACCATGAAATTTAAGCCATTCATACGTCTTTACCTAACAGATTAAGCTTTTGGGATAGTTGATTGGGCTCTTAGCAATTAGATAAACTGAACAAAAGACTTACATCTTTTATGTGAGGATTCTAACTTTGATACTTTCCTTTTCGGATAAAGCCCCTCCACTTTTTCTGAGAAATGAACTTTCTTTCTGACTCTAACATGTTCACTGGGGAATTTATTGCTCTCAAACTGCAGTTCATTAAGAGTATTGTTCTGTTGATTTTGAACGACAGTTTCTGGCACCACATGTTCCTTCCTAATTTCCTCTGCACTGACATCATTTGCAACATTCATAGGGCCTAGGAAACACCGGCGTATCCGATGGTTTAGAATAAGAGGTGTATCTTGTGTTGGTTCTGCTGTAATGTCATTTTCGTCTGCTGGTTTTAACTCATTACTACACTTGTCATTTATTATTTCAATAATTGACTTATGATCAACCAAATGCTGATTATCTTCTTTATTTTTGTTTCCATCTGCGTGCTTTGAAGCAGATAGGCTCTCTGAAATCTTCGTGCCCAAAGATGCTGCACTACCCATACTCTCATCAATTGGAAGTGCTGTCAAATTATAGTTTGGTAAAATTGTGCTATAAGTCTTAAGAGAAGTATGTTCAACCCTTGCTAATTTCCTAGTGACTTGTTCATCCATCGTTGCTTCAGTGATTGGAAGATCCTTATGATCACTACGGTCAAAATTAAAATTCTTTCCCGATATCCTTTGAAAATTATCCACCTCAAATTCAAAGACAGATGGGACAAAATCCTCATAATCATTTCCTTTGTCAATATGAGTATTGTAATCGGCATGCTCTAAGGAAAGGCTACACGGAACAAATGAACAGAGAGGATCAGTCAATGATGGACTAGAACATCTGATCACATCTTGAGACTGCAATATGCTCTCATTAGCTTTGTTGTGTGAGTCTTCAGAAGGCACACTTAGTTGAGAACCAATGGCACAGTTGGGGTCATGTTTCAGCACACGAGAATGCTCATCAGGAACAATATCTACGGATTCTGTAAGAAAGCTTGTCTCTCTAACAAGAAAATTTGGAATCCATTGTGCTGCATTCTTTCCTTTCAATGAAGATGAATCTAATTCCTTCCAAAAGGGAAACACAGTAAAAATACATGAAAAATAAGATGCTTAAATCCATGAATGAATATAACCAAATACAATATAAATAATGAGAAAAGGAATGCAAATTTTTTAAATGAACATAAACTGTAGGGATAGAGTACAGAAAGTAAAAAAGGAACAAAAAGAGCAGACACGTAGTAAAAGAAAGAAAATAATTTGGAGGAAATTTTCCTCCAATCATAGCAGAAGTTCCCCTTCTACAGATGACAATTTAGAATTCCACACAAGCAACTGATAGAACAGTGGTTTATATGCCATCAACATGGATGAAAATCCAAATATGTAGAAAATCATATGTGCTTAGATTCTTTTTGTTCCATCAGACAAGTGTTCATTAAATAACATTAATACAGAGTGATGGCAACAATAAAGCGCTGACACATTCTTGATGGAGAAATGCAACCAACAGCCATGAATAGATAGCTCACCGATTCCTACTGTTCATCAGGAATTTGCAAAATATTCCCTTCTAACATCGAAAATTCTGTGAACCGTCCCTTTCTTCCATCAGATACTAACTATCCCTAATAATTAGCCAAATATCTCAATAGAAAACTGTGCCACCCAAGTTGATGATTTTAGGCAAAGTACAAACTCAATATAAAGAATATTTGTCTTCCATACTTCTACTCTGAAAAGAAATAAGCATTAAGCTTTTTCTAAAGAACCAGTTCTAAGACTCGTCATATTTACCACTTTTAAGATTTTAGAATCATTAACACATCAACAATAGAAATCAGTTATTATGACTATATTGGTTTTGTATGTCAGGTTGCAGCAATAAATTTCAACAAAGATTACAACAACTTCAACTTTACTACGATGTTACTGGTTTCTTCACATCATACTATGAGCTGTTAACTACAAAAGAACAAATTATTATTATTATTAGGTTTGGTGTGCCAAATTATTAGGGAATTTTACATGAGAGTTTGCAAGTAGATGGAGCAGCTGCCAAAAGTGTTACAAGAGCCGATGAAATCAGAGTTGAGATTTTGAGGACTTCACAAAATTGGGCTAAAAGAATCCAGGAAAAGTGGAAGTCATTAGAGGAGGATCTCTCATGTCGACACCACCCAAACCCCAGATTTAAAATTGCAAACAGTAGCAGTGGTATTGGATGGTTTGACAGTAGTAACAGGGACTGGGAGTGGGAAAGATTTCATCCAAGAATTCAAGATGTGGTTGTCACAAACATATAAAACACCAGAAGACCAATGTCAGGGATATTTCTTTGCAGGGCTCTAATATAACGTTCAGAGGAAACAGTTTAGGGTTCCAACCTTGAGGACAAGGTTGTTTTGCATTAGGGTGTAATGTTAGGATATAATGTGTGCAGAATAAAAGGAACTAGATTAGGAATTAGTTGTTAGTTGGTTAGTTGGTTAGTTGGTTAGGGGGGTCTTTATAAGCAGGCAGGAAGGCCTTGTGTCAGGGTACTTTTTGATAAGTTTGTAGATTGGGCTTTGGCTCTTTGTGAAGGGGAAACCCTTGGAGGAGGGAGTGCTCTCCTATTCCTGTATTTTTTGGTTACAATAATAATACAGTTCTGTTAGGAGGTTAAGAGTGTATGAAAGAAGAAAGAAACATTAATTAGCCTAACTGCCTTGGCAGTTAGGAAAGGCGGGAAGGGGTTGTATAAATAAGCATTGTATTGGGTTTAGGGGGAACTTTTGGGGAGAATTATAGTTCGACAGGAACTCTTTAATCCTGTAAGGGGGGAGGTTAAGCTCTCATCACGAGTATACTTTGTATTCTTGAATTGTTGATAATACAAAGAGAGGTTATACAGCATTCTGTGAAGTCTTTTGGGTGTGTTTGTGTGCGTTTCAATAGGTTTCTATATCAGAAACCTATCAATTTGGTCCGACATGCCGGATCGAGTGTTGGAGGAGAAAACCATGGAAGGGAGAATGGAGACACTGGAAATCACAATGGAGGGGATGAAGGCGGAGGCTGCTGCTGTGCGACGAGATATACAGCAGATGATGCAGATGATGGGGCGAGAACGAACAATCACGACGGAAACTCGGAAGGGAGTGACAGTTTGGTGAATGATAATGGGGGAAGACCTGATCAGGTGGGTATACCGCACAATTGGCGAAAACGGGTGGATCTACCATCTTTCGAAGGGAGAACCTCACAGCTGGATTAATCAGGCAGAACGTTTCTTTCACATTCAGAAGCTGGCGGAGGAGGATAAGGTGGAGCTTGCATATATTAGTATGGAGGGCGGTGCGAGTTACTGGTTTAACGTTTGGAAGGAAAAGCCAAGATTCGTTCTTGGACAACCCTAAAAATGGCATTAGTGAATCGATTTGGAGGGGGATCCAGAGGATCTGTGTTTGAACAGCTTGTGACAATGCGGCAAGAGGGATCGGTGGAGGAGTACGTCCAGAGCTTTGAAATATTAATAGGTCAGACACGGGGGTTATCGGAGGAGCTGGTGATGGGGTTTTTTCTCGCCGGTCTGCGAGAAGACATAAAGGGACAAGTCCGCATTCAAGATCCTCAAGAATTCATGGTTGCGATCAGGATCGCGAGGGATGTAGAAGATGCTATGATGAGGGCGAAAGGATGGGGCTGGAACGGGATGAAAGTTAGCCCATCGGGGTCGTGCATGGCAGGAGCGGTAATACGTGGCAAAACCGAACGTCAGTCCACGAACAGGACAGGGGGAACGGAGGGTAATGGATCAGCTAGGAGAGAGGGAGCGATGTCGACGAGCAACTCGAGAGGGAGTGTGACCGGAGGCGCCGATAATCGGGGAAGGACGATGCGAAACTTATTGTATCCTGAATTTCTTAAAAGAAGAGAAGAGGGTCGATGTTTTCGATGCGGAGGCCCATTTGCTCCTGGCCACCGCTGCTCGGAGAAGAGTTTGCGAGTATTGGTGTTGGCGGAGGATGAGGAGGACGACGCGGAAGAAGGGGTAGATCAAAATCCAAAACCTATGGAGTTATCGGCTTGTTCCGCAGGCGAGTTAACCCAACCTAAGACGATGACATTGAGGGGAAAGATTGGGGACAGGGAGGTGTTAGTCTTCATCGACAGCGGGGCCAGCCACAACTTTATTAGCCACAGACTGGCGGAAGAGCTGCAACTACTCATAAATGATACTCCCCCTTATCAGGTGAAATTGGGGGATGGACATAGGAAAGAGACTAGAGGGTGTTGTGAGCAAGTAGAGATCATTCTGGCAGAGGTCGTGGTTGAGGAGAGGCTCCATTTATTTGAATTGGGCGGAGTAGACATCATATTAGGGGTTGAATGGCTAGCTAAACTGGGAGAGGTGATGATAAATTGGAAAGAAATGACAATGGGATATAATGTGGATGGCAAGAAGGTGATGATACAAGGAGACCCCCAGCTTTGGCCCGACAGCTGGTGGAGCCTCAGTCTTTATTAAAGTTAACAGATGTTGAGCCATGGGTGATAGCTTGGGATCTGGGCCGAGTGGAGAAAGAGGTGGACGGTGAAGGGCCAGTGGATTTGACGGGGGAGCAGAATGCAAAGTTGGAAGCCGTGTTGCAGGCGCACTACCAAGTTTTTCAAGAGGTGCAGGGATTACCACCATCTCGGGCTATGGAGCACCGAATTATACTGAAGGAAGGAGGGGGATCCAGTAAATGTACGTCCCTATAGGTACCCCCACCTGCTGAAAGAAGAAATTGAAAGACAAGTGGCGGACATGCTGAAAGCCGGGTTGATCAGATCAAGCACAAGCCCTTTTTTCTAGTCCGGTTATTTTAGTAAAGAAAAAAGACAACAGTTGGCGGTTTTGCGTGGATTATAGAGCTCTAAATAGAGCTACAATTTACCCGTAATCTAAGAGCTCTTGGATGAGTTGAGGGGAGCTACCTATTTTTCGAAAATAGATTTAAAAGCGGACTATCATCAGATTAGAAGGGGAAAGAAGACATACAGAAGATAGCTTTCCGCACACATCAGGGCCACTACGAGTTTCTAGTGATGCCCTTTGGTCTCACAATGCGTCATCAGATTGCGATGAATAGTCTCCTGCAACAATACCTAAGGAAGTTTGTACTGGTTTTTTTTTATGACATTTTGGTGTACGGTACTAGTTGGGATGAGCATCTTGGGCATGTGGATCGGGTGCTAGGCATATTAGAAGGGGATGGCTGGGTCGCTAATAGAAAGAAGTGTGAATTCGAGAAAAAACAGATAGGTTACCTGGGACATCAAATCTCAGAGAAAGGAGTTGAGATGGACACGGATAAAATCAAAGCTGTTTTAGAGTGGGACGAACCTAAAACCCTGAAAGCATTGAGGGGTTTCCTCGGTCTAACAGGGTACTACAGGCGATTTGTGCAAGGATATGGGAAGTTGGTAGAGCCTTTAACAGAGTTGTTAAAGAAGGGCAAATTTGTGTGGTCGGAGCAAGCTAGAGCAACGATGGAAGCACTGAAGGTTGCGGTTACTTCTGGCCAAGTTTTGACTTTGCCAAATTTTACTCAGGTGTTTCATGTGGAATGCGATGCTTCTAGAGGAGGGTTGGGGGTCGTGCTGACTCAGAAGAGGAAACCTATTGCCTATTTCAGCATAGCCCTATCGGAGGGTGCCCTAAGTAAATCTATCTATGAAAAGGAGCTAATGACGGTGGTCCTGGCAGTCCAACATTGGAGACCCTATTTGCTAGGAAGAAGGTTTGTGGTCCACACTGACCAACGCAGTTTGAAATACCTACTGGAGCAGAGGATTACAACCTACAGTCAGCAAAATTGGATAGCCAAGCTAATGGGCTATGACTTTGAAATTGTATATAAGACAGGGAGTTCCAATAAAGTTGCAGACGCCCTGTCCAGAAGAGAGGAAGGCAGTAAGGAGGAAGCAACCTTGCAGATGATATCCAGGTCATATTGGCAAGACTTCCAAGAAGTGTTGCGAGAGGTAGAAGAGGATGAAACGCTGGCCAGAATCATAAGAGATATTAAAAATGATCCAAACTGTCATCTAGCTTATACATTGGAGAATGACAGATTGCATTAAAAGAGTAGGCTCATAATATCCGCCAAATCAGCTTGGATTCCCAAGTTATTAGCTGAGTTCCATGTGACCAGCACGGGAGGCCATTATGGTGTTTCGCACAAATAGGAGGATCGCCCAAGCTTTATATTGGGTAGGCATGAAGAAAGCAGTCACGGATTTTGTGGCAGGATGTCAACAGCACAAGTACATGGCTGCCTCGCCTCAAGGGTTATTACAACCCTTACCGATACCTCAGGCAGTATGGGAGGAGGTCAGCATGGACTTTATTGTGAAGCTACCCAAGTCTCAGGGCTATGATGCCGTATTGGTGGTGGTAGATAGGTTGAGTAAATACGCCCATTTCATGGCACTCAAACATCCATACTCGGCAAGAACAGTGGCCGAGGTGTTTATTAAAGAAGTTGTCAAGTTGCATGGGATTCCGGTTTCGGTTATTAGTGATAGAGATCCCTTATTCTTAAGCATATTTTGGAAGGAGTTGTTTAAGATGCAGGGAACTTAGCTCAAGATGAGCACAGCATACCACCCATAGATAGATGGGCAAACGGAGGTGGTGAATAGAATTGTGGAAGGATATTTGAGGTGCTTTTGCTCGGAGCAACCCAAAAGCTGGAATGCAATGCTACCTTGGGCGGAATATTATATAATACCAGCTATCAGGGGGTTGCGCGGTGCACACCATTTGAAACGGTGTATGGTCGGGCTCCTCTATCTTTGAGCAGGTTTGTTCCAGGAGAGACGCCGGTGGAAGCTGTAGCCCAAGATCTAATGACACGGGATGAGGCATTGAAGCAATTGAAATTCCATTTAAATCGGGCCCAAGATTTAATGGCACAGCAGGCAAACAAAAGGAGGAAAGTGGTGGATATTAAGGTGGATGACTGGGTCTATTTGAAGATTAGACCCCATCGACAATCGAACATGCCTACTAGGTTGCATCCCAAACTTGCAGCTCGTTATTTTGGGCCGTTTCAGGTGATTCAACAGGTTGGTAAAGTGGCATACAGATTGTGGTTGCCTGAATCCGCAAGGATACATTTAGTCTTTCATGCATCACAATTGAAGAAAGCCATGGGAGAAAAACAAGTAGAGAAGGATCTACCAGCTGAGCTGCAAGTAGAAGGACCAACGTATTGGCCGGTGAGAGTTCTGGGGGGTTAGACAAAGGCAGCAAGGGGATGATATAATACAATAAATTTTGGTCGAGTGGCAAGAAGGAGGCAGAGAAGGAGCAACCTGGGAAGATAGGGTGACTATCCAGGATCAGTACCCTGAATTCAACCTTGTGGACAAGGTTGTTGAAGGGGAGGAGGGTAATGTTAGGAGGTTAAGAGTGTATGAAAGAAGAAAGAAACATTAATTCTAACTGCCTTGGCAGTTAGGAAAGGCGGGAACGGGTTGTATAAATAAGCACTGTAATGTGTTTAGGGGGAACTTTTGGGGAGAATTATAGTTCGACAAGAACTCTTTAATCCTATAAGGGGGGAGGTTAAGCTCTCATCACGAGTATACTTTGTATTCTTGAATTGTTGATAATACAAAGAGAGGTTATACAGCATTCTGTGAAGTCTTTTGGGTGTGTTTGTGTGCGTTTCAATAGGTTTCTATATCAGAAACCTATCAAGTTCTGTTTCCAGTAATCTGGTGAGTGAGTGTGTGCTGTTTTGAGTGATAGTTAGACTTCTTGACTAAAGAAGCCTAATACACACATGTTTATATTGACAACAAAAATATTCCTAATAACTGTTAGTCGTAATCAAATCATACAGACATTAAAATGTGACATGTACTATTAATATTTATAAAGTCTAAATTAGGAAACATGTGGAAGTGATATCCTTGCACCAGACCTTCCCTCTTCTCTAGAAGAGGCAATAGCCATTTAATTTCAACAAGACTCAAGATGAATTTGAGTGTCGGTCTAAACTAAAGACAATTTTGTTAACTAGAATATAAAAAGGAAATGACAGTTTGCATGACTAACAGAAATGGTAGGTGAAGGAAAAAGAAGAACCACCACACCTTATATGTCCACCCCCCTAACCAGCGACTTCTAAACCTTTCAGGAGCTGGGTAAGTTGCCCAATTCTCCTTTTCTGAATCGTTTAACAAAAGAAAATAGATCAGCTTTAATCACTGGACAAAGAAAGCAGATTAAAATGATGAGTAAGATATTAAAACTCACTGAAATTTCCAGAAATCTCAACAAGTGACGAATGTACACTGTTTGGTGGCTTGATAGAAGTCAAGTCAAACACAGTCAACCCAACTGTCTGGAAAATGGAAATCAATGTAGCATCAATTACTTAATATCAAAATTATGTAATAGTGGAGATATAATGCTGCTCAGAAACAACTGTGATAAACAATACAAAAAGTGAGACTGCTAATTTGTTTTCTTATTCATTAAATCATTCTTTCAATACAAACACCCCGTATATCTTCACCATATCCCTTAAGCCTTCAATATAATTGATATGGAGGCCTCTACAACCAAGCGGTCTCAGTTACCAATAACCAAGCATCCCCATTCTACCAAAATGTTATATTTCAATTTAAGGTTGGTGGACCTATGCACGCTTAAAGCCCAAAGAACTCTTTCATGGGGGGATATGTTAAAGATATAAAGTAAAAGCCAATAATCTACCCCCACGTAATAGCCTAAGCTTTTGTGATAGTTGGTTCATAAGAAGCTAAATTTTGAATGCTGTGTCGATAGGTGGAAAAAAAGCAAAAGGAAAAGAAGATACTTTACCTGGTTGGGGGCCACAACATCGGTACTGTTCCCTATGCATTGGTGAGAAATAGGAGGACTGTTATCAAAATGTTTGAGTGTGTTTTCACCCAAACCAGGATCATAAAAATGCGTCTCCTTTTCACAACTTAAAGAATGATGAGGTGAGTCTGCATTTTGCTGCATCTCCTTCTCCACGTTAACTTCTAACTGCTTTTGTTTAGATTTATCATCAAAATTGTGAAGCTGAGAAGCATGCATACCATCACTATTTTTATTACTGCTTCCTCTACCTTCTTGAACATCAGACACACCTTTTGTTTCAAATATAGTTGAACTGCATAGAGTATTCTCAACAGGAACACCAATAGGCAGCCCTATATCTTCATAGGCATCTTCCATAATGAAATCATTCAAATCAGAAAGAGAATCACTATAGTCAGATTCCTCATTTGAGGATTGGAAGCCATCTTCCAATCCCTCAAGACGTGCCTGCTTCACACGAAGTGCAACTTCAAGTACAGCTTCTGTTTGCATTGTTTCTAAAACTGAGTCCAGCTTCACTAAATCATGTATGACCAATGCCTCAGATGCAGCAACAGAAAGTTCAATTGCATTACTTACATCAGCACCTTTAACAGAATCAATTGTATCAACGAGAGATTTTGAAGCATCCTTTTCCACAGTTTCTGGGATGAAAGCAGCCGGCAAATCTGATTCACAGGTAAGACGATCCATTCTCGAATGCATGTTTTCTCTAAAATCAATAGAAGGTTGAATAGCTTGCAATGACAAAACAGTACTTGGTGCAACTACATCTTGAGATTCATTCAAATCTTGGGTCGGGCAAAAGAGTGAACCAATGTCTGAAGAAAGACAAAGATTAAAGTGAAACACCTGCTTCAATGAATTATGAATACATCTTAGTCTTAATAGAGTTAACAGTTTAAGTAATTTACCCAGTAGCTAAAAATAAAATTTACAGACACGTTTCACAAGAATAAAATTTAGAAGGAGGAAAGTCCTCGATAGAAGGAAGCCATATGTAATAGATGTACCATTCTTTAAAATTTGATCGATTAAAAAGAAAAATAAACTCACATTTTCAGGAGATGAAGCAACACTAAGAGGTGAACTATCATCTCCAGATAAGAATAAATGACAACTTCTATATCGACCTTCTTCCCTTGACATTGCATTGAAATCTTCTCCAGCATTACCAGTTTCTTCAGAAGGTCCTGGATCCTTGTTCATTCCAAAGAAGAGAATGCATCAACAAAAAAAATTGACCAATCTAACACTCCCATAGACTTTCAAAATTGAAGAACAAACATAGACGCAGTGAGTAAAACAGCTTTGTACAGCTAACTATCCTCTATCCATGTAAAGACGGACTATGTACTAAGGCATCACTAGAACTTAAACATACAAAACCAATCATCAATCACTCATGTACTGGATGTTATAAACTTTTATTTTCTATGCTTTGGTCTTCTACTGATTTAAATGAAACAACTGGTAGAGTGGTATAATGATGTATCTTGTGATATGTAGATATTGAACATCTCTGAAGAGTACCTGAATATAATAGTGCACCCACGCAAAGAAAAAAAAAAGGAGCACAATCTCAGAAAGAGAAATTCTAACCTTTGCTTCTTTGTATGAATGGGCTTGAGATTCCTTAACAAATTCAATAGACCCATTAGTTCCAAGACTCTGCAGCCAGCATGGAAGCCAAGCTACTTCCTGCAATATGCATATGCAACATAAAATTACAAATTGAAGATATATATATATATATATATATATATATATATAAGATAATAATAATAGAACCTATCTTATATGCAACACCGTAAACAAAGACCAAATCAGTTATTAGGACGAACACAGATAAATACATAAACATGCAGATACACACACACAACAATTATAATTTATAATCACGGTGATAAGTTTTCCAGCAAATGTGGCTAATGCAGCGACGATTGCAACCTTGATGTGAATGAAAAGGCCTCTCAATCCGCGCAATTATTACAGTGAGCAGCAATTGAAAACTATAACTACAATTTCAAAACATCCATACTTCACTTACAAACGAGTACAAATTTCCCAAAAATCAAAAACCCAATATTTGAAGAAATTTGGAATTAATAACATAAATCACAGTATCATCATCAAGTAAAAACAATATCCCAAATATTACAACAACAACAAAAAATTAATAAAACTCCATGAAAAAGAAACACCCACCGAAAATCGAACAAACAAAATTCTCAGCCTAGCTCTCATATAAGTCCGATTTAAATTTTCACAACCTTTATTGAGGTATCGATTTTTTTTTCTCGTGTATCATACAAATGAAAATAAAAACAAACAAATAAAAAGACAAAAAATATGGAAAGAAAATAAGCGCAACAAACCTCGGAGAAGTGAGGAGGACGAAAAGCTAGGGTTGCCATGGAAGAAGTTTCTCCCATGTTTCGGTGCCAAAGCAAGAGCGAACTCAAAACGTTTTGGCGCCAAAGGATAGAACTGGCGGGTTAACTTTGCGTCGATGAGAATGGCCAAACAGTCAAAGTCACAATTTAAATTTTAAATTGAGGAAATAAATTTCTGCTTTTTTAACATTTATTTGGTTTAAATATGATCATCTGTTTTAACTAAAAAATTGTGACCTTCTATTCTTTTTAAATAAAAATGTTTCGGAATTTGTAATACATAATTTTTTTAGACAATTTTTCCATAAAGAGGAAAATATATAAAGAAATTTTGTTCAATAAGTTGAAATGCAAGTTAATTTGAACAAACTTTTTCATATAATTTTTCTACATTTTTTATTTTCAGTGTTTTAAAAAGTTCTTCTAACAGGTTCTTAATAGATTGTTTGTGTGAAGTGGTTAACGGTTAAGGTTTTACACATAAGATCCAATGTATTCTTAATATAAAACAAAAGTTTAAATATAATTTTATTCTCGGAGTATTTATTTTGGTTTAATTAATGGGATGGTTCTTAGTTAGAGAACGTATCAAGTTGATATTAACTTAACTTTTTGTTTTTATTTCAATTGTGTTTCAGTTTTTTAAAAAGTATCTCAAGTCATTTTAAAACAAAAATGAATAATGAAGTTATTAACATGTTAATCCGTGATTTTTTTAATTTTTTATTATTTTTTTAATATTTTTGTAAATGAATTTGTTGTTTACATGTGAAGATTTTTGGCATGACACATGATATTATTAATTTTATATGATAGGATAATGTAATATGTTTGTGGGAGATAGTGTCATTTGTCAATACTAAATGTCTTTTATAATGATTTTAATTTAGTTTCTATATAAATTCTTTAATCCCATTTAGTTTCATTTTTTTTAAAATGAAATAATAGAGTCTTTCTCCAACCAAATTTATTAGTTGTATAAATATTAAAATAATAATTTTATTAAAAATGACCTTTTAATCTATTACATGTATATTATTAATTTTTGTTTTATTAATCTATGTTTTTTTATAACATTAAAACTAAATAAATATAAAATATTTTAAAAAACGAAAATATTTAAAGCTAATATATTATTAAACTATGTTTTTTATAAGAATAAATTAATTATTAACATTTAAACAAATAAAAAATTTGATTCACACCAAATTTTAAATAGTATACTAATATTTATATTATAAAAACATGATTAATAAAAGGATTAAATATGTTTTTAGTCTTTAAACTATGAAGCGAATTTGTTTTTAGTCCATCTTTCAAAGTAAGGTATATTTTAGTATCTTCCTTCTTAAGGAAAGCTTAACTTTTGGTACTCCAAAACTAACACCGTTAAAAACCAGTTGATGTGGCTAATGGTGGTGTTACACGTCGTTTTTTTTTTCTGACAACAGATAATCTTTCTCAACTCTTCTCCCTCCCTCTCCCTCTGACTTTGCCATAGCCACCACTGGCGCCACCTCGAACATCTTCGGCGCCACCATCAATCGTGAAACCCCCATGTGCAACCACCCTTCACCACGCTTACCTCCATAGCCAACGTAAAACCTCCATCTCCACTGCCCAGAAAACCCCTAAATCGCATATCAGTTCATCTCCTCCCACCACCATAGAAACCCAAATAATAAAACTAAAACCACCCAAACCTTCATCAGCGCACCCACTGCCTTATCAGCCCAACATCGCTTCCACCTGCTGCCCCTTCTCGCGCCGCTTCCTCAAATTCCTCGCCATGTCCCTCACCGCAACACCTTCCAAAAATACCACCACAGCCACTACCCTCAACACCCTACCCCCGAGCCCCCACAACTTTGTGTCTCCCAAATCCCTCTCTGATTGGCTCAAACCCCACCTCCCCTCCGAGTCCTTCGCCGGGCGCCAAGCCCAGCACCAAAAACGTGCACAACCTCTAGCTCAAACTCTCTTAGGGAGAAACCTCCCTCGCCGATTCCTCTGATTCGGACAGTCCACGTCGTCCTCGTTTGTGTCACCGCCAAACACAGCAAGGTCCTCGTCGAGTCGCACCAGGAGTTATCCAATGGCAACATCCAGAAGCGCGACAGGCCCTTGTGGGAGAAGATGAAGCCCAACGAAGACCCCGAGTCTGCCGCCGTCAGAGGCATTTTCGAAGAGCTTGGCTCTTCAATTGTTGGTGCAGGACCCAATCCCGAAATCGCTGACATTGTCACCATTGATCCCAATTCGTACGAGATGCGGGTCGAAGAGCGCAATTCGAGTTCATACTTGGGTTTTCCCGATTGGGTGTTTTGTTGTTTCCTTCTTGAATTCCAATTACTTCATTTTGTTCAAATGAATTCAAAAATAGGAGTGCTAATCAGATAATGGGTTGAATGAGTTGTTGTTAAGTTGTAGCTAATGAATTCAGCTTGTGTTGGTATTTGTGATGGGAAAGGGAAGGGAGGGTTGTCGGTGGCTGAGGAGGTGGTGGTAACATCCATGGTGGGGGAATGGGGTTGGGTTGGTGGAATGGGAGAAAATCTGAGGAAGATTGATGTCAGAAAAAAATGACGTGTCACACCACCGTTAGCCACATCAATTGGTTTTTAACGGTGTTAGTTTTGGAGGACCAAAAATTAAGCTTTCCTTAAGGAGGAGGACTAAAATGTAACTTACTTTGAAAGAGGGACTAAAAACAAATTCGCTTGATAGTTTAGGGACTAAAAACATATTTAACCCTTAATAAAAGGTGCGTTAATAATATATATACAAAACATGTTAAAAATTCATTTTTAATAAAAAAAAATATCACCAATTGATGCAAAATAATAAATTTGGTTCAATTTGGTGAGGAAAAATATTGTTACATTTTGAAAAACATTAGGACTAAAATTACATAATAAGGGCTAAATTGAAATTAAGACAATGATAGTTGGTATTGATAGTTACATGTAACTTTACCTTAAGGCCTTTGACACTACATGACATTGGCATTATCATGTATCACATAAGATACCTGACACGTGGATGGATGATAAAAAATTTTGTAAATAAAATTTAAAAAAATATAAAAAAGGTATATTGACATGTGTCATGTGATTAACATCGTTAGTATATTTTTTTTAAATTACCTAATTAAAACATTTTTTCAAAAATTGGAACGCAATTGAAACAAAAAAATTAAGCAGGTACTAACATGAAACTTTCTTACCAAAGTGGAAACCATCTAAATAATTAAGTCATTTAGTTTTGTTGGGCTTAAGTTCTTTTCGACTTAATCCACCTAGTCTACCTAATAGAATTGGTGATTTTGACTTTAGTAACAATTGTTCAATTAAGCTTACCATAAGGTCAAAAATTATAGTAGATAGTAGATAATCGGGCTGCAACTTGTTTTATTTAGGTTTAATTGCTTCCTTAGTCCTCAGTTTGGTTGAATTGTGTCAAATTCATCCTCATTTTTAAAAAAGTTTCATTTTCATCCTCACGTGGTGTAAAAGTGTCAATTGAATCTAAACATAGGAAAAATTTGTGTCAATGTAGTCATCTCCGTTAAATACAAACTAACTGTGTTAAGTGGTTGATTATTTGGCACTAGAAAATTAAAACGTGGCAAATGAGTGACAGTAGTGGTAATGACGTGTCAATGAAATTAAAATTAGGCTACATGGAAATAGGTTATTGAATTGGGGTAAAATCAGAATTCATTTAGGGTATTTGTGAACGAAAACTAATTAGGGCATTTGAGATATTTGAGATAAAGTGTTTCTGAGTTGAGGAAGTGTGAAAAATCGCAATTGGGGCTTTTGAAAGCAGAACGCGTTTGGTGATTTGGAAGCATTTTTGGCATTGTTCGTGGGGTATTTGGAAGTGCGAAGTGGGTTCCATTCGAAGCTTTCTCACCCAACCCCAATCCACACACAGTACCAACACTTCGCACTTCTGTCAGATGCTGTGCCAAACAAGATTCAGCAGCTCATGGATACGCCTTATTTGACAAGAAATCATGTTGCAAGCCATTTGCAGGTTAGTTTTTTAGATCATTTGATTTTCCATTCTTGCATCTGTTCAAAGTAGGTAAATTTTTGGTTCATAGATTATGCAGATATAGTTTTTTACTACTGATCAAAGCTTATAATTGCTTAGTTTTTGCTATGAACTATTTTTTATGCATGATAATTAACATTATTGTGAATTTGATTGGCAGAAATATAGAAATGTTTTGAAGGAAAAAGCTAGGAGAGAGAAAGAGAGACAACCATAACCAAAAAGAGAGCAGCAATCTGTTCCATATATACAAATGGATAATCATCATGCAGAAGAAGCTTTTGGTTTTGCACTCATTTGCCACGTCATTACCACTACTATCACTCATTTGCCACGTTTTAATTCTCTAGTGCCAAATAATCAGCCACTTAACACCGTTAGTGTGTATTTAACGGAGATGACTACATTGACACAAATTTTTTCTATGTTTGGATTCAATTAACACTTTTACACCACGTGAGGACGACAATGAAACTTTTTTAAAAATGAGGATGAATTTGACACAATTCAACCAAACTGGGGACAAAGGAAGCAATTAAACCTTTTATTTAATAGTGCAACAATCCATGTATTTTGATTTGATTATAACTCAACCCACCTAGTCTCTATCACGGGACAATTAATGGATCTTTCGAGGGAAGATCACTAGGAAGAAGCAACAACAATGAGACATGAGTCCAACACAAACATAAGGGATTAACAACATCTCAAACCCAAAACTTTATAGAAATAAGTTTACGGGTCTTCCATATGTTAGCTCATTTTAGGTTAAACTAATAGGATTTGTGATTCCATATGCTCAAATATTGAGTACAACAAAAGATATTCATATAATAAATAAATAAAATAGTGAGATGATAAAAAAAAGATAATATATTATTTAGTTTCACAAATAACTCATGCATGCATACACATATTCAAAATCCAACAACACTTTAACTACCCAATTTTAAGACTATAGATGAACATTCAAATCTAAGCACCATACGAGTATATAATAAATAGTAATAAATTGACGTCTTACAAAATATTAGTATTCAAGACTTCAGTGTACAAGTAAATCTCATAATCAATGATAAAGTTAAGTTCATTACCTCCAAAGTCATGATTCTACGAGTGTATGCAATAACCCTTTCATAATTTCTCACTAACTAATGTTTTAATGTACATGATTTAGATCATCAGTGAAGTAATGTAATATTTATTAATCATAGGTGTTTGTATATATACATAACAAATTAGTTAACATATCATCTTAGATATGTGATTCCAACTAAAGTCATATATCATGCAAATATAAGTTAAATCATTGCCATATTAGCTCAAAAACAACATCATATTCTTAAATTGGTCAATTGAACATAAAAATGGATTTGACTTATAATATTGTCACTTAAAGAGCTCACAAGACATTCATCTCTTAAAGTGTAATGTATTGTTGAGTAATAAGTCTCATCATTTGAACATTTTGTCAACACTTGAGCAATATACCTCTTGAAGAGAGAAAATCAATTTATTCTCTTCCTCACTTGAACCAAAGACTGGTTTTTAGAAATTGAGTATGACAAATAACGATTGAACAATATAGCTCTTAAGACTTGGAAATTAAAACAAAGACTCACCAAAACTCTTAAAGGTGAATAACAAGACCTCGCTTGGAACAACAAATTTCCTATTGCAACAATTGTCTTTAGAGGGAGAATTTAATAGAGTCGTATACTCCTTTTAGTGAAAAAAAAGAGAGACTATATCATCTAAAGAACAAGTAAGAAAAAAAAAATAAGACAATAGTTTTAGATATTGTTTCGGGTGTGAGGTTGAGTCACTAACACCTACACAATTTCTCCTGGGATGTCGTCCGATAGCTGCTCTTCTAGTCTTTTTCATCACTCCACCGTTTGGAGGTGTACCTGTCAAAGGTTCTCCGATGCTTAAGTCAGTTGATTGTTCGTACGAGAGTTCAATGTAATAGTATTAAATGTGCAGTAAATGTGAAGACCTACCTCTTACCTTTGACCCCTATTTATAATTTTCGGCATGGGCTTAAGAATAGTGATATCTTAATCACGGACCAATCTCAGCCCAATACCCTTAATTACCTATTACCTTAATCTTTAAAGAGAAACCTGATTATTGATTGGGACTGGACATTCTACTTATCGTCATCCGGCCTTGCTCGATGATTCTACTACGTTCAGTCACTCTAGCGCATTTATGCTCTCTAGGGCCGTCCAGACTGACTTGATGATGGGGTGTTTGTGTGGTCGTCCGGACCACATGGTACAGATAGTTTCACCCGAATTTACGTGTTATGTTCAATTATTCATTAAAATAACTTTTTAAAGGTTATACCAATACACCAATGATAACAAATGCACACATTGTTCCTAGTTATCATAAGTATATAAACCACACATGGTTATTCTCTTTTAACCTTAAGAGATTACGACTTCAAAACAAGTAAACAAAATGACTCTCAAAGATAGAGCAATTTAAGTTCATAAGATTACTTCATGACTGACTGAGGTAATACAAAGATTTATAGCTTTTTCACTTAAATTCGTGAATATTAGAAAAATGAATAACTCTTGTTTGTTATTTGCTAGTGCAGAAAAGACTTTAGACGTCTGTTATTTTGAGCTTTTAACGTCAGATCCCGATTCGACATCTTTATTGGTAACGTTAATGGGACGCCAGACTCTATAGGTTAGACGTTTATATAGACGTCGGACTATATAGGTCAGACGTCTATATAGACGTCAGACTCTATTGGTCAGACGTCTAAAATATCGCCGTATTTGATTGGATCTTTCTCCGCTTGAGGCCTCTCGAGTTGCTCTTGGCTCATGGTGATTCGAGTTTACAACTTTATATTTTAGTTGAAGGGAATGGATTGTACGGTTTGTTTTTTGTATTGGATGGTTTTAAAAATGTAGTGGAGGGAATTGGAGGAGTGCAAAACACAAGAAATCGCCGCCCAAGAACGTTGCCCAAGGACACGAGCAAAACTGCGCAAAAACTCAACGAAAACGCATTTTAATCGGTTCAAATGAAAGATAATTCATCAAAGAGTAATGTAATCGGAGTAAAATTAATTTTAAACAGTGCAAAAGTGAGAAAACGAACCTGAAAAACGTAGCCCGTAGAGAGAAAACGCGAGGAAGTGATGAATAGTGAGTGTGCGTAACTGCTGCCTCGCATTCGCAGTGTTTTAATGCAGACATTTAGAAGTCGGTTCCTCCCATAACAGACGTCTATAGAAGTCGGTTCCCGCTATAACAGACGTGTATAGACGTCTATAGACATCGGTTCCCCCTACAACAGACGTCTATAGATGTCAGTTCCCCCTACAACAAATGTCTAAATGACTTTAGAAGTTGGAGTGGCGGGTTCAAACGTCTAAATGGAGTCAAAAAGTGACTTTTTAGATTTATAGGTTGAGGTTTTAAAAGTCGGTTCCCGCCATAATAGACATCTATAGACATCGGTTCCCTCTACAACAGATGTCTAAATGGCTTTACAAATCGGAGTGACAGGATCAAACGTCTAAATAGAGTCAAAAAGTGACCTTTTAGATTTATAGGTTGAGGATTTAGAAGTCGGTTCCTACCATAACAGACGTTTATAGACGTCGGTTCCTCCACAACAGACGTCTAAATGGGAAGTCGAACCCCTCATAACCGACGTCAAAATAGTTGTTTTATTTGCAGAAAATGTCACCGATCATTTTTTACGTTGAATATTTAAGCGTCAGACGTCTAAAGGGTGATGTTAAAGGCCCTTTTTCACTATTGCCTTCTTGTTCTATTTTGAAACCATTGCATTAAATCCTCTATCATTTACGTAGGTTTTATTGCATTTCTTGTGTTGAATTGGTGATTCAGTGGAAACTCTCAATTCTCTTTGATGCATTCGTTCTTGAACATAGAAATAATTCAAACAAATGTAATAAAATGTTGTTTATTTAATTGATAATTTCACGACAAGTTTCGTTTATTTCCTTTTCAAAGTTCTAATACGAATATTGTAGAATCTAAACTTTTTATGTAAATTGTTTTTCGTTTAACACATAGATTCACCAAATTAAGCTTTAATTTAACTTTAGAAAATATTTATGATTATAACTATGTTGTATGTCTTATATAAACATTGTATGCATGAATTGTTTTAATGTCTAACATTTGTATTGACCACTAGGTATGTTGAGTTTTAGCTTGCACAAAACACAAATTAAAATGTTTATGTAATATAATGTGTATATAGCACATTTGTTATTTGTTATAACAATAAAAAAAACTTTATATGAATTAAATCATTTGGATCTGAAGAGGGAAGAAAGATTGTGGTCTCTATAGTGTTTTACACTCAAGTTGATGACCCTCGTTTGGGCATCACTCAAGTGAGATATGCAGATATAAAAACTTTTGTAAAATGTTCATAATTTTCTAAATCTATGGTAACAAGTTTATAGAGTATTTGTGTTATAAAACTATTTAAAGTTCAGGAAAGGAAAGAATTAAATTTTCAATAAATTTAGAAACCGTTTACAAAAAATAATGAAAGACTAACTCTAAATCAATTAATACTTTGAAAATAAACTAATCTCAAGTGCAAGAAATGTTATTTTCAAAGTTATTTACCATTCAATTTAGATAAGTTGCAAGATATAAAGATATAAGGAAAAGTGAATACCACCAGAATTATAATTATTATTAGGCTTAATACCCTATTTTGTCTCCGGTTTCGTTCGAAAATGTCAAATTAGTTCATCCTTTAAAAAATGCGTCAATTACGTCCTCACTTAATAAAATTTGCATCAATAAAATCCCTTCCGTTAAATCCGTACAAACGGCGTTAATTATTTTTCTCTTTCTTTAATTAACGCCGTTTGTATGAATTTAACGGAAAAAATTTTATTGATGCAAATTTTATTAAGTGAGGACGTAATTGACACATTTTTTAAAGGATGGACTAATTTGACATTTTTGAACGAAACTGGGGACAAAATAGGGTATTAAGCCCTATTATTATTTATACTTGGTTGTGTCACTTAATCATACTTATTAGACCAATACTTTAATTTAAAGTTTTGTGAAGCATCCTAAAATAAATACAACACATCACAACTTTTTGTAAAATCTTATTACAATACAACACTTTTTGACATCCCTCGTCAAGAACAATGCAACTAAAAAAGAACATGGAACAAGATCACTTCAATAAGTTTCAGAACAGAAAGAACAGTGATTTTTTACATACGACAATCAATTTATGATCTTGATTTGCGTGATTCTTCAAAAAAAAAAACTCGTAGAAAATCATTTTCAATCAAAGTATTTTGAAAGGTTTCAGCATTGTTAAGCTTTGTAGTAAATGTATTTAAAAGGAGTAAAACACAAAACTTTTCAAGTATATCAATTTTAACAAATTAAAAATTGTTTTAAAAATAAAACATAATTTTACGAAATTCCACAAAGATTTTTAGTTGATTAAAATAAGATTTCAATTGATTAAAATTACATAAAACGTTTCTTTTAATGATTGACCTAATTAATAATTTAAATCTTATATTTAGACTTTTAATTTATTTTGGTTTTCATATTTATGTTTTTGACATATTTGAATTCCTATATTATTATTTTCTTGTTAAATTGAGTCTTTATTTTTTTTTAAAAAAAAAAACTCAATCTCTCTTATATTAAATTGACATTTATAGTTTTAAAAAATACTATATGTTAAAATCTAAGTCATCTCATATTTTAGAATAGAATTCTCTGGTTAATTACTCTTAACTAAAAATACCCTAAATGAATAGAATTTAACAACTTTATTTCAAGGTAAAGAAAGTAAAAGTAATAAGGGATAGAGGAAAAACTAAAAATTAAAAAAAAAAAAGTCAAAAGGGTTCTACCACAAAAGACAAAAGATGATCATATTTTAACATATAATACATTCTAAAAAATATTAATGCTAATTTAATGGAATAACTACATTTTAAAAAAAACAGGACTAAATTAAAAAAAAATACATGAACTTGAGTAAAAAACTAATATAAAAACTAAAATTAATCAAAAACAAAAGAATAATCAATTAAATGATTTTGTTTACAAACCCAATAAAACTAATAAAATTTTAATTGCTTAAAAAGATTTTTAATCCAAGAATGAAAAATAAGGGATCAAACGCTTCATAAAGACATCTTGATTAACAATGAAAATTTAGACTTACACACAGAAGAATCGAAGATGTGTAAGAGGATAATAACAATTATAACCCAAAAAGCATTCAAATTACAACTCAAGCACAAAATTAACTACATGATTAATTCCTTACAACATTCGTAATCAAATTTAAGTAGTTAAAAGTATTAAATTAACTCAATAAAGTTTGTAAATCATTTAGACTCAATAAAATCATATAATTTACTATTATCCAACCTCGTTTTGTCATAACCATTCTCAATGTTGAAAACTAATATAAATCTAAAGATCAATTTCAATACACAATTCATCAATTTAGCAATTCAACAACAAATTACAACCATAAACAACTATACAATTAATAAATCCATTACAGTTTAAGAAAACTTTCCTTTACCTAACATTAGTTAAAAAAAGAAGTTAGACTGACTCTAAAACTTTTAAGGATATTGTGAAATAATATTATATTTAATAAATGACCCCTTTGAATTGCAAAAATACACAAGAATAATGTATTTATTTATTAATAATCTCATAGTATAATCTGCAAACAATAATATACGAAATGCAATATAAGAGTATTAAAAAAAAAACAATACCACGTATAAATTATAATTCATGTAAATAAATAATACATGTTGTAGTCAAATTGTTGTCATAAATTTCCATAAGACATAAATTGAAAGATATAATGATATTTCTAAATAAATATTTATAGATTAATAAATTTAAAATAAAAAAAACTAATGAGATGGGAATTGTTTCGAATGGATCTAGAACTACTTCAAACCTTTTGCTAATTTTTTCATTTTAGTCGTGATCACTTCGTAATACTTCTTAGGTTATCATAGTGTAATCTTAATTTCATAATAAATATAATTAACTATATCCTTACCTTATTCTTCGATTCATAAATTTTGAAGTAAGTTTTTAATTAGGATTGACCAATTACAACCTAAAAGCCCATAAATATGGTTTATTTTACAAACATGCTGGATTTATGATGATTTTATATTGATTTTACCGACGGGTTGACCATAGATTGGTGATCCACTGGGTTACGCAATGAAGCGTACCTAGTGAAAGAGTTTGAAATATTTCTTTATTACGTTAGAGTTGACCGTTCGAGTATCTAGGAACGTTAATCGAATGATTATAAAGTACAAAAGTTAAAATTTAAAATAAAATTGATTTTATATTATAAAAATAAATTAGAAATTATTAATTATAAACGAAATCTAATATATATAAGGCTTAATAGCCTCTTTTGTCCCCAATTGTGCTCGATTGTGTCAATTTGGTCCTTGATTTTAAAAAAGTGTCTATTTAGTCCTGACTTAGTAAATTTTGTGTCAATCTTATCCCTTCCGTTAAAATAACACTAACGGTGTTAATGAATTGATGATATGGCAATTTCTTTTTAATTTTATTTTTAATCTTTGTACCACCTAATTCTCTCTTGCCACATCAGCTTTGCCTTCCCCAAACAGCAGAAACCCTAATTCCAAACACCGTCAATGCCGCAAAGAACCTGCACATGTCGCATCGTCACCACCATGTCGGAAATCGCACAACCAGGTTCGAACCTACCCTCCATCATCAATCTCGTGCAACCCAAATCACCACCAACAACATCATCTTCTTCATCGCGATTAAGACCCAGAAAAATTCCCAATTTTCAAACTCCCAATTTGTGCAGATCAAACAACCCTTGCACCATCCCAATTCGCACCGCCACCATTGCGAGACCCATAAGCTTTTCCTAGCGCCACCATGACCTCGCAACAGGCCACCATGCCACAAATCCATTAAAACAGAGAGATCTACTTCGAGCTCAACGTCTAAACACTAGAAAAGTAACAGATATGAAAAAAAACGAAAATGAACAATACCTTGCTCTTGGTGATAGAGTCATTCACATTAACAACAAAGAGCAAAAGAGTCCCACTGGCCTGCATCTGATACAGCCTCTTCACACCAGTGGTAGTCTATTCAGAAACCCCAACAATACGCACCTTGATCTTGTGGTACTTGGTGGGGTTGGTCTTCAACCCATCTCTGATGATGGTAAGCACGATTTGGAACTCGGCATTGCCAGTGGAAGTGGGGTCGGGGAACATGTTGATTTTCTCATAGAGCTCCTCGGCCTTGACACCCTCGTGGATGAGGAGGGTGGCGTCACCACCGTCGTCTATGATGAGGTCAAGACCCCCGTCGGGCCCCAATCAAGGTGTTGTCGCAGGCGATGGCAGCAGCGGCGTGGTCTGCGTGGAAAAGATCTTGCAGGAGCACCAGTGAACCTCAACGCCCTGTGTCCAAACTCAATTCTTCCCCAAATTCTAAATCTCAATGTGTAAAATCCACCTCGACCTTTCATTGCTTACCACGTCATCACGCAGGCAACTTAAAATTGACACGTTACTAATTTATACTGCCATATCATCAATTCATTAACACCGTTAGTGTCTTTTAACGGAAGGGATAATGTTGACACAAAATTTATTAAATCAGGAGCAAATAGACACTCTTTTAAAACCAATGACCAAATTGACACAACCGAGCATAACTAGGGACAAAAGAGGTTATTAAGCCTATATATAAACATAGTATTCACACTTGACAAAATGAATATTCCAAAGTTAAATAATTATAAATTTATAATTTTTAAACTTATATATTTCGTATAGATACTAAATAGTTGTTATTACGTGAAGAAATAACATATTATAATAAATTTAAGTATATGTTTGTTATTTTCTGAAAATAACATCTCTCAATTAAAAATACAATTTATCTTTTCATATTACTAATATTTTAAAAAATTAATTTTAATTTTGTAAATATATTTTAAATAAATACTAAATATAAATATAAATTTTCAAATTTAGTGAGCCTTTTATACCACACGTTTAAGATTTGTGTAAAAAATAGTTAGTAATGTAAAAACCCTTAATTTCGATAGTGAGTGGAAGCCAGGTGTAGGTGTAAGGATTCAGAAAATTCAGAAAGTGGAAGCTAGGTGTGTGTAACGGAGTGACCGATCAGTTTTGACGGTAGTATATAAGGAAACTTTTCAAATTTCGTGCCACTCTACTCTGCATACACTTCTTCTCTCTAAGTTTTTGAGTTCATATTCTCCTCCTTCTCTCTACAATTCTCTTCCTTCTTTCTACAAAGTTTCACTTTCTTCTTTTTTTGATCATTAATCAAGCAACGCCTGAGTCTTCTTGGTGTCAAGGGCTTCACTTTGCACCGATCAAGTTGTTGTTTTGAGCTGGTAAGTTCATCCTCTTCTTAGAACGTTTGTTTTCCGACACATGCAAACCAAGTTTCTGGTTGTATGAGTTTATTACCTCTTATATTAAATTCTGATCACATTTATGGTCTTGTGGTTGGTCTATTTTCACAAATCAGTGAACCTTAGGTTTCTAAGACTTTTGGTGGTGAGCAAGTTTCTACACTGAAAGTTCTCTGTCCAGTTAAGAGGTAAGGGAAGCTAGTAATTAAATTATGTTTTTCTGTAGTTGGAATCTTTGTTTGAACATGTGCATGTATGAATAATTGTATGTTTGATGGAATTGTATGCAATATTATGTGTTTGGACGAAACCTGAGAGGTGGTTGAGAGGTTCTGAAAGTTTTGTAGAAAATAGAGCGATCGGTATAGAACGATCGGTCTGGTCTTGTAATCGAGTTTAAATGGTATTCGAGTTCGTAGTGATAATCTGGTTAAGTGTTGCTCAGATTAATATTGACAGTCTCAGGGTGGGTATTGTCGTTTGTTATTAGTCGTAATAGGTTTGGCGTTCGTTAATAATAGTACTATGTGTTAGCACTCGTTTTTGGTAGTACTCGGTTTGTATTGGTGCTCGGTCTTAACTGAGTTCTACTTTTGTAGATTCTTAGTTAATGACCGCTCGGTCTCGTATTGATATTCAAGTGAATATAGCAGTCGGTCTAGACATAACATTTGATTTTAAACATCGTTCGGTCTATCATAGGTTTTAACTGTTATTGACCGCTAGGTCATGTACTATCTTGGTAGTGCTCGGTCTTGTACTAACACTCGGTCTCGGTAGTGTTCGGTCTTGTACTAGCACTCGGTCTTGTACTACCACTCGGTCTCAGTAGTGCTCGGTCTTGTACTAGCGCTCGTTCTTGGTAAATTCTCGGTCTTAGACCAACGTTCGTTCGATATAGTGCTTGGAGTTGTACTAGTATTTAGGATAGTGTTAGTGATCGATATTATTGGGTTATGTGGTCTCTTATGAGCGCTCGTTCTTATACCAGTGCTCAATATCATATCTGTACTAAGTTAATAGTGTTCGGCCTAAATACTAGTGTTCTGTCTAAGCCAATATTGTCCGACTTCTGTTTGGGTCTTATTCTTTACATGACCGTTTGGTCATGTTCTCATATGGGGATTGTTTTACTGTTCGATTTTGTTCACAAGGTTTGTCGATTTTTTCGTTCGGCTGTACTCTGAGTTTGTGTTGTTAACGTTCGATTTTCTGCTATGAATGAATATTTGGTCTTTAAATGCTATTATCACTTTTTGACTTTGATGGGTGGAGATAGTTGTATTGATCTACTGCATATGAGAAATTGTATTAATGTTTGAAGAAGGTATGATGTTTCAACTAATGTAAAAAAAAATTCCAAGGAGGAATGTCTCAATGATTTGATAAGCAAGAGTGTTGTCATAGTATGAATATGGATAGCGAAATCTATGGCATTCATCTTGACATTATGATGATTACCAATTCTCAAGTAGAGATGGGTAAGTCATGTCGTGAGAATAGCAGGAGGCCCTAGTCGAGGAGGGGGTCCTATGGTGAGTAATAACAGACACTAATATAAAAATCGCGTACAACGTCAAATATTTTGGGCTTTTAATGACTAATTTGCGAACAACGTCATATCAGGAGACGTTAAATTGACGTCAAACTTTTTAAATTCGACGTCAAACTAACCTTGAATCTTGTAAATATATGACGTTAACTTAATCAATTTTTTTAATTAATTGTGATCCTTTTTTACAACTCTACGAGACCTGAAAAGTAGAAAAACAACAAATTTCAGTTTTTGGTATTTTATAAAGTAAGAAGTATGAACGTAGTATCATCAACAAATAACAATAACCAACAACAAATATGTTCAATCAAACAATAACAATAAACAAATTCAACCAAACAACAACAAACAAGTTCAACAAAAAACAAAACAAGTTCAATAAATAAGTTCTTCAAAACAAAAACGAAAACTAACCTTTAAAGGGTATGTTTATCAGAATAAAGTGTCGTCACCAGGGTGATAGAGAAAACAAAATGCGTCTATGAAGAACAAAAGCACAAAAATAATCGGTCAAAAATAATGAAAATTATAAATAAAATGCATTTGTATCAAGTGAAAGAAAGATTACATGTTATGGTCGTCAAACTTTGTTCGAGAAAAGTTTGAGAAGAGAAGAGAGTCTCGTGCATTAAGATAAAGTGAATGAATTTTCAATCTCCCGCTCAAATTTTTATTGAATTCACAAACCTTTTGACGTCTAACACTGGGGCATTCGACGTTTTATATCCTTTTACGTCGAATTACAATTCAAACAACGTTTAATAATTGCATTTATTTACAGACGTTGGCTATTCAGTGGTTAGACGTTAAACGCGTGCCATTATGCGCTGTTTTTGTATTAGTGGGGTTAACCTCGCGTGATAGCTGATGGGTTTTCAGTTACTACACCCACGAGTGCACGAACGACCAAAGCTACATATTCATATCAGTCCGGACGATCGGTTAAAGTGGTCGGTTAATGTTATATATGTTTTTCTACTTGTCTTTAATTATTTTATATGCTTTGGAGTGTTTTGAATTGTATGTTAAAATGATTTTATTATTTCTTTAGCTTACCCTTATTTTATGTGTTGTTATGTTGTCGTTCGGTGTATTCTTCTATGCAATGATCATCCGGTGGATGTGAGCAGAGGATTGTGAAGTTTCGGTGGAGCAGGCGTTGAATGGAGAGAACCCAACAGTATAAATTAGGACCGATCGGTCATTAGAAGATGTGATTTTGGATCGATCGATAGCGTTAATAGTCCCTGATTATGCATTCTTTGTAAAGTTTTAATTTTATGGTTATTTTTAGATAATTATACTGTTAATACTTTATTTTATTAGTAGTTAACCGATCTATTGTATCATATTATGTATCATATTATATGATAACTCTATTATATAATTATACTATATTTTGGGATGTTTCAATTAACATAATAATTGTTAATCAATGTGCAAAACTCGAAACAAACATCGAAACAAACACGCTATTTTACATTAATAAAAAATATTAATTATATGTTCATTATTTTATGAAAATAACATCTCTCAGTTAAAAATACAATTTATCTTTTCATGTTCATTATTTTTAATTAAATATATACATTTTATCTTACAATAAACAACTATACATTATTTTTTTCTTGATATACAAATTACTTAAAAAAAAACTTTTTAACTAATTGTTTAACAAGAACATTTTTTATGAGCTGCAACTGTTTCCATAAGATATTTTCCCAACAACACAAGTACTTTCCATGTGTCCACACATGGCATATCCCAATCAAATTGTCTACCTTCAAGGCTTAAACACAACCACGAAACACCAATCCTCAACACACAAAATTCTCTTAGGTTTCACCCACTAAACCATAACTCCAAGATCTTCTTCAAAATCCTAAATTTCTAAGAACCCTTTTGTTGTTTTTGTTTTTCTCGAGAGCATTTTGGTTTTGAACTTCAATTTCAGACCCAAATAATGGCTTGTGCATTTCATGCAACTTTAGCAGCAAACAGCTGTGCCTTTTCTTCCAGGAGATTCTCCTTGAAGCATCCAAAAACCAGTAAGAGAAGGTTTGATTTGTTCACTGTTAGAGCTGACTCTGATGACTCTGACTGCAATGACGAAGAATGTGCCCCGGAAAAGGAAGTGAGTTCTTTAGTTTTCTTAATCAGTTTCGAGTTTCTTAGGTGTTTTGTTCCATTCGTTTTGTTTCTTGTGCTCTTTTGGTGACGAGGGAAAACATGATAGTGAAAAATTTGGAAATGTAATAATGAGAAATAAGTTCTTTTAGTTCTATAATTACATTTACATGTCTTGGCACATTGTTGTTCTCCATAAAGATCCTTTGGAAGAAGTTGGAAGAAGAAGAATTTGACTCGTGCTCATTTGTTTTGATCAATTTAAGGGTCATAACTGTTAGGATTTCAAGTTGACTTAGAATTCCCACATTGGATAGACAAGAATGATGAGCTAATAGAAGCAGAAAAACACCACAAACTCATTGTTGAATCTCTTATATATGGGTTTGTTTACATTTATTGGTGTCAAATCTCTTTATGTCTCCCTGGAAGAATCTAACAGTTAAAGAGGTTAACGTTGAATGGAAAAAGGAAGCTTGGTATGTGTAATATGATAAAATATCTTAGGAATTCAAGATGAGATGAAAGTCTCATGTTTGGTAAAAATGATCAAGATAAATAACATAAAAGATCCAAAAACCCATTACCTTAAGGTTTTGGGTTAAAATTGGTGTCATGGTTTCTTATATGAGCTTGTTCACGTTTAATTGGTGTTGAATCTCTCCAATGTCTCTCCTCGAAAAACCTAACCATCTCTAGTGCCAGTATAGTTCACAATAATGCTTTTCAGCTCAGGGATGGACTTTTGGTCAATTTAAGGAGGTGTTTGAGAAATGTTATCATAATTTGTTGTTGTGGCTGGAATGATGAGGAAAATGGTCATTATCATTAGATCTATGCAAGGAACACCCCACTTACATTGAGCAGTAAGTTAAGTTAGCTTCAAAGTTTTTTATATGCATATTTTTATTTTGACCAATTTGTCATTGACATTTCTTATATAGCTTACTACCTGGATGTTGTGTTCTTATCCTTTTTGATGTTCAAACATAGTTCCAACAGTTCGTTCTCTAGTTACAGAATTTTGTTTTTTGTGCTCAATGCAAATTCTGTGAAAAAAAGGAGGCATTTTATAAAAGCTGTCTCAAGAACCACTGTTCTGGGTAATTAGCAGAATTGAAAGACATTATATCATTGTGTGTTAGTAAAATTTGCACCATTGTTTCACCTAATCATTAGTATGTTCCAATATTATACCATATCATCTTTGGCCAGGCTTTGTAATTGAAGTATCCTGCATATATATATATATTCATGCATTAACAAAAGATGAGTGCTGTATCATTATCCTCCATGTGTGTTTAGCTTCTGCATTCATCACAGACAAAGGAAGTTAATCAATCCTCCGTTGGTGGTGATTTAGGTTGGAAAGGTCAGTGTGGAATGGCTAGCCGGAGAGAAGACAAAGGTAGTTGGTACTTTCCCACCACGTCGTAAGCCGGGTTGGACCGGATATGTTGAAAAGGACACTGCTGGGCAGACAAACATTTACTCTGTTGAGGTTAGTATTGATCTTTCTTGACTTATTAAAGGCATGCAATGTTTTACCATGTTCCCTTGAACTTTTTATGTATATTATTCTTTAATTTGTTGAAGTTTAATGTTCATTTTGTAAGCATGAAAATGAGTAGCAAACATTAGTAACATGATAGCTGATAAGGGACTATTATTTGGGGCAATCATGCATACATTGCTAGTGTTATAAATGAATTCTGAGGCTAGTCATTGGTATTGCTATCTTGTGTCAAATTGAAGAATTCATGGTTTTAGAATTTGAGTTTAAGTCAAACTCAACCTCAAAAACTAACTTGTAAAGTAAGAATTGTCTTCAGTTATACTTCAAACAGATATGGTAGAATACCCTTCAAGATATTAGAAGACATAATGGTCCAAAATGAGTAGGCCAAGATCTACTTGGCCAACTGAAAGGCTTTACCAATACTTAAATACTTATAAACCTAATTATTCTCATAAGTATGACTTAGGTTTAGAATGATTTGAATGAATGGGAAGCCTTTGAGAGGACCAACTCAATTTCGGCTTGCTTGCTTGCTTTGAACTGTTATGTCTTCTACTATTTTTTATTTGTAAGGGATTCGGCCATACTTTTCTTGTACAGGACTATTTAATCCACATTAGTAACTCATTTGAGATCTCTAACACATGTCAGCATAAGCTTGCTTGTTTTGAACTTGAAAACAAAGAGAAATATGATGATTCAATTTGTCTAACACCTTGTGATCTTTTCAGCCAGCAGTTTATGTGGCAGAAAGTGCTATAAGTTCAGGAAGTGCTGGCTCTTCTTCTGATGGAGCTGAGAACACTGCAGCAATTGTTGCAGGCCTTGCCCTGATCTCAGTTGCTGCAGCATCCTCAATACTCTTACAAGTTGGTAAGAATGCTCCTCCTCAGATCCAGCCAACTGAATACACAGGGCCATCACTTACTTACTACATCAACAAGTTCAAGCCACCGGAGATTACTGAAGTGTCCGTGCGTAGTGAGGCAGAACCACCGGCGGCCGTTCAACCAGACTCGGCCACTGATCTTTCCCAGGTTCAGGTCGAAGCTCAAATCCAGCCAGAGACCTCGGATGTGAACATTCAATCATAGGTGTATCAGATGGTTGCCACTTTTGCTACAAAGACACATCAAAGAATTTATTTTTGTGTCAACAGTATGAGCCAGTGTATACATATATAACTCTAAAGATTAATGGATGCAAATGTTTCTGTTAAACATCATTCTTGGTATGCTAGTGTTTCTTGTTTATCCTTTGCTGTGTGTCACCATGTTTATCAGAAAGACGTATGAACAATGAAATAGTATAATGTAAATATGACCTTTCATATTAGTATTATTTTTTTGAAAGTTATCCATTTTAATAAAATTAAGAAATAAACAATTTGATAATTTTTCGTTATATTACTCTTATTAAATTTACATTTATTACATCAATGTTTTGGTTTATGGGTAAGTGCTTATATTCAAGCTATATTCTGTTTTATTATATCTGTATACTAGTATAATATAAAGGAATACTGCTTTCTACAAAATTTAAGTGATCAAATTCATAAGATCCTATATTAGAGATTGAAGTAGGAACTGAAACTTTGGTAAATTAGCTATATTCATTATCAACTTTTGTGACAAAAATATCAACTTTTGTTGAAATGTATTAAGTTTATGTTGTTGTTTTATGTTGTTTTGTGAGTGTATACTCAACTTAAGAAGAGGGTTGTATTGTGTCATTGTATTATGTCATGGTATTATATATATATATATATATATATATATATATATATATATATATATATATATAGAATACCATAACCTTGTTAACCACTCTCTTTCACATATGAATAAAAATGTCTTAGTATTCTAACATGATATCAGAGCCAGACCCAGTGTGCCACTGCTGTCGCTGCCGCTTTCCGCCGCCGTCGATGCTATCGCCGTCGTCCGTCGTTGCCGTTTGCCAGGCAAAGTTGAGGGTTTGGTTCGCCCAGAGAAGCGTGACCCAACCCTGGTGGCCGCTTCCTCAGAAACCTCCACACGCTCCTCCACACGCCGCTTCTCTCCTATCTACGTCGGTCACCGTCCGACCACCGTCACGGTTTCGACCGGTGACCAAGCGACGGCCAACCTCGTCGGAGTTAAGAGCAGACTCCTCTTCACGCGCCACTTGTCTGTAGCAACTTTCCGGCACGTGTTCCTTATGCGCCACGGTCTCCAGCAAGTTTCCGGCGCGTGTTCCTCACGCGCCGCCTTCTCTTTGTTGGATTGACATTGTGCCACTGCATATAGTTTCGCCGTAGCTTCCTGAGCGTGTTTTGGCCCTTGCTTCGCTGTTTTGGTAGTTGTTGTTTGCACCTAGGGTTTTCTCCCCTAAATTTCACAGTGTACCGTTGTTGATGAGCTTCAAGGATTCTGATTTCCCATAGTCATAAGACCTTGTCTTGGTTTTGGATCCTACTCACAAATTTAGAATGACATCTTTTACTAAAACTAATTTCTCCTTATCTGCCACTTCAAGGAGCGGAGCTAATGGAGGTTGCCATGGTAATAGAAGTGGGTATGTGCAATGCTCAAATGAAGAGTATGAAGAATTTTTGAGATACAAGTCTGAAAAATCTACTGGCCGTTGTCAGTTTCCTTCAGTGCCAAGTGTGTCAAGTGCACGTATCTCACAATCTGCGGAATCATGGATTCTTGATTCAGGTGCCTCAAATCATTTGTCTGGTAACACTCGTTTGTTTTTCTCCATTACCTCTCAAAAAGTTCCTTAGTTAGTTACAATTGCCAATGGATCCAAATTGACATCTCAAGGAATTGGCAAAGTGTCTTTATCTCCTTCATTAAACTTAAATTCTGTTTTGTATATTCCTCATTGTCCTTATAACTTAATGTCCGTGAGTCAATTGACACGTTCATTTAATTGTTCTATAACCTTTACTGCTACTTCCTTTGTCATACAGGAACATGGTACGGGTCGTCGAATTGGAGAAGGATATGAGTCAGGAGGATTGTATTTCCTAAAACCTACCTCTTTTGTTTCTTGCATTTCAACTTCATCTCCTAAAATTTTACATGATCGTTTGGGTCACCCAAGTTTGTCTAAGCTGAAGTTGATGGTTCCAAGTCTTAAACACATTCCTGTCTTAGATTGTGAGTCTTGTCAGTTAGGAAAACATGTTAGATCTTCTTATCCAAAGAAATCTGAGACACGATGTAAGTCTATTTTTTCTACCATTCACTCTGATATTTGGGGACCGAGTCGAGTTACTTCCTTTGGTTTTAACTATTTTGTAACCTTCATTGATGAATTTTCTCGATGTACATGGGTTTATCTTATGAAAGAGAGATCTGAACTTTTAGTCATTTTTATGTCCTTTGTTAATGAAATTCAGAATCAATTTGGAAAGACAATTAAAACTCTCAGAAGTGATAATGCTAAGGAATATTTTTCTGTTGCATTTTCTTCATTTTTATCTTCCAAAAGAATTTTACATCAGTCAACATGTCCTCACACTCCACAACAAAATGACATAGTTGAGAGGAAGAATAGACATCTCATTGAAACAACACGTTCCCTGATGTTAAATACTAATGTTCCTGTTCATCATTGGGGGATGCAATCCTCACTGCCTATTTTCAAATCAATAGGATGTCGTCTTCCTCTCTTGAGAATAAAGTTCCTTATTCTGTCATTTTTCCAAATGACGCCCTATATCATCTTCCCCCACGTGTATTTGGGTGTACATGTTTTGTCCATAATGTTTCTCCAGGTCTTGATAAACTTTCTCCCAAGTCTATTAAATGTGTCTTTTTGGGATATTCTCGCGTTCAAAAAGGATATAGATGTTATTCTCCCTCCACAAGAAGGTATTATATGTCTTCTGATGTCACCTTTTTTGAGGATACACCCTTCTTCTTGGATGCTCAGGCTACCTCTTCACCTTTTTAGGGTTTATTCTTTCATTCTTTCATTGTTCATCTAGGTTCACCATGAATATGGTGAACTAAACCTTGTATGTTTGTTGGGGAATCAATGTAATCTCTTGAAGCTCTCATATATGGAATTTATGCTTGCATCTTAATCTAAGATTTATGCTTTCTTTCATCATTAGTTAGGGTTTTTCCTCTTTGCTTAATGCTTGCATTGTTTAACTCATTCGATGCATGATTATTGGTTTTGTCGATACGGGCGCGTACGGGGAAGTCTAGATCCGGGGAATTTCTCCCAATAGTATATTGGTTGTCGTTAAGCTCCTGCACTTATGAACTGATCATTAGGAATGCTAGGAATTGTATGAACTCGTGATTAGGGAGAAGCCTTCTAGAAAGGTACTTTAGAGAGTGGCATTAACAATGATGATTTGAATGTTGAATTCCTAAAATATATGAGAGTGGATAAGATGAAATTGACCCCCAACAACATATTCATTCATATATTTCATTGAAAGTGTTTATCTTTTGCTTTTGCCATTGATCAAAACTTCATGCATACATGTTTATTTTCTGTTTTGCATATTAAACTTCAAATATTTCGTTCTTAAGTCTTAGCTAATCAACAAACCACACAACTAAACTAGGTCGTGAGTCCTTTGGGAGAACGATACTTGGTCTTACCAAGTTTATTACTTGAACGATTCGGTCATACTTGCCGATTGTGAAACAAGTTTGTGACATCATATTTTGGTGATCATAAATTTGTCCATCAAGTTTTTGGCGCCGTTGCCGGGGACTCTGGTTTAACTGGTTAATTTGTGTGATTATTGATTATCTTTGACTTTAATTTTGAATTTTTTTTTTATCTTTCTATTTTTATTTTATTTTATTTTATCTTATTTGATTTGACTAGATTAAATTTGATTTGATTTTATTTGATTTGATTAGATTAGATTTTATTTTATTTTATTTTATTTTATTCTATCTTATTTTATTTTATCTTCTGAATCTTTTATCTTCTGAATATATATCTTCTCCTATATCTTTTTGTGCTAACAAATATTTTCTAGAGTTTTGTGCCTAATGTTTGCAGGATGCAATTCGAACAAGAATTTAATAGGCACTCAATTCTACCAAAGTAATCTCAACCAATGGTGGGAACCTCACTCAAGCATGGATCAAAGCCAATTTTGGCAAGCTGCCGGACAATTTGAGAACCAACCACAACAATGGCAACAACAAAGCTTTAAAATCAACAAAGGGAAGCAAGAGATCTCTTCATTTAGACAAGGCATGGAAGAATCACTGGGGCATGCATGGGACAGGTATAAAAGCCTATTACGAAAGACTCCCACGCATGGATTTAACGAAGGAGAAGTAGTCCTAATCTTCCTTGGAGGTCTTGGTTCACAAACCAAGATGATGCTGGACGCCTCAGCTGGAGGCAATATCAAATGGAAGACTCCAGAGGAAGCCACAGAAATAATTGAAAACATGACTACTAATAACAATAAGTGGAACAGTGAAAGAGGAGCTCCTATTCAACAAAAAGGAGTTCTACAGTTGCAATCCAATGATGCCTTGATAGCTCAGAACAAGTTAATAACTCAACAATTGGAGAATCTCTCAAAGATACTTGAACAATTGCCACAAGAGTTAAAGACTGTTGCACAGGTACAATCCCAGTTGTGCGAATTGTGTGGAGGTGACCATATCAATGGTCAATGTGCCTTTCCAGTTGAAGCCGTAGAGGATGTAAACTACATGACCAATCAGTACCGTCAAGGGAGCTACAATCAAGGGTGGAAACCACACCCAAGTAATGGTCAGGAACAAAGTGGGCAAGTTGGACAAACTGGGCAATTTAACAAGCAACAACAACAAACCTTTCTATCAGGAAGTTTGGATGACACCCTTCAACAATTTTTGAAAAATTCTGACGCTACTCAGAAAAGCATTGAAGAATCATGTAAAAGGATGGAGATGCAGCTTCATTCCATTAGTCAGAGATTGAATGATGAGGTTAATACTGAAGTTAACCCTAAGGAGGAAGGGCAAGCCATTATCACTGAAAGTGACAAGATTCTTGATGAGAAAAAAATAGGGGGTGATGAGGAAAAGATAGAGAGAAAAGAAAAAGAAGAATTGAGTGAGAGAAATAAAGATCAAGAAAAAGAGAAAGAAGTGGTTGAGAGAGAAGAGAGAAAGAAAATTTGTGTGAAAATAAAGAAGTTGAAAAGAAAAAGAAAAGGGAAGAAAAAAATAAAAGAAAAGAAAAAGAGAAAATTTAGGGAGAGAAAAAGGAAGAAAAAGAAGAAGAAATCATATGAAAAATCACATCCTCATCTTAGGAAGAATCATAGGAAGGAAAAGAAATTCAAGTGCTTTATGGAAATCTTCAAGAAATTGGAGATTAAAGTTCCTATGATTGAGACACTGCAACAGGTTCCTGGTTTGATCAAATTTCTAAAGAAGTTCAGTAGAAAGAAGAAGAAAAAGAAGAAGGAACATGAGCTTTATTGGGTCAAGCTAGTGACGTTAAAAGAGCGCTTGCTGGGAGGCAACCCAGTGATTTAAGAACTTTTTAATTTTTGTTTTGGTGATGTAATTTTGAACTTTTGGGTATTTTTGTTTTTGTTATAAGTTTGTTACAGGGTTTACATCTACTGATGGATCTCAGGCGGAAGAGTATCTACTGAAGGATACTATGTTTGTAAACACCTACTGATGGGTGTTGGTAAGTTTGAAACACCTACTGATGGGTGTTGGTGGATTTTGGGTCAGGCTCGTGACGTTAAACAAGCGCTACCTGGGAGGCAACCCAGTTGATTGAATATTTTTGTTTGTTTATTTTAGTTAGGGTTTGCATAAGCATTTTTAAACATTGAATTGCAGGGAACCAATGAGGGACATGTATGGGAGGCACGTAGGTTAAGAAAAGAAGGAGAGGAGCACATCACGAAAGTGCCGCTGAGCGGTATTTTACCGCTGAGCGGTACTCTCGCAGAATGGGCTTTAGTTCCCCTTAGCGGGACCCGAGCCCATTAGGGTATTTTTATACCTCAAGCTGCGTTTTAGGGTTTCTTTCCAGGCTTTTCTCTGCACAAACACTTCCACACACCTTCTCCTAGGTTTTCCACATCTTTTCACTCTTCCCTCTTAAGAAAATATCTCTTCCACTCACTTTTTCACTAGTGTGCCATCAAAGTTTGGGGTTGGAAGAGAGCATTCTAGCTTGGAAGCAATCTCATTGCATCTAGTATCTCCACCCAAGTAAGTAAAAAGCATTTTGTTCATTTTAGGGTTCTTGAATTTGAATGTGATTGTCAAAGTATGAATATTTAGGGGTTTTGATTTCTATGCATGATTTGATGATATATTTGATGTTTGAACCGATTAAACTGCATGATTATGAACTGGAAAACTGAAAATTGCATTTGGGTGGAGTTAGGAAAGCTTTAAAACATATTTTTCAAAAATCTGCAGAGTTACCGCTGAGGGGTAAACTGCCGCTGAGCGGCACTCTGCCAGATTTGGTTCTTCTGAATTTTTGCGTGTTGGAATGTGGCACTGGTGGCGCTGAGGGGAAATTCTGGCCCTCAGCGGTGGTTTAGCTTCGAAAGGAGTTGTGTTTTGTGTTTTACTAATGATTAACATCATGTTCTGTGGTTTTGTTTGTGTCTTGAATGTAGGAATGGCATCCTCATCAAGAAAAAGATTGAAAACCATGGCAACCAAGAGAAAGGAAAAGGAACCAGAGCAACCCCAATCTAGCAGGTTCCTCTCTAGGAAACATGAGAAGCACTTTAGGGTGGTTCAGGACAGGAGACTTCTGATGGAGAGAAAGGTTGGAATGATACCTAACTTTGCTCCTCAATTTGGAGAGCAAGTGTTAGGGAATGATTGGGGAAAGCTAGCCACTTATCCTGCACCTGCCAACATAGCTGTGGTAAAGGAATTTTACACCAATGCAAAGAAGATTGGTGATTATCCAGCTGAAAATTATTTGGGCTATGTCAGAGGCCATGCTATCAGGCAATGCCAGTTTGCTCTTTTCATGGAGGAAGGTGCTGATTTTGAGGATGTGGAGAGAGTGCTGTGTATACCTGGAGGACACTTCCAAAGAAATAGATCTGGCTCAGTGGTTAACATTAGGAGGACGGATTTGACCCCTCTTGCAAAGTATTGGATGGCATTTTCTCATGCCAACATTCAGCCATGTTCACATGTGTCAGATATTACTCTCAGCAGGGCACTATTCATCTACTGTGCTATCAGAAACTTGAATGTTAATATTGGGCAGGTGATAGCTGATGAAATTAGTGTATGTGCTAACACCTCAAACAACAAAGCACCACTAGGACATCCTTCTTTGATCACTCACCTTTGCAAGCTAGCTGGGGTGGACACTTCTGTTCCACCATTTGAGAGGCCAAGAAAAGCTATTGATGAGGCTTATTACAGACAGTACTGTGGAGGTGAAGATGTAACTCAGCCAGTTCCACCACGCCAGGCTCGTAGAGAGAGAGGGCCAGCACAGAGCCGGACATCTGCTGATACACATGAAGCAGAACCATTCCAGATGAGGGACATGTATATGTCTCTTATAGGTGCTCAGTTGCAGTCCATTCACAGAGGGCAGGTGGCCACTGCTGAGATGATAGTAGGGATGTATGATACACCTCCAGCCCACAGGTGGACTATGGATGAATTCCATAATGTAGTAGCTTGGCCAGAAGAACCATTGCATGGAGGAGGAGCTGAAGCAGCTGAAGCTTCAGCTAGAGATATGGAAGAAGATGAAGCTGATGAGGAGGATGCATTAGAAGATGATGAAGATGAGGAGGAAGAGGAAGATACAGAGGACAGCTCAGACTGATGAGGAGCTGAGATAGCATTTACTGATGAATGTTATCATATGATTATGCTTCTGTGGTTTAAGTTTTCTGATCTTATTTGTTTTTGTTTTTAGATTAGGGTTGATGTACTCTATTGGAAACCTGGTTTCTTATGATGGTTTGCTATTAACTGTGATTGTGTGATAAGTAATGCTTGATGATGCTTATTGATTGATTGATGTTGAGATGATGTGCACATTAAAATGCTTATACAGGTGATTCACAAGCTTTGTGAACAAATGCATGATATCATGATTGTGATTGTGAAATTAAGCAGGATGTGTATGTCAAATGTGAATGAGCTTATATGTGAGGTTTTAAGCTCCAGAGTTGTTATTGTTGAATGCTATTACTTTGAAAGCATGAATGATTTTGCCCAGGTTTTCTATGATTGAATCAATTGCTTGTTTTGCATCATATGATCAAGGCCGTTTGTTGGAACCCTTTTTATTGGCCAATTTCATAAAGTTAGCCCACTAAAAGAGAACACTTTGTGTTCTATCCTTTGAACCCTTAGCCTTGAACATACACTGAAACCCTTGATTAAAAATCTTTACCTTGAGTTAAGTAGAAGATCTTGTGTGGTATTGTTAAATGTTCAAGTTTGGGGTTGTTGGGAAAACATGAAAAAGGAAAAGCATTGAGCTAAGAGCTAAAAAGTAAGAGTATGCAAAGAAAAAGAAAAGAAAAGAAAAAGAAGTAAAGCTCAATGCAAATGCAAATGCAAAAGAAAGTTGGGAATGAATAAGAATAATTGTGTTGTTATGATTCTATTAACTCAAGGATTTTGTGATCCAGAAAAACCAATTTTCTTGTTAACCCAGCCACATTATAAGCCATTGAAAAGTCCTTGTGATGATGCATGCTTGTGAATGTTTTTGATTGTGGTAAAATGAAAGGCAAAGTTGATTCATGTGACATTGTGATAGTGGAGTGAATGAGTGAAACACTTTACCTCTTATACACTTGTGTGTTGAGTGAAACACTTTATCTAGTGAGGAAATATTCCATAAGCACATAAACATCCACGCTTAATTGATTGATCATTCATGAAAAATAGCATTTGTTGGAATTTAAATGACTTTGTGAACACTAAAGCATGTGCACATCTTGAATGAACTCTGGGTCATAAGTTTGAGTGAAGTTGATACTTATCTTGAAAAGGAGGATTTTTGAATGAGTGAACCATCATATGAATTGGTTGGAGATTGAGTTACATTTTGTTTGCTTGAGGACAAGCAAAGTTCTAAGTTTTGGGTTGTGATAACAGTTGAAAAACTGTTATTTTCATGCTTAAAATTGATACTAAAAGCAACCTTTGTACTTAGAAACTAGCTTGAAATCATGCTTTTATCCATATTTTCTGAAATAAGAGAGCTGGACAGGTTTATGCTTGATTTCAGTGTTTTTGTGCAGGTTTTAAGGTGAATTTAGTGAAAGAAGTGAAGAAGGAGAGAGATGGAATCAGAAAAGAAATCAAAGACTGCAAAAGGAGAAGCCGAAGTCACCGCTCAGCGGCATTTTACCGCTGAGCGGCACTCAGGAGTTCACGGGAGGTCCGCTGAGGGGCAAAATGGCCGCTGAGGGGAAGAAACGAGACGCACACTCACCGTTGAGCGGTACTTTACCGCTGAGCGGTACTTTACCGCTGAGCGGCACACTTATGGGCTTGGGCCTAGATTTTTTGTAATTTTAGAATAGTATATAAGCTTTAGGACGTCCTAGGGTTTGTATCTTTGGCAGAAACGAGGCAAACACTCTCTCTTCCACCCCTTTGAAGGAGGATCTTGGATGCTCAGGCTACCTCTTCACCTTTTTAGGGTTTATTCTTTCATTCTTTCATTGTTCATCTAGGTTCACCATGAATATGGTGAACTAAACCTTGTATGTTTGTTGGGGAATCAATGTAATCTCTTGAAGCTCTCATATATGGAATTTATGCTTGCATCTTAATCTAAGATTTATGCTTTCTTTCATCATTAGTTAGGGTTTTTCCTCTTTGCTTAATGCTTGCATTGTTTAACTCATTCGATGCATGATTATTGGTTTTGTCGATACGGGCGCGTACGGGGAAGTCTAGATCCGGGGAATTTCTCCCAATAGTATATTGGTTGTCGTTAAGCTCCTGCACTTATGAACTGATCATTAGGAATGCTAGGAATTGTATGAACTCGTGATTAGGGAGAAGCCTTCTAGAAAGGTACTTTAGAGAGTGGCATTAACAATGATGATTTGAATGTTGAATTCCTAAAATATATGAGAGTGGATAAGATGAAATTGACCCCCAACAACATATTCATTCATATATTTCATTGAAAGTGTTTATCTTTTGCTTTTGCCATTGATCAAAACTTCATGCATACATGTTTATTTTCTGTTTTGCATATTAAACTTCAAATATTTTGTTCTTAAGTCTTAGCTAATCAACAAACCACACAACTAAACTAGGCCGTGAGTCCTTTGGGAGAAAGATACTTGGTCTTACCAAGTTTATTACTTGAACGATTCGGTCATACTTGCCGATTGTGAAACAAGTTTGTGACATCATATTTTGGTGATCATAAATTTGTCCATCAATGTCGCGCTGAGCTTTTAGGTAAATAAGGGAAAATAAAGGCAATGATAATTAAGCACACATGAGTAAAAGCATCGCGGGTATATTCGGTTGGCACAAGCTCGTTCTTGAGGGATGTCGTGAAAGACTAAAAAAGGAGAGAATAAAAATGCACATGTTGAATTCATTGTCAATTAAGTTGTCTAGGGCATAGTACGTTCAAAAAAAAATAAAAAATAAAAAAAAGAAGTAAATAATAAATGAGGTTTTGAAAAAAAAAATAATAACTTGAAATGGCAAAGATGTGGAGTCTTCTCCTGATTCAGGGTTTCGGGGGTAACTTGTATTCATTTCTCGTTAAAGCATCTGCCTTCATATCGCGTGAACCCATAACCTTTTTTCATTTCCCTTCGAAACAAAGGATTGTCGTGGATATAACACTGGGGCAGGTTGGCCTGGCCAAAATTTCCCTCACTTGCGCTAGTAGGGTGATCCCCAAATCCCTTGAGACAGACAAGGGAACTTTAGAAAAAAAAATGACTCATGTTGAGGTCATCCAATCGTAGAGTTAATCTTTTGAAAATAAAGCAATCAGAGTTCGAAATGATGTGTGGCCTCCTTTCTTTATCCAAAAAAAAAAAACACAAAAATATATCCATTGTTACCCTGTTTTGAGCCAAAAATAAATCCTTTTTCAAAATTATTCCCAAGCAAGGGTTATCATCCGTATGAGTCAACCCAAGAAGCAGATGAAACTCAGTGATCAAACAGGAGAATCCTTCAAAAAAAAAAAAAACAAAACAAAACAAAGTGGCGATAAATGAAAAGAATGAAAAAACGAAGTTCGAAAAAAAAAGAAGCAAAGTGCTCAAAAAGTCAAATAGTTGATGCGATCCCTAGATGATAACCCTTGTTTCAAAAAATAACCGACAAGCATTCATTTGAGCCTTTATCCCTTTCTTTCAATACCTTCTAGCCCTAGCCACATTACAAGCCTAATAAAGTCCACACAGATTGAATAATGTTTGCTCAAATTTTCAGAAAGCTTAATTTTGCGATAATATGAGATGACTTGCAATTTGTCAAAAAAAAAATTGAAAATGAAAAAGTAGTGGCTCAGGAAAAAGAGATCCCTTTGCCAACCAGCCAACAACATCAAACCAACTGTGGCAATCCTTCCTACCCAAACCTTTTCACCTCCCCAAATCATACTTACTATGCACAGCAAAATTGGGGCAGTCTTGTGGGCCCTACATGTTTCTATGTTAACCATACCTCCCCAGAGGAGAACACAAATGTTAGCTCCACATACAATCATTCAGCTATCTACTTCTCGTCCCTGTTTTTTCCTCACCTTCTCGGGTTCAAGCCAAATTGGATTGCAGGAAGCAATAAAGAGAATTTAAACTCATGGTTACACCCTTCTCTTTCTCATTAGAGGGTTCACTGTCTCCTGAAATTTTTTTTATGATTACGTTTTGAACGTACATCAAGTTTGATGACGATGTTGACAACGAGTTCCAAACATGGGCAGTCTAATTACGAGAGGGATGTTAAAAAAAAAAAAGCAAGGGTTTCATGTGTTTATGCATTCATGCACCCTCATGACATTACATCATACATTTCATGATAAGCAAGGTATTTTGTTCAAAATCCTTAAGGCACAAGAGAAGTTGTGAAAAGGATAATACGACATTTCTTTCAAGTCTATTCAATGTTTTGCTCAGCGTTTACCAACATTTCAGAAAGTTTCAAATATGAGTTTTCTTCTATGTTTGAACCCTCTGCTAGGCAATGGTCAAACCTAGTTTTTTTTTCTATGTTTCGGCCCTCTGCTTGGCAATGGTCGAATTTAAGTTTTTTCTGCGATATTGGCCCTCTGCAAGGCAATGGTCAAGTCCAGATTTTAGTTTTCCATCGGCCCTCTGCTTGGCAATGGTCAAATTTAAGTTTCTTTCTGCGAGATTGGCCCTCTGCAAGGCAATGGTAAAGTCCAGATTTTAGTTTTCCTAACGGCCCTCTGCTTGGCAATGGTCGAATTTAAGTTTTCTTCTGCGATATTGGCCCTCTGCAAGACAATGGTCAAGTCCAGATTTTGGTTTTTCTAACGGCCCTCTGCTTGGCAATGGTCGAATTTAAGTTTTCTTCTACGATATTGACCCCCTGCTAGGCAATGGTCGATTCCAATTTGTTGTCCTGCTATGTTTCGGCCCTCTGCTACGCAATGGTCGATTTGCTTTCATTACAATCTCACATTTTTCATGAATTTGGCTAATCTTAGGTCTCGTATTCACTTTCCTTCCTTTCGCCTCCTTAGAAATCCAGACGAAATTAGTATTTCTATCTTTACTTATCTTTTACAATATAATATGAAAACATCACTTTGTCATATTATCTAGTAAAATCTAAGTAAAGAGGGGCAGCTGTCAATACCGAATTTCGTCCGGATGGGTTTTTTTTGGCTTTACCGTAGACTGTTCTCGTATGTTTTATTATTTAACTTTTTTTATATTTATTTTCGTTTTTTTTTATTTTTTATTATTTTTATTATTATTTTTTATTTTTTATTATTATTATTTTATTTTATTCTATCTTTCTTTTATGAATGAATATTTTTAGTTTATGTCTTTAGTTTTTGTTTTTTAGTTTTACCTTTACTTATTTTAATTAATAATGCTAAAAAAAAAGAAAGGAATTAGGAAAAGGGGGCGTTTTTGTCTTTAGTGAAAAGCGTATGAAAAAAAAAGGAAACAGTGTGTGTGCGGGAAGGGGGACAGGAAACCGTTTCTGCAGAGTGTGCGGGTGTGGCAGAGACGTTTTGGAGCCTACATGGCACATACACGATTTGGTATACGGAATGGCAGAGTGGCACAGAAAGCAGAGAAAAGCATAGAGAAAGTGGGATTTTGGAGGGAGCTACAGGGGCCTTCATCTAAGGAGAGAAATCCATTGCTGGAGATCGGACAGAAAAGAGAGGAGTGTACAAGTGGTGGGAAGAGCAGAGGAAAAGCGAAAACAAGTCCACAATAGAGGAAGGAGGAGCCTAATTGTTTCATTGAAGGTAAGTATCCCTAATTTATGTTATCCGCATTCGTTCATAGTCATACTGGTATGAATCTTCGATTACCCTGCTGTTTCATCCCCTATTCCATTCATTTACATCCAAGATTCATGCTCGCATCACCTTAATGCGAGTTGTGATCCCCGTTATACTGTCTTCCTTCGGTTGCTAGACCGAATAGGCGGTCATTCACGTAGGGCTCTTGCTCCGGCTCCCATTTCGCATCTGCATAGCTAGTAAACAACCACCATCGTCATTATCATATTTCAGCCCCCGAGGCACCCAAGGTCACGAACAGAGAACACCAAAACAGATTCACCACCCCAGCCTCATTCTACCCTTAACCATCTTCATCCATTTCCCTACTCCAACCTTTGTCTCCCTCCCTCGCAAGCTTCCATCAACCCCTTTGATTCTCCACTCCTCTCCATCATCTCCCGCACCCGTGAACACCTCCATCAAAGAACATAACCCATCATCCACTACACCTATCATCGCACAAAAACACCATTGAGGCCTCCATTTCACTCTGCAGATATCTCCTTCATCCATTCCCAACAACCCAAACACGCCTCACGACCTTCAACAAGAGACCAATGCTCTCTTTGCAGAATCCAAACCTGTAAACTGATATCCTTCATACACAACCCTATACCAATGCCATTTTCCTGCATGAAAAATAATTAATCCAAGCACCCACCAAGGCTGTCGCCGTTATCACTGGCGCCGAATCTGGAGCTCCCCGGCAACCGCGTGTGTTGGCGGTGAGTCTAGGTCTTGCGTGAAGAAGAAAGGGAGAGGAAGCAGAAACCCGTCTTCGAGCCACGCGAGAAGAGAAAGGGCTTGCGGACTCGGCTTGGGCTGACGAGGGCTCCGACATCACAAGCGGTGGCCGGCGCTGGCATAGGCGGCGGTGGGCCTGCGGAGAGAGTAAGAGACCTTGGGTCTCTGGAGAGAGTGTGAGCTGAGGGAGTGAGCTTGAGAGTGCTGGGTCTGAATGGGTGAGGAATGGAAGGGAAGATGCCGAACCCCTAGGGGATTCTAGGTTAGAAACCACCCGGGTGGGCCAAGCCCATAAATAAACGCACGTTAAGCCTTTTTCGAACGTTCGTCATCTACCTCCTCTCCGAACGTCCGTCCGGCCACTTCTTGGACGGACCGTTTGGTGACCATCTCCACAACGAGCGCTCGTCCCCAACGAGCACTCGTCATTCAGCCCCTTTCCAAGCGTCCGTCTTCAACTCCCAACCGAACGCTCATCAACAACCGAACGCTCGTAAACAACGAACACTCGTCCCCAACGAACGCTCGTCCCCAACGAACGCTCGTCATTCAGCCCCTTTCCCAGCGTCCGTTCGTCAACTCCCCCACGAACGCTCGTCAACAACGAACGCTCGTCCCCAACGAGCGCTCGTCATTCAACCCCTTTCCCAGCATCCGCTCGTCATTCAGCCCTTTCCCAACGAACGCTCGTCCCCAACGAGCGCTCGTCATTCAGCCCCTTTCCCAGCACCCGTTCGTCATCGCCCAATGAACGCTCGTCCCCAACGAACGCTCGTCATTAAGCCTCCTTTCCCAGCGTCCGTTCGACATCTCCACCAACGAACGCTCTTCATCCACCCTCCTTTTCTCAACGTACGTTCGTCAACTCTCCCCAACGAGCGCTCGTGATTCTGAATCCTTTCCCAACGTACGTTCGGCCTCTACCACGGACTGCACGGTCGCCTGCGACGGAACGTTCGGCACCCCTTTTCTCGGACCCCTCATTGCTTTGTTTTTATTTACTTATTTGTTTTCTCTTTTTTATTTTGTTTATCCTATTTTATTTATTTTATTTTATTTAGTTTTATTGTCTTATTTTATTTTATTTTGTTCAATCTACTTATTCTAGATATTTACTTATCCTAAAATATGTATTTAATAATGCAATATTTACAATTTAAATAAAGGAATTTATGAAAATACGTTTTAAAGGTTAGACACATGTGTGATCGCACGCATCGTCCTTGTGCTAAAAATCTTTTCTTTTCCTTAAGTAAAAAATTAACAAAAAATATGTTTTAAAGGTTTAGGCACATGTGTGATCGCACGCATCGTCCTTGTGCTAAAAACCTTTTCTCTTTGTTAAATATACAAAATTACAAAAAATATGTTTTAAAGGTTTAGGCACATGTGTGATCGCACGCATCGTCCTTGTGCTAAAAACCTTTTCCCTTTCTTAATTAAAATTACAAAAATATGTTTTAAAGGTTTAGGCACATGTGTGATCGCCCGCATCGTACTTGTGCTGAAAACCTTTTTCTCTTTCTTAATTAAAATTACAAAAATATGTTTTAAAGGTTTAGGCACATGTGTGATCGCACGCATCGTCCTTGTGCTAAAAACCTTTTCTTTTCCTTAAGTAAAATTAACAAAAAATATGTTTTAAAGGTTTATGCACATGTGTGATCGCACGCATCGTCCTTGTGCTAACAACCTTTTCTCTTTCTTAAACAAAATACCAAAAAGGTATAAAATCTTCAAAACCCAAAAACATCAACAATTTTAAACAACAAACAATCTTCCTACCTAGAACTACGTGATCCTTGATTCTTCATCAAAAATGGAGATACGTAGGAGCAAGGCCAGTCCTTGTCAGGTTCATTTCCCAAAAATACAAAATCATTTCCAAACCAAATTCTCAAACAATTTCTTAATCAAAATTTTCAACATAGTTTCCAAAAGAACTACGTAACCCTGATTTCTCATTTTGAATGAGAATACGTAGGAGCAAGGTCAATCCTTGTCGGGCCCAAAAAATTAAAAAATATATTTTGTTTATTTAGAATTTTATTTTAGGGATAGTTAAACATTTTGAAAACCACATCATATTCGCGCATTTAGTTAAGGGTACTGCCTTAGGGCAGGCGTTGTAGGGTGCTAACACCTTCCCTACGCGTAACCGACTCCCGAACCCAGAATCTGGTTTTCGCAGACCGTGTCTTATCATTTTATGGTTTTTCCGTAGTTTTCCATAATAAACTATGGTGGCGACTCCAAATCTCTTTTCAAAACCCGTTTCTTTTGGATCGTCGTACCGTCGCGATTCCGGTTGCGACAGATGGCGACTCTGTTGGGGACCTTAGAGAGTCAAGCCATTTAATTAGATGCTCGATTATGATGTGGTTTTGCTTTATGTTTTCCTTCCCATTTTCTTTATCTATGTTTGATATTTTGAATAATTGCATGAGTTGCTTGGATTGTCCTATATTGAAACCTAGGGTAGAAAACATGTTTATATCTGCCTGGGAAATTTTCTGGTTGTTTTGCAGGTGAGGGTTTTGGGTATGCATTGCATTCTCCCTTCACACACACACTTTGTGCATATCAGGAGTGGGGCCCTATACCCGGGTCTGAGCGTAACTTAGAATTAGAGGAGTTGTGTAGCGATGTCACTCTGGGATGTACTTCCTGTCTGGCTATCGTGAGAACTCCAGCTAGAGTCTGTTCTCTTCACTTGTGTCTCCTCATCTAGTTGATTACTCGACTGTTGTGGGGATGCTATGAAGGGGGCCATAGCTCTAGTGACCATTGACCTCTACGTTCAGGAGACCATCCTTGTGAAATTGCATATACTTGACCTTGGATCCAAGCCATTGAACCTTTATTAGGGCACAAAGGGAGAAGCGTGTATTCTTGTAATCCTCACGCTGTTCGTTCTCTTTCGAAAATTATGTTATTGCATTTTCATGCCCTGCATGCATTTGATTCATCGTGTTGTTTTATTATCATGCATCATATTCATGCATCATTTAGTAACATGTTGGTTTTAGGGGAAATCACAGGTATACTCTTGACTTCACACGAGATGGATGCTGGCACTAGATCTGATGCTACACTGCATACCAACTCCGCCATTTTAAGAAAGAAGTCTAGCCTAAGGACACATGTTGGAAATTTGATCGGGTTGATAAATTTAGGCCGAAGACTCAAGACCATACAGAGAGAAGCCTTCGGGAGGAAATATGGGAATTTGTTGAGTTTAATGGAGGTGAAAGTACAGTTGCCCGCTATTACAGCTCTAGCTCAGTATTATGATCCTCCACTGAGATGTTTCACCTTCCAGGACTTCCAGCTAGCGCCAACCGTAGAAGAATTTGAGCATATTCTGGGTTTGCCATTAGAGGGTACCAAGCCATATCAGCACTTGGAGCATCATGCCTCTGTTTCTACCCTTGCTGCTATAATGAAATTACAGCCCAATGAATTGGAGAATCGGTTAATAACGAGACATCAAATGCGGGGGCTGACACAAGGATACCTTGAACAATATTTGCATGACCTGGGCGATAGGAAAGAATGGGAGACCTTCATGGATGTACTAGCCCTCACTGTGTTTGGCATTGTCCTGTTTCCCAAGCTGGAAGACTTTGTAGATTACACTGCTATTGATGTCTTCGTGGCAAAAAAGACGAGATCAGAAAACCCCGTAACAGCAGTCCTCGCAGATGTGTATGGGACTATGAGTTTTTGCCATGAGAGAAAAGGGAAGAGGATTCTTTGTTGTTTGCCGGCGCTATATGCGTGGATGACGGCACGAGTATTTAAGGGGGTAATCGATATTAGGAGTTCACCCGAGAATCTGTCGCATCAAGGAGGTAATGGGTGGGCTCTTTTCTTTGCCGGTTTGAGGGAAGGAAACGTAAAATGGCGCCTTCCTTGGCTTGAGACTAAACCATCTATCCAACATTGTGGCAACTTCCCTAACATACCTCTCATAGGCGCTAGGTATTGTATTAACTACAACCCTGTTTTGGTCCAAAGACAGTTCGGATATCCTATGAAGGGAGCGCCTTCACCAGATTATCTCACAGCCTTCTTCATCTACTATGAGGACGGACATTGTACTGAAATGTTGAGGAGAGTCAGAAGTGCCTGGGAAAGTGTGGTGCGAGCAGAGAAGGACCTGAGGAGTGGAGTGATGGATAGCAGGGTTAGTTATCATACCTGGATTCTGGAGAGGGTAAGAGAAGTCAAGTTGCCTTTCAAGCCCATCAACGATCAATCGGCGAGTGAAGGAACATCCCAAGCCCTAGAAAGTGAAGAGGTGAAACAGCTGAAGGCTGAGGTGGAGAAATTGAGGGTGAGGAATGCTAGGTTGGAAAATGAATTACAGAAGGCTCGCAATGATTTTGTGGATATGAGGAATGATAATGAAGAAAAGTCACGGGCTTATGAAAACATCGTCAAAAGCCAGAAGGCCGAGAGAGATTATACATTCCGAGTAAAACAGGATCTCGCGGCCGCAAGTAAGGAGTTATCCATGAGGGTGAATGAGAAGAATGTAGCTTTAGAAGAGGGCAGACAGTGGAAACAACTCTATGAAGAAGCCAAGAGGGATAAAAGGGAAGCCCTAAAAAGACTAAGGGAAGCGCAAGTCCAAGTACAAGAATTGGGGCATCAAATGAAGGAAATGGCTACATCATTTGAAGCGGAGTTGAATCAGGAGCGCTGGAAGCTGGCAGAGGCTGAAGGGGAGTATCGAGCCATGTTAAAGCAGATGGAGGATTACATCGAGGAGCAGGAGGAGCGATGGAGGTCGATGGAATTTGAAGAAAGGCATCAGGCCTTGATAAAGCGAATGAAAGAGCACATCGTAGAGCAAGAAACGACCGTAAAGCATTGGAAAGAAAGCTTCTCTCAGCTGGCTGCTTTGGCAAATGGGGCAATTGAAGACATCTCCAGAATGGTGTCGGAAGCTGAAGCGAGTACCCACTTTTATAGCCCACCAATAGAAATAGAGCTTTTTATTAATCACTGTAAACGGTTGATAGACGAGATGAAATCCCTCATTTCTTGGGCTAGGAATTGATGTATGTAGAGATCTTTATGATTTGTTCCTTTAAGAAATGTAATGAACTTGTTTCCTTTTAAATGAAAGGTGTGGGATGTTGTTTAGCATCTGCTTGTGTTAATTTCCATCAGTGATGTCATTACAATCTTGTGATTTCCCCCCATTACTAGCATGCATCATCTTTTCTTTTGTTCAGCATGTTTCATTTCCATCTAATTAATTAAAATAATAAAACAGTACGCGTGAGAAAAACGACGACCAGATTTCCACGACATCCCTACCGGACCCGGGCGAATTCAAAAGCCATGGCAAGCTGGGAGGAGTCACAAGAGTCTCTCAAAGCGGATGTTGGCCAGTTGAAGGACCAGATCGGCCAGATCTTTGCGGCGCTTGAATCCATGAAGACTACTGGAGAGTCTTCATCTGCGCATGTTGAGGGGAATGCTCACCCTTATCCCCCAATGTTCAACGCCGCGAGCCAATCAGTTCCTTTTCACTGTATGGTTTACCTCCGGGTTACGCTCCTCCTGTAGGAGAGTACTCAGAAGCTGAGCACGCTTCATTCTCGTTTCCCGTGACTGTCAATATACCACCGATCGGCACTCAGGGACCTGTCTTAGTGTCGGCTCCCATGGGGGGCACGAGAATGAATGAGACCCACACAACTGATGGAATTCGGGTGACCCCAGTACCGCATGTGGTTGCTAGGGAGGATTCTTCAGCCGAAGCTGCACCGCACGCCACGGTGGTTGGGGGATTCGGTGGCCTCGTTGGAGCTACGGGTAGGTTGGAAAGTTTAGAGGTGAGGTTGAGAGCTGTTGAGGGAGTTGAGAGCTAAGGGTTTGGAGATGTGGCCAAATTGAGTTTGGTTCCGGGCTTGAAAATCCCACCTAAGTTCAAGGCGCCGGAGTTTGAAAAATATAGGGGTAACACTTGCCCTAAAAGCCATGTGACCATGTACTGCAGAAAGATGGCGGCGTATGCTCATGATGAGCAGCTACTCATCCACATTTTCCAAGAAAGTTTGGCTGGGGTAGCGTTGAACTGGTACACCCATCTTGAGCCGTCTCGAATCCGTTGCTAGGCAGACCTGGCAGACGCCTTTGTAAAGCAGTATATATACAACACGCACATCGCACCGAATCGACTGCAGCTGCAAAATATGTCAAAGAAGGACAATGAAACTTTCAAGGAATATGCCCAACGGTGGAGGGAGTTAGCTGCACAAGTCGAACCACCTTTGTATGACAGGGAGGTGGTGGCAATGTTTGTGAACACTCTCCAGCCGCCATTTTACGAGCACATGGTCGGGAACGTGTCTGCCAATTTCGCTGATATCATTATAATAGGCGAAAGGATAGAAATTGGGGTTAAAAGTGGGAAAATTGCATACAGTTTGCCCGCAACTGCAAATTACAAAAAACCCAATTTCAATGCGGGAAAGAAGAAGGAAGGGGATGTGCACGCAGCATCAGCAATGCCTGTGTGGAGAGGTCAAGCTCCCACTCATAGCTTCCGACCATACTTGGGGCAAACCCTTCTTGCAGCTAATGCGGCGTTTGCTCATCAAGCCAGGCCTCAACAACAACAAGGGTATTATCAACCGCCATTGCCCTCAACTGATACTTGGAGGGCTGGGGCAATTGCCGGTCCAAATCAGAATGCGGGCCAAAATACTTACCCAAGAAGGAACCAATTTGTTAATTTCACCCCTATCCCTACAACTTACACAGAATTGTTACCCCATCTTGTCAAAAGGGGTTTGATTGCTATTTGTCCGATGAAGCCCATGCAACCTCCGTACCCCAGGGGTTATGATGCAGAGGCCAAATGTAGTTACCATGGGGGAGGTGCTGGTCACTCAACTGAGAGGTGTCTAGCTTTTAAACACAAAGTACAGGCTCTAATTGACTCGGGGTGGTTAAAGTTTCAAGAAGATAAACCTAGCATCGAGACTAATCCGCTTTCTGGGCATGGGAGTGCCTCGACGAATGCTGTCGAGGACGAAAAACATGAGTTGGTAAGAAACGTGGGTGAAATCCGAAGTTCTAGAAAAGTTATCTTTAAGGTGCTGATAAAAGTGGGCCTTTTAAAAGACGATTATGACGAGGACGTAACATGTGCACTTCATCCGGATGATGGGCACTCTATTGAGGAATGTGGTGAATTTGAAGATATTCTACAAGACTTGCTGGATAGAAGTTTAATGCAAGTATGCTACAAGGATAAGGAGGGGGAAGTGTTCACACAAATTGGCGGGGAATCCGACGTAACTCTGCCTGAGCCGTTGGTGATCCATTTCACTAGAACCACCCCTGTGCCAGTGGCTGAAGAAAAGCCGTCTGTCGTCATTCGGGCGCCGTCTCCCTTTCCTTACAAAAGCGAGAAGGCTGTCCCTTGGAGGTATGGAGCACATGTGTTAGATGAGGGAAAATGAGCAGATTCGGTCGTTGAGAACATAACAGGCATAGGTGGGATGACGAGAAGTGGTCGAATCTTCGCGTCACCAATGGCGACAAAAGAGGGGACCAATAATAATGAAACAACAATGGCCGTAAAGGCCAGGGAGGTTTTAAAAGGAAAGGGCGCGCAGGTAGAGGAGACCCCTAACGAGGAGGAAAAGAAAGAAATATCCGAAGAAGAGGCCTGCGAATTTTTAAAATTCATTCAACAGAGTAAGTATAAGGTGGTGGAGCAGTTGAACCGCATGCCTGCTCGGATTTCCTTGTTAGAATTGCTTATGCATTCTACCTCTCACAGAAAGTTGTTGATGAAGGTACTCAGTGAGGCTCATGTTGAGCAAGGTATTTCGTTGAACAAGTTTGAGGGCATTGTTGGCAACATCATCGCTAATAATTACCTCACCTTTACTGATGAGGAGATACCCACTGAGGGGAGAGGGCATAACAAGGCTCTTCATGTCTCTGTGAAATGTTTAGATCACGTTATAGCGCGTGTCTTGGTGGACAATGGCTCCTCTCTCAACGTCATGCCAAAATCGACATTGGAAAAGCTACCCTGTGAGGGAATGCATATGATGCCGAGCTCTATGATTGTGAGGGCATTTGATGGCAGTAAAAGGGTAGTGATGGGAGAAATTGAATTGCCCGTTCAAGTCGGTCCTTGTGTCTTTCAAGTGACCTTTCAAGTTATGGATATCCTCCCGGCTTATAGCTGTTTGTTGGGTCGCCCGTGGATCCATTCTGCAGGAGTTGTGCCTTCCACACTACACCAAAAACTGAAATATGTTATGGGAGATAGGCTGGTGATAATATCAGGAGAGGAGGACCTCCTTGTGAGCGGACCATCGTCCACGCGATATATTGAGGTGGCTGAGGAAGCTCTTGAAACAGCCTTCCAGTCATTGGAGATTGTGGGAAATGCCTATGTGGAGTCATTCCCAATAAACCCGCATTTATCACGTGCTTCTATCATGATGGCCAAGGTCTTGCTGAAAGAGGGGTATGTACCTGGTAGAGGTTTAGGCAAGCATGGGCAGGGGCGAACTTTCCCCCTACAGGTCGTTGAGAATAGAAACCGATATGGCCTAGGGTACAGGCCCACCAGAGAGGACAAGAGAAGGCTGATGGAAGAAAGGAGAGAGCGCGGTCTGGCTCGTGTAGAAAGGCGTGAACCCAGGGTGGAAAAGATTGGTATTCGTGACATCAAGGAGAGCTTTCGTAGTGCTGGATGGATCAACGCGGGCCATATAGCCGCCATGGAGGATGAAGATAGCCCTGAATGCTCAAGTTTCGTGCGGGCCTGCTCCCCAGCTGCACCACTCAACAATTGGGAAATTCTGAGTTTACCCGTGATGCTTAATTTGAATAAAATGTAATAGTTTTAATTAATCCTATAGCTTCACCCGGGGCTTTAGGATTCATGACTTACGGGTTGATGTTTAGTTTTGTGCTCAGCGTGATAATCAAATCGTGTTTGTTTGTGTTTTATCATCATTTTGCATTCGTCATCGGTTTTTCCTTTTTATTTATTCTTTTTTTTATAAATTTAAATAATTCAGATATGACAATGAAAGTTTTGAAAATAACAATGTCGATATTCCTAATTTTGAGCACCCTGTCGATAATACGGAAGATGATTATGAAGATGATCTGGAACCCTCTCCAGAGCTCTTGAGATTAGTGGAACAAGAGTCTAAAGAGATAAAACCCCATCAGGAGGATGTTGAAGTACTCAACTTGGGAGAGGAAGGAGAGATAAAGGAAGTAAAAATCGGTACTGGCATGAAAAAGGAAGTGAGGGAAGGGTTGCGAGCCCTATTGAAGGAGTTTAAGGATGTGTTTGCTTGGTCTTACAATGACATGCCAGGGTTGGATACCGATATCGTGCAACACAAGCTCCCACTTAAACCGGAATGCCTTCCAGTCAAGCAAAGACTAAGAAGAATGAAACCAGAAATGTCATTGAAAATTAAGGAAGAGGTACAGAAGCAATTCGACGCAGGATTTCTGGCTGTGGCGAAATACCCACAATGGGTAGCAAATATTGTACCAGTGCCTAAGAAAGATGTGAAAGTTCGAATGTGCGTTGACTATCGTGATTTGAACCGTGCAAGTCCGAAGGATAACTTCCCGTTACCACACATCGACACTTTGGTTGATAATACAGCCAAGTACTCGCTATTTTCGTTCATGGATGGTTTCTCAGGGTATAATCAGATTAAGATGGCGCCTGAGGACATGGAAAAGACAACCTTCGTCACGTTGTGGGGGACTTTTTGTTATAAGGTGATGTCCTTTGGGCTCAAGAATGCTGGGGCAACATATCAGAGGGCGATGGTGACACTTTTTCATGATATGATGCACAAGGAGATCGAAGTTTATGTGGATGACTGATAACAGTTGAAAAACTGTTATTTTTATGCTTAAAATTGATATTAAAAGCAACCTTTAGACTTAAAAACTAGCTTGAAATCATGCTTTTATCTATATTTTCATAAATAAGAGAGCTGGACAGGTTTATGCTTGATTTAAGTGTTTTTGTGCAGGTTTTAAGGTGAATTTAGTGAAAGAAGTGAAGAAGGAGAGAGATGGAATCATAAAAGGAAGCAAAGAGTGCAAAAAGAGAAGTCGAAGGCACCGCTCAGCGGCATTTTACCGCTGAGCGGCACTTAAGAGGTCACGTTGGAACCGCTGAGGGGCAAAATGGCCGCTGAGGGGAAGAAAAGAGACGCGCACTCACCGCTGAGCGGTAAATACCGCTGAGCGGCACTTTTTGGGCTTGGGCTTTTGTAATCTTTTGTAGCTCTAGACTAGTATATAAGGACTTGCACGTCCTAGGGGTTAGTATCTTTGGCAGAAACGAGGCAAACACTCTCTCTTTCACCCCTTTGAAGGAGGATCTTGGATGCTTAGGCTACCTCTTCACCTTTATTGGGTTTATTCTTTCATTCTTTCATTGTTCATCTAGGTTCACCATGAATATGGTGAACTAAACCTTGTATGTTTGTTGGGGAATCAATGTAATCTCTTGAAGCTCTCATATATGGAATTTATGCTTGCATCTTAATCTAAGATTTATGCTTTCTTTCATCATTAGTTAGGGTTTTTCCTCTTTGCTTAATGCTTGCATAGTTTAACTCATTCAATGCATGATTATTGGTTTTGTCGATACGGGCACGTACGGGGAAGTCTAGATCCGGGGAATTTCTCCCAATATTATATTGGTTGTCGTTAAGCTCCTGCACTTATGAACTAATCATTAGGAATGCTAGGAATTGTATGAACTCGTGATTAGGGAGAAGCCATCTAGAATGGTACTTTAGAGAGTGGCATTAACAATGATGGTTTGAATGTTGAATTCCTAAAATGTATGAGAGTGGATGAGATTAAATTGACCCCCAACAACATATTCATTCATATATTTCATTGAAAGTGTTTATCTTTTGTCTTTGCCATTGATCAAACTTCATGCATACATGTTTATTTTCTGTCTTGCATATTAAAATCCAAATATTTCGTTTGTAAGTCCTAGCTAATCAACAAATCACATAACTAAACTAGGCCGTGAGTCCTTTGGGAAGAACGATACTTGGTCTTACCAAGTTTATTACTTGAACGATTCGGTCATACTTGCCGATTGTGAAACAAGTTTGTGACATCATATTTTGGTGATCATAAATTTGTCCATCAATGACATGATTGCAAAGTCTGAATCAGAAGAAGAACACATCCTCAACTTGAAGAAATTATTTGAGAGATTGAGAAAGTATAAACTCAGGTTAAACCCCGCCAAATGCACATTTGGAGTGAAATCCGGGAAGTTGTTGGGTTTTGTGGTTAGCCAAAAGGGGATAGAAGTGGATCCTGACAAAGTGCGAGCGATATCAGAAATGCCTACGCCTAGCACGGAGAAGGAGGTTCGCGGTTTTCTGGGTAGATTGAACTACATTGCTAGATTCATCTCTCAATTAACTGCTACCTGTGAACCAATGTTCAAGTTGCTACGAAAGAATCAGGTTATGGTTTGGAACGAGGATTGTCAAGCCGCTTTTGAGAAAATCAAACAATACCTGCGAGACCCACCGGTATTGCGTCCGCCCGAGCCAGGAAGACCACTCATTTTGTATTTAACTGTATTGGAAAGGTCAATGGGTTGTGTATTGGGTCAACATGATGAAGCTGGAAAAAGGGAGCATGCAATATATTACTTAAGCAAGAAATTCACAGACTGCGAACAACGATATTCATCGTTAGAGCGAACTTGTTGTGCATTGGCATGGGCTGCTCATCGCCTAAGGCAATACATGTTGAGTCACTCTACCTGGTTGATATCCAAGATGGATCCTATCAAGTTTATTTTTGAAAAGCCTGCTCTCACTGGAAGGATAGCTCGCTGGCAGATGCTATTGTCAGAGTATGACATCGTATATGTTACTCAGAAATCCGTCAAGGGTAGTGCTCTAGCAGAATATCTGGCTCATCAACCCATTAGCGATTATCAACCAATGCAACCTGAATTTCCCGATGAAGACATCATTGCTCTACTAGAAGAGAACGGAGAAGACCGAGACGAAAAAACATGGACGGTATTATTCGACGGAGCCTCGAATGTGATGGGACATGGAATAGGGGCAGTGCTTGTTTCTCCAGGGAAGCAGTACATACCAATGACAGCAAGGTTGTGTTTTAATTGTACGAATAACATCGCAGCATATGAGGCTTGTGCTATGGGTATTCGGGCGGCAATCGAATCTAAGGCAAGAGTTCTAGATGTATACGGAGATTCAGCTCTGGTCATCCACCAGTTGAAGGGAGAATGGGAGACTAGGGATACAAAATTAATTCCCTACCAGGCTTACATCAAGGGATTGATAGAGTATTTCGACTCCATCACATTTAACCACATACCGCGATAAGATAATCAATTGGCAGACGCGTTGGCTACCTTGTCATCAATGTTCGAAATTGACCAAGATGCAGAATTACCAATGATTAAAATGAAGAGCCATGCAGAGCCAGCATATTGTCATTTCATCGAGGAGGAATTAGACGGTAAACCTTGGTATTTTGATATCAAGCATTATCTTAAGACCCGAGAATACCCTGAGAAAGCATCTGAAAACGATAAAAGGTCGCTAAGGAGATTGGCGGGCAATTTTATCTTGAGTGGGGATATTTTATACAAGAGAAATCACGACATGGTCCTCCTCAGATGTGTGGATGCAAAGGAGGCTGAGCTGATATTGAAAGAAGTGCACGAGGGTACCTTTGGCACGCACATGAACGGGCACTCGATGGCCAGGAAGATATTGAGAGCTGGTTATTTTTGGCTGACCATGGAAAGTGATTGTTGCACACATGTGAGAAAGTGTGAGAAATGTCAGAAGTATGCGGATAATATCAATATGCCACCTACGACTCTAAGCGTGTTGTCTGCACCGTGGCCATTTTCGATGTGGGGGATAGATGTCATTGGAGCTATAGAGCCGAAGGCGTCAAATGGACATCGTTTCATACTTGTCGCAATCGATTACTTCACCAAATGGGTGGAGGCTGCTTCTTACACCAACGTGACTAGAAAGGTGGTGACCAGATTCATAAAAAGGGAGTTGATCTGTAGATACGGTCTCCCTAACAGAATTATCACTGATAATGCCACTAACCTGAACAACCAGATGATGGCAGAGTTATGTGAGGAATTCAAGATTCATCATCACAATTCTTCTCCTTACCGTCCAAAGATGAATGGGGCGGTAGAGGCTGCTAATAAGAATATCAAGAAAATTGTGCAAAAGATGGTGGTCACCTATAAAGATTGGCACGAAATGCTTCCTTTTGCTCTACATGGATATCGCACATCGGTACGAACATCAACCGGGGCAACACCTTTCTCGCTTGTGTATGGGATGGAAGCAGTACTTCCATTTGAGGTGGAAATTCCGTCCTTACGGGTGTTAATGGAAACCCAACTAGAGGAAGCTGAGTGGGTTCAAGCTCGATTTGATCAGCTCAATTTCATTGAAGAAAAAAGGTTAACAGTAGTGTGTCATGGGCAATTGTACCAAAGAAGAATGAAAAATGCATTTGACAAAAGGGTGCATCCAAGAGAATTCCACGAAGACGAGCTGGTGTTGAAGAAGATCTTGCCTGTACAAAAGGATCATAGAGGCAAGTGGACCCCGAATTATGAAGGGCCATTCGTAGTGAAGAAAGCATTCTCTGGTGGGGCACTAATTCTCACAAGGATGGATGGAGAGGAGTTACCATTACCGGTTAATTCGGATGCGGTCAAAAAGTTTTACGCATGATGATTCCGTGATGGGGGAATGCTGTTAAGGGATATTGACATGATCTTTACAGTTTGTTGTACTCTGTGTTATTTCATTCAATAAATACAGCACGGTTTCATTCATATTTTTTTGTTCGCACGCGTCTTGAAATATTGCATGTCGCGCTGAGCTTTTAGGTAAATAAGGGAAAATAAGGCAATGATAATTAAGCACACATGAGTAAAAGCATCGCGGGTATATTCGGTTGGCACAAGCTCGTTCTTGAGGGATGTCGTGAAAGACTAAAAAAGGAGAGAATAAAAATGCACATGTTGAATTCATTGTCAATTAAGTTGTCTAGGGCATAGTACGTTCAAAAAAAAAATAAAAAATAAAAAAAAGAAGTAAATAAATGAGGTTTTGAAAAAAAAAATAATAACTTGAAATGGCAAAGATGTGGAGTCTTCTCCTGATTCAGGGTTTCGGGGGTAACTTGTATTCATTTCTCGTTAAAGCATCTGCCTTTATATCGCGTGAACCCATAACCTTTTTTCATTTCCCTTCGAAACAAAGGATTGTCGTGGATATAACACTGGGGCAGGTTGGCCTGGCCAAAATTTCCCTCACTTGCGCTAGTAGGGTGATCCCCAAATCCCTTGAGACAGACAAGGGAACTTTAAAAAAAAAAATGACTCATGTTGAGGTCATCCAATCGTAGAGTTAATCTTTTGAAAATAAAGCAATTAGAGTTCGAAATGATGTGTGGCCTCCTTTCTTTATCCAAAAAAAAAACACAAAAATATATCCATTGTTACCCTGTTTTGAGCCAAAGATAAATCCTTTATCAAAATTATTCCCAAGCAAGGGTTATCATCCGTATGAGTCAACCCAAGAAGCAGATGAAGAGCACTCAGTGATCAAACAGGAGAATCCTTCAAAAAAAAAAAACAAAACAAAACAAAGTGGCGATAAATGAAAAGAATGAAAAAACGAAGTTCGAAAAAAAAAGAAGCAAAGTGCTCAAAAAGTCAAATAGTTGATGCGATCCCTAGATGATAACCCTTGTTTCAAAAAATAACCGACAAGCATTCATTTGAGCCTTTATCCCTTTCTTTCGATACCTTCTAGCCCTAGCCATATTACAAGCCTAATAAAGTCCACACAGATTGAATAATGTTTGCTCAAATTTTCATAAAGCTTAATTTTGCGATAATATGAGATGACTTGCAATTTGTCAAAAAAAAAATTGAAAATGAAAAAGTAGTGGCTCAGGAAAAAGGGATCCCTTTGCCAACCAGCCAACAACATCAAACCAACTGGGGCAATCCTTCCTACCCAAACCTTTTCACCTCCCCAAATCATACTTACTATGCACAGCAAAATTGGGGCAGTCTTGTGGGCTCTACATGTTTCTATGTTAACCATACCTCCCCAGAGGAGAACACAAATGTTAGCTCCACATACAATCATTCAGCTATCTACTTCTCGTCCCTGTTTTTTCCTCACCTTCTCGGGTTCAAGCCAAATTGGATTGCAGGAAGCAATAAAGAGAATTTGAACTCATGGTTACACCCTTCTCTTTCTCATTAGAGGGTTCACTGTCTCCTGAAATTTTTTTTATGATTACGTTTTGAACGTACATCAAGTTTGATGACGATGTTGACAACGAGTTCCAAACATGGGCAGTCTAATTACGAGAGGGATGTTAAAAAAAAAAAAGCAAGGGTTTCATGTGTTTATGCATTCATGCACCCTCATGACATTACATCATACATTTCATGATAAGCAAGGTATTTTGTTCAAAATCCTTAAGGCACAAGAGAAGTTGTAAAAAGGATAATACGACATTTCTTTCAAGTCTATTCAATGTTTTGCTCAGCGTTTACCAACATTTCAGAAAGTTTCAAATATGAGTTTTCTTCTATGTTTGAACCCTCTGCTAGGCAATGGTCAAACCTAGTTTTTTTTCTATGTTTCGGCCCTCTGCTTGGCAATGGTCGAATTTAAGTTTTTTCTGCGATATTGGCCCTCTGCAAGGCAATGGTCAAGTCCAGATTTTAGTTTTCCATCGGCCCTCTGCTTGGCAATGGTCAAATTTAAGTTTCTTTCTGCGATATTGGCCCTCTGCAAGGCAATGGTCAAGTCCAGATTTTAGTTTTCCTAACAGCCCTCTGCTTGCCAATGGTCGAATTTAAGTTTTCTTCTACGATATTGGCCCTCTGCAAGACAATGGTCAAGTCCAGATTTTGGTTTTTCTAACGGCCCTCTGCTTGGCAATGGTCGAATTTAAGTTTTCTTCTACGATATTGATCCCCTGCTAGGCAATGGTCGATTCCAATTTGTTGTCCTGCTATGTTTCGGCCCTCTGCTACGCAATGGTCAATTTGCTTTCATTACAATCTCACATTTTTCATGAATTTGGCTAATCTTAGGTCTCGTATTCACTTTCCTTCCTTTCGCCTCCTTAGAAATCCAGACGAAATTAGTATTTCTATCTTTACTTATCTTTTACAATATAATATGAAAACATCACCTTGTCATATTATCTAGTAAAATCTAAGTAAAGAGGGGCAGCTGTCAATACCGAATTTCGTCCGGATGGGTTTTTTTTGGCTTTACCGTAGACTGTTCTCGTATGTTTTATTATTTAACTTTTTTTATATTTATTTTCGTTTTTTTTATTTTTTATTATTATTATTTTATTTTATTCTATCTTTCTTTTATGAATGAATATTTTTAGTTTATGTCTTTAGTTTTTGTTTTTTTAGTTTTACCTTTACTTATTTTAATTAATAATGCTAAAAAAAAAGAAAGGAATTAGGAAAAGGGGGCGTTTTTGTCTTTAGTGAAAAGCGTATGAAAAAAAAAAGGAAACAGTGTGTGTGCGGGAAGGGGGACAGGAAACCGTTTCTGCAGAGTGTGCGGGTGTGGCAGAGACGTTTTGGAGCCTACATGGCACATACACGATTTGGTATACGGAATGGCAGAGTGGCACAGAAAGCAGAGAAAAGCATAGAGAAAGTGGGATTTTGGAGGGAGCTACAGGGGCCTTCATCTAAGGAGAGAAATCCATTGCTGGAGATCGGACAGAAAAGAGAGGAGTGTGCAAGTGGTGGGAAGAGCAGAGGAAAAGCGAAAACAAGTCCACAATAGAGGAAGGAGGGGCCTAATTGTTTCATTGAAGGTAAGTATCCCTAATTTATGTTATCCGCATTCGTTCATAGTCATACTGGTATGAATCTTCGATTACCCTGCTGTTTCATCCCCTATTCCATTCATTTACATCCAAGATTCATGCTCGCATCACCTTAATGCGAGTTGTGATCCCCGTTATACTGTCTTCCTTCGGTTGCTAGACCGAATAGGCGGTCATTCACGTAGGGCTCTTGCTCCGGCTCCCATTTCGCATCTGCATAGCTAGTAAACAACCACCATCGTCATTATCATATTTCAGCCCCCGAGGCACCCAAGGTCACGAACAGAGAACACCAAAACAGATTCACCACCCCAGCCTCATCCTACCCTTAACCATCTTCATCCATTTCCCTACTCCAACCTTTCTCTCCCTCCCTCGCAAGCTTCCATCAACCCCTTTGATTCTCCACTCCTCTCCATCATCTCCCGCACCCGTGAACACCTCCATCAAAGAACATAACCCATCATCCACTACACCTATCATCGCACAAAAACACCATTGAGGCCTCCATTTCACTCTGCAGATATCTCCTTCATCCATTCCCAACAACCCAAACACGCCTCACGACCTTCAACAAGAGACCAATGCTCTCTTTGCAGAATCCAAACCTGTAAACTGATATCCTTCATACACAACCCCATACCAATGCCATTTTCCTACATGAAAAATAATTAATCCAAGCACCCAGCAAGGCTGTCGCCGTTATCACTGGCGCCGAATCTGGAGCTCCCCGGCAACCGCGTGTTTTGGCGGTGAGTCTGGGTCTTGCGTGAAGAAGAAAGGGAGAGGAAGCAGAAACCCGTCTTCGAGCCATGCGAGAAGAGAAAGAGCTTGCGGACTCGGCTTGGGCTGACGAGGGCTCCGGCATCACAAGCGGTGGCCGGCGCTGGCATAGGCGGCGGTGGGCCTGCGGAGAGAGTAAGAGACCTTGGGTCTCTGGAGAGAGTGTGAGCTGAGGGAGTGAGCTTGAGAGTGCTGGGTCTGAATGGGTGAGGAATAGAAGGGAAGATGCCGAACCCCTAGGGGATTCTAGGTTAGAAACCACCCGGGTGGGCCAAGCCCATAAATAAATGCACGTTAAGCCTTTTCCGAACGTTCGTCATCTACCTCCTCTCCGAACGTCCGTCCGGCCACTTCTTGGACGGACCGTTTGGTGACCATCTCCACAACGAGCGCTCGTCCCCAACGAGCACTCGTCATTCAGCCCCTTTCCAAGCGTCCGTCTTCAACTCCCAACCGAACGCTCATCAACAACCGAACGCTCGTAAACAACGAACACTCGTCCCCAACGAACGCTCGTCCCCAACGAGCGCTCGTCATTCAGCCCCTTTCCCAGCGTCCGTTCGTCAACTCCCCCACGAACGCTCGTCAACAACGAACGCTCGTCCCCAACGAGTGCTCGTCATTCAGCCCCTTTCCCAGCATCCGCTCGTCATTCAACCCTTTCCCAACGAACGCTCGTCCCCAACGAACGCTCGTCCCCAACGAGCGCTCGTCATTCAGCCCCTTTCCCAGCACCCGTTCGTCATCGCCCAATGAACGCTCGTCCCCAACGAACGCTCGTCATTAAGCCTCCTTTCCTAGCGTCCGTTCGACATCTCCACCAACGAACGCTCTTCATCCACCCTCCTTTTCTCAACGTACGTTCGTCAACTCTCCCCAATGAGCGCTCGTGATTCTGAATCCTTTCCCAACGTACGTTCGGCCTCTACCACGGACTGCACGGTCGCCTGCGACGGAACGTTCGGCACCCCTTTTCTCGGACCCCTCATTGCTTTGTTTTTATTTACTTATTTGTTTTCTCTTTTTTATTTTGTTTATCCTATTTTATTTATTTTATTTTATTTAGTTTTATTGTCTTATTTTATTTTATTTTGTTCAATCTACTTATTCTAGATATTTACTTATCCTAAAATATGTATTTAATAATGCAATATTTACAATTTAAATAAAGGAATTTATGAAAATACGTTTTAAAGGTTAGGCACATGTGTAATCGCACGCATCGTCCTTGTGCTAAAAACCTTTTCTTTTCCTTAAGTAAAAAATTAACAAATAATATGTTTTAAAGGTTTAGGCACATGTGTGATCGCATGCATCGTCCTTGTGCTAAAAACCTTTTCTCTTTGTTAAATATACAAAATTACAAAAAATATGTTTTAAAGGTTTAGGCACATGTGTGATCGCACGCATCGTCCTTGTGCTAAAAACCTTTTCCCTTTCTTAATTAAAATTACAAAAATATGTTTTAAAGGTTTAGGCACATGTGTGATCGCCCGCATCGTACTTGTGCTGAAAACCTTTTTCTCTTTCTTAATTAAAATTACAAAAATATGTTTTAAAGGTTTAGGCACATGTGTGATCGCAAGCATCGTCCTTGTGCTAAAAACCTTTTCTTTTCCTTAAGTAAAATTAACAAAAAATATGTTTTAGAGGTTTATGCACATGTGTGATCACACGCATCGTCCTTGTGCTAACAACCTTTTCTCTTTCTTAAACAAAATACCAAAAAGGTATAAAATCTTCAAAACCCAAAAACATCAACAATTTTAAACAACAAACAATCTTCCTACCTATAACTACGTGATCCTTGATTCTTCATCAAAAATGGAGATACGTAGGAGCAAGGCCAGTCCTTGTCAGGTTCATTTCCCAAAAATACAAAATCATTTCCAAACCAAATTCTCAAACAATTTCTTAATCAAAATTTTCAACATAGTTTCCAAAAGAACTACGTAACCCTGATTTCTCATTTTGAATGAGAATACGTAGGAGCAAGGTCAATCCTTGTCGGGCCCAAAAAACTAAAAAATATATTTTGTTTATTTAGAATTTTATTTTAGGGATAGTTAAACATTTTGAAAACCACATCATATTCGCGCATTTAGTTAAGGGTACTGCCTTAGGGCAGGCGTTGTAGGGTGCTAACACCTTCCCTACGCGTAACCGACTCCCGAACCCAGAATCTGGTTTTCGCAGACCGTGTCTTATCATTTTATGGTTTTTCCGTAGTTTTCCATAATAAACTATGGTGGCGACTCCAAATCTCTTTTCAAAACCCGTTTCTTTTTTGGATCGTCGTCCCGTCGTGATTCCGGTTGCGACACCTTCGAAGGAGGATCCTTCATCTATTGAAGAGATGCTTCCTATACCATCATGTGATCCCTTGGTCATTCCCGCTTCTCCATCTTCAGCTCAAACTCAGAATGCACAAGATATTGTTGAACCACCTTCCTCCTTGCCTGAAGATCCTCAAGACTCAACTCCTTCTCCATCAGATTCCCAGACCATGGATCCTTCACCCTCCTCGTCCTCTCTTGACTCAAATCAGGCTTGGCCTATTGCTCTTCGAAAAGGTATTCGATCTACTCAAAATCCTTATCCTGTTTATAATTTTTTAAGTTACCATCGTCTGTCTCCTACATATTTCTCCTTTGTTTCCTCCCTTTCTAACATCAAAGTTCCTAATAATGTTCGTGAGGCACTTGATCACCCTGGATGACGACAAGCCATGATTGATGAAATGCAGGCACTTGACAAGAGTGGCACTTGGGAACTTGTACCTCTTCCTTCTGATAAGAAACCCGTGGGATGTAGATGGGTATATGCTATTAAAGTTGGTCCTACTGGTGCCATTGATCATCTTAAAGCTCGTCTAGTCGCAAAGGGATATACTCAGGTTTATGGTCTAGACTATTGTGATACTTTTTCTCCTGTGGCCAAAATCAGTAGTGTTCGTCTATTTCTTGCCATGGCTGCCATTAGACAGTGGCCACTTCACCAATTGGATATTAAAAATGCCTTTCTTCATGGTGATCTGAAAGAGGAGATATACATGGAGCAACCTCTTGGATTTAGTTGTGTTGCTCAGGGGAGTCTAAGTTAGTTTGTAAATTACGTCGTTCACTCTACGACTTGAAACAATCACCTCGAGCTTGGTTTGGTAAATTTAGCCATGTTGTGAAACAATTCGGATTAAAACAATGTGAAGCAGATCATTCAGTGTTTTATGGGCATTCTACTCCTGATAAATGTGTTTATCTTATGGTTTATGTTGATGATATTGTGATTACAGGAAATGATGTTGCGAGAATTGCTTAATTAAAGGATCATTTGTTCAACCACTTTCAAACCAAAGACTTAGGTCATTTGAAATACTTCCTTGGTATTGAAGTGGCATAATCAAAAGAAGGAGTCATCATTTCACAAAGAAAATATGCCCTGGATATTTTGGAGGAAACAGGTCTGACAGATTGCAAGCTCATTGATAGTCCTATGGACTCAAATAAAAAGTTAATAAGAGACCATGGTGAACCTTTCTCAGATCCAGAAAGATACAGAAGGTTGGTTGGAAAACTAATCTATCTCACCATAACAAGACCTGATCTTTCTTATCCAGTGGGAGTTGTGAGCCAATTTATGCAAAATCCTCATATTGATCATTGGAATGTCGTGGTACACACTCTTAGATATGTAAAAGGGAATCCAAGTCATGGACTGTTGTATGAGAACAAGGGATGTACTGAGTTAGAAGGATATTGTGATGCAAATTGGGCTGGTTGTCCGAATGATCGAAGATCTACCACATGATATTGTGTACTCCTTGGAGGGAACCTTGTATCATGGAAAAGCAAGAAACAAAGTGTTGTTGCTCGATCTAGTGCAAAAGCCGAATACCGATCTATGGCCATAGCTACATGTGAACTTATATGGATCAAACAACTCCTTCAAGAATTAAAATTCTGTGAAAATACGCCTATGAAGTTGTATTGTGATAACCAAGCAGCTCTTCACATTGCCTCCAATCCAGTGTTCCATGAGAGAACAAAACATATAGAAATTGATTGTCATTTCATCAGAGAGAAGTTGTTGTCCAAGGATCTCATTACAGAATTTGTCAATTCTAATGAACAATTTGCAGATATTTTTACTAAGTCTTTAAGAGGGCCTAGGATTCAGTTTATATGTTCCAAACTTGGTGCATATGATTTATATACTCCAGCTTGAGGGGGAGTGTTGAAATGTATTAAGTTTATGTTGTTGTTTTGTGAGTGTGTACCCAACTTAAGAAGTGGGTTATATTGTGTCATTGTATTCTGTCATGATATTATATATATATATATATATATATATATATATATATATATATATAATACCTTAACCTTGTTAACCATTCTCTTTCACATATGAATAAAAATGTCTTAGTATTCTAACACTAAATTCTTTAAATTTTAATATATGAAGAAAATTGTAATTCTAAAACTGATTTTGGTTGCTAAGTGGAATTTTTAATACTTCTTTTTGTATAAAATGTATTATTTATTTTAAAATTTTCTTATTGAAATGCTTGCTATTGAAGTTAAACATAAATTATTTACAAGGATCGAAGAAAATATTTACAAAGATTAAGATAAAATAATAAGTAAAAATATTGAAATTTGATGTTAAGTAAAATTTGAAAGACAAACAAAAATTATAATTTTATTTTAGAGATTAAAAACAGGTTTAAACCCACGTTTTTTTTATTAGAACAGAAAGAATTAAATTACTAAAAATAAGATAGGTGAAACCAGTAATAAAAATTGTATATAAAAAATAGTTATAAAAAGAAAATTTCTTATTAGCGTTATAGAATAATAGATTAATAATTATATATAAAATAAAGTTTTATAATAAGAAAATATATTTTGCATTAGAAAACGCTTGCCTCTTTCTTCGAACCCTTCCCCAAATCCTAAGTGCTGAATCTCATCGGATTCCCGTTTCTCGTCGGACCGCCGTCGACTCCATCGCGATCTTCCTTTTCGCCGGACCTCCGTCGACTCCACCGCAGGTTTGGTTTGGTATGTATTATTTTTCCGTTTCGCTCAACTCCCATAACAGAAATATATTGCACTTTGGAAATCACTACTAATTTGCATCACAGAATAATGCTAAGACTGCCTTTGGATGAAAAACTGAAAAGTATGATTATGAATTTTAATATATAATTATATAATTATGAATTTGGATGAACAAATGAAAATTATTACTTGAAGATACTTTTGAATTGTCCCAATTTTAACTAAATATAAACTCTGTATTAGTAGCTTTTTCATTGTTGGTTTATCGCCAATATACAAATGCAAAAGAAAAAAAAACTTGAATGTGAATTGGAGGAGTAACTGTATAAGTTTCTTTGTCATATTCCTTAAATGTCAGTCTGTGACATTTGAAGAATCGAACACCGACCCTTCTATTATCACTTTGTTCCTCTTCCGTTGGTCATGTTCCAAATGTTCTGCTCAGTTGTCAAATCAATTAGGGCCATGTTTTTCTAGTTAGTTCTGATTATTAAAGCAAATTGCAAGAGTAACAAGAGCTTTTCTCAAGTAAATTGCATATTTTACCTTGGCCTGGATCTGATTTCATGGTGGTCTAAGAACCAGACCTTGGTTGCTCACTCTTGCAGTAGCCAAATATCGTGGCGACATGTCATCGCTTTACGAATGTCCGCAAACGGGTAAAAGACCGAACCAGAAATATATTTTTTTATCCAGAACCAAAACTCGAATTTTTTTTATCGAGGGCTATGTGCAAAATTTGCAAATTTATGAGGACCAAAAAGTTATTCAAGCCTTAAAATAATCAATACATAAAGATTTTGTTTTTTGTCTTTTCAATTTCGACCCCTTTCTCGCCATCTAAGTTTGTGGTTTGAGTCTCAGGATCAACTTCGATGTCTTCATTATTTCAGTGAATTTGGACTCTTATTGAGTTTTTCTCTGGAAATCAAACTAACAATACACAGGGCTTTTCATTTTTAATTTTTTACTTAGTGCATGCCTTACTCCAATGGGTTATTCTCAGACCTGTTCTGCATTATTGGCACGGGGTTATTCTTCTGCCAGCAATAAAATTTTAGTTGCTACCATCAGTTGATGTGCTAACATGTACTGTTTATTTCTTCAGAAGGCTAACATAAGGATTTTAAGCATGGAAATCTTGGTGTCAGTTTTATTCGGAAATCTTGGTCTGGTTTTGTATTTGATCTGTTTGTAACATTACATAATGTTATTACTTGTTTTTGGGTAATTTAACTGATAGCTTAGATTTCTTTATTATTTCTTCTTTGGATGTTGTGATCTGTCTTGGTAAGAAAGTTTTTCATGTATTTCTCTTTTATTGTGTAGATTTGGTGTTTTCTGCAAGAGGCTGTTTGAAAATTGTGATGATGTTCTTTGTTTCTTGCTTTATTTTTTACATTGTTCATTGCTTTTAGCAAGCCAAACTTGTTCCTTTCAATAACTGCTTCCTCTTAAAGATTAAAATTTTAGGTGAAGTGCATGAATGATTTGTACCTAATATGCCAATAGGACCAAAGAATTTAAATGGCCAACCAAAATCACGAGGACATGTGACGTGGTACAAAGCAATGATGGACCAAAGGTTTGAAGCATAAATTAGAAAGGGTAGGAAGCTAAAAAAAGCTACAGACGAGGGAAAACAGTCACAGTTGGTTAGCTAGGGTGGGAAAGGGATCTGTGTGTAAGACTCGCTATAGGGAGGTAAGGATTGTGTACGTGAGTTTGGTGGTTTTGCATTTAGTTATTTTCCTTTCGCTGTAAACTGGGGTAGGGGTGGTAGCAAGGATTAAACTTTTGGCCACTTGGTTGTAGAGACTTTGATACATGTCAAGAATCAACAACTATTAGTCAGTGTTTGATTCAAATTTCAATAAATCGTTGTAAAAAGCCATTGTTCGTATGAGTTTATGTGTTTGGTTTTATCTGGTTATCTTTCTGCAGGGAATGACTAGCAGTCATTCTAAATGACTTAGTGATAACATTCTCTATTATGTTTTCTAGAGTATTATTCATAGAATTTCAAATGGTGTACCATTGCCTTTTAGTTCTCCATAAATTTAAGGTTCCTCACTAGAATGAATTAAATCGAATTTGTTATTGCATTTTAATATTTTGCTTGATGATGATAGCGCAGCGTATGTGTGGGATAATAATGATTTCCTAAATTTCCTGATGATGATTTTGTTGGTGTGTAAATTGTTTCAGCTACAAGGCTTGGAGAGCATGGACACTCAGAAAAGCCAACCAGAAAACCACTCCTCTTCCGCAACATCTCCTCCGGTTGTAACTTCATGTCGAAAGAAGAAGAATGAAGAAGCTGCTTTCTTGGAAGATTTGAAGGAACATATTGACGAGTTTTTAAGTGCTTCTGTGGATGAACACAAAAGTTGCTTTAAGAAAACAATTCAAAAGGTTGGTACCTGAATTTATTGATAAAAATCTTTCCAACCTTTCTCATTTGCTGATAAAGAGTGGTTTTTGATCAATTTCAGATGTTTGGTTTGTCAAAGGCTGTTACAGAAGGGCACTCCAATACCTCCAAAGAAGTAGAAAGTTCTCTACCTCTTAGGACAACTGTACAGGACTAGATTTTACCTGAAGCGTGTTGTTATAATACTCTCGTATAAATAGTTGTTTGTGAATACTCCATTCATGGGTTGTTTTTGTGAGCACTGTTTAACCAAAGGAGTATTCACAGTACATTTTTTCTAACACATCCTATTATTGACTACTTGGAAAATGTAATTCATAATTATGAAATTAGGAAAGACGTTTGTTAAATAAAAAGTGAACCAACGAAAAAGTTGGGATTTCTAATAACTTGTAGCTGACTTGGAATATTTTGCACCAAAACTTGCAGACATTTGTTTTGAAGTCAACGTAACTGTCTTGTTTGCCACTGCACCAAATCTTGAAAACAATGTTTCTGTAAGCAGATGACGATGCACTGAGGAACACACATGGAGCATATTTGTTCACTTGAAACCTTGATTTCAAGAATGAATAGAAAGAAAGAAATGAATCAAACAATGTGTGGTGTCTGAAACCCCAATGCTTATGGCAGGGTGTTTCTTTTGCCACCTTATTAATTTCCTGAGTTATCATCAGCCATGTATTAGTTTGGATTGGTATTTTACTTTCTAAAATGAATGCGAAGTGACAAAAAATAATCATGAAGTGATTGAAGTTGAGGCCCTTATGGTATTGTAATTGCATTGGGCTTCATGGACCAAAATTATGTGGAATAAGCCTGACCATTGTTTTCTGCACCCCTATCAGGTGATTAAAATACCATACTGCCTCCTGGGGCCGTCACCCTTTCCCATCACTGCTCCTTGTCTGGTCGATATCATTGTCAATGTGTTGTATTATGAATGAATTTAAAAAAATAGTTTTGTGATATTATTTTTTTAATATTTTCGTGGAGTAGTAAATCCACGATCATTTTTATTTTTCCTTCTGAATTTTTCAAAAATTTAAAAAATAAAATATTTTGAATTGTATAAATCGAAAATCAGTTAAAAATAAACTTTTGATTGTCTAATATGAAATAAACTACTCTGTTTACAATTCCAAAATCAAAAGGTGACTTGGATAATTTCAAATTACACAAGTTGAAAGTTTTTCTTAAAAAAATATTTTAAATTATGTAATTTGGAATTTATTTTTCATGTTTTCAAATTACATATTCTAAGCTATATAAAAAATGACTTATAGAACGTAAAATTAAAAAAAAAAATCAAAATACACAATCTAAAAGTAAAAAAAATTATTTAAATCACACAATTCAAAAAAACATTTTAAGAACAAAATAAAATTTTTCGTATTTATGAGCTGTAGAACAAAATTATGAGTTATAAAAAAATCCCAATAAGCCTGGGCTCAAGAGAGAACATATTATTTGTGGGTAAATTACATTTTGATTCTCTTAACTTAACTAATGTAGCTTCTTACTTCACTTAGAATTATCTAATGTTTTTGTAGTTGCAATTTCACTGACTAAAATATAACAGTTTAGACAACAATTATTTCTTTTACCCAATTGAATTTCCTTTTTTTGAAACTGATGACCACTCGCCATTAAAGGTTCACTACGATTTCATCAAGAACACCAACAGGCCACGTGTCTGAAACATGGTTTGTTCATGAAACTCACCTTCTGGAATTTAAATGGATTTGACCATTTTATTCCTTTCATTCATAACTCTCTTCAAATTTATTTCTAATTTTCAAAATATTTTTCACTATTTCTTACCATTTTTGTAATTGTTTTATATATTATTAGTATTTTAATTATACAATAGATATTCTGAAATATCAATACCTATTTATTTTTTAAATGGGTGCAGAATAATAAATTTTTAAGGGAATACGAAGAAGAAAAAAAATCCCTTCTGGTGTGTTTGTCATGGTCCATTCATTCTGTCCTACTTATTTTGTTCTGTAGCTAATTGTGTTAGTAACACTTTTATTTTAATATTTTATTATTATAGAAATTATGAATTTTTATTTATGAGATTTTTCAATATTGAAATGAGATCCCTAAGAAAATGCAGATTATTACCAAAATTTAAAAGATTTTATTTTCAATTACGATAGATTTTCAGTTTCATTATTTTTTTACTCGTTAAATCCTTAAGCATTATTTATGATTTATATCATGTATCATTTTCAATACTAATAAAAAATAAAAAAATTAATAACATAAAATGTTGAAATTAAATTAAAATATTATAATAATAAAAGAAAATTTATTTAAATAATGTTATAGAAAGTATGATAACATTTTGTAGGCATTTGTTGTATCTACTTGTGGCTAAAGATTAATCTGTGGAGAAAAGAAAAAGTAATTACCTTAAAAGCATAAAATTTTGTAGGCAATGATAATAAATGGTACGGACAGATGTCGCATAGCCGCCACAAGAGACAAAAAGAAGATAGAGTGGAGACTGATAAAGCTTTTTTAAAACAAACAAAAATCAATAAATATTTGTTGCATCAATTTTTGAAAACACAATTAATTATTTTAAGAAAAAAACACACACACACTTCTCTGTTTGTAATATCATTTTAGAAATTTTTTTATCATTTATTATAAGATTCCTAATTCAACAACGTATTTATTATAATTTTTTATTATAAAATTACTGTCAATCTTTATTTATAATATTCTTTGATATAATTGATATATATGTGTTAAATTAGTTTAAATAATGAATTTGCTACTATATTATTGTTCAAAATTATCTTTATTACAACTATTAAGAAAGAAGATTTTCTTGTACAACTATTCTTATAGTATATATTTTGTTATCCTCATTAGTATAACTTATTTTATTATTTAAGAAAACTATCTACAATAAATAATAATTATCATTATGTGTTCTGTATTTATAATATTATAAAAATTTATAAAAAAAAATATTGATCTTCGTTATTATCCTTTTTCTAATAGTAATATTTTATTTTAATCGTTTCATAATATATATTTTTCATTATATTTTTATTATCATCAAAAGTTAATATACAATTTTTGAAAAACATTTTTTAATTTTTTTAAAATAACATCAATTCATTAAATATTAATTAAAGCAATCATCAAATTTTGAAAATTAACAGATCCCTTATTGTTTATCCACAACATTAAATAGGTAAGTTTGTTGGGATAATCTTTTTTTTTTTTCTAATGAAAAGAACATGGATATACATACATTACATGAATTAAAAAGAAATAGATTAATGGTTAATATTATAGTTTTCTATCACACTCAAAGTTTCACATCAATAATAAGAGATAAATATGATAAGAAAACTCAGAAATTTATGAAAATGCTATTTTATCCAAGTTTTGTCCATGAATTCATGTGTAACACACTTAAGTAAATGATAAATAATTTGATGAAAATGAAGTTTTATTAGTGATGGAAAGTAAAACAGAGTCATTGATTCTTCAACGACAACACAACATGGAATCATGGGACACGACACGATCCTTAATTATGAGTAAAAGTCCAATTCTACTACGTCACTAGCATTACTTATTATGTAAAACTATGATTCTAGAAATTTTGCTACAAACTGAAAATCAGAATATTCTTTGTTCTCGGTGCCACCATCTCACTGAAGTTTCAAGTTTCTGAGCCTGCAAGTTAAGACATGAAGAAACCAAGTTCATCATAATCAAATAAAAAGGTACTTTCACTGTTGTAACTTGATAAATCTGTGCTTATGATTAACCACTGCTATACCAACTTGTGCTCTGTGATGAAAAAATCATTCTTCCTAGAATTTTATGGATGTTTTGCATAGTACATGAACATTGGCGTTCATTTAGAAAAACTCATGCAGAGTTTTGTGAAAGTAGCTCATGAATTATCACCTTTCAATGATTATATCAGTATGCTTAGGGGTCAAACATGTGAATAAGTTTGTTGAAGATTCCATATATAGAAATACGATAAATTTACATGGTGCAACCAGTTCTGTAAGTTGAATTAGTTTTAAAGTTCAGTTTAAGAGAAATTTACTTCAGACTTAGTGGATGTGTTTATGATTAAGGTGTTTACTCAAAAGCATTGCAACATAAACTGAAAAAAGAAGTATTGTAAAAGTTAGTGATCATAAACTGATAGAAGACATAGAATGCAGCACTACCTTTTCTCCTCTTGAGACCCTCCACTTTGCTTGTAATTTGGGAAGGGCACTTGTCCTGATTCAATGTGCCTAACATCCCTGAGGAGGAGTTCATAGTGCCTCTTGACTTCCTCTGGGGTCTTCCCTCCACCAACAGCCTTAGCAACATTGTACCAACGGTCAGGAGTGTCCTTGTCATAAACTGCTAGAGCCCTTTCAAAGGCTTTGTTGTCCTTGGCACTCCATGAGCCAGTGGAAGACATTGAGCTTGATGCCATTTGCAGAAGGCAGTGATTAGCAAAGAGTTTAGGTATGAGGGTGTTAAGAAAAAGTAGAAAAGATTGAGTCAACAGAACAAGACACCAAGGAATTGGAAGATGAACTGATACTGAAGAGAGGAAACAATGTGTGCTCCTTTTATAACCCGAGGTGGAGAGTTTAAAGTGGGGTAGAGCCAGTTGGAATGCAAATCTTGCCAAAATGAAGTAGAATTTGAATGATTTGTCTCCTCAGGAACCACAGAATAGAGCAGGACCAAGAAGTTGAGCAGCATCATGGGAGAATCAGTATCTTCAAACAGTAAAAATGAGTGAGTGAATTCATAGAGGTTAACAAAATTACTTGTTCTAATCTCTCTTTGGCTGCTTTTTTCTTCACACAAACACGCAAATCACATCAAGTTACAATTGTACTTTGTTATTCTGTCTCAAGGTGGTGAAAGTCCACACCTTGATAGCAGAAACAGTTGAGTTGAGTTGAGACACATCCTCAAGTTGATGATCTGAATGTGTTTAGCACCTTAGAGATATCACGTGGTTGAGCAAATGGACACGACCAACTAACTTCTTAGTATGAAACAGTGAATTTTCAGTTGTGGTTCTGATACTAAAAACGTATGTGAGAGACCCCTCAACTGGGTCAGCTAATGGCTAGCTTTATTTTATTCTCTTTCTTGCATGGTCTTAAGTGGGTCCAATCTTCAGCAAGTATCAGAGCTTTCACCAATGCATCACACACCACAATATCTTGTTCAGAATAGTACAATTGCAAAGAAAAATCCCCCCCTTTGGTTTTCCATCACCTCAGGTGATCTTAATTGTGAATGTAATTTGTCCTTAACAACATTCCAACACACTAGCTGGCCAGTTTCAACCGTACAATGATTACTGTTTGTTCTAAATCAGAAGGATAGGTTATATAGATTCCCTACTACACTTTTTTCTGCCGTGGAGCCCCCCTTACTACTAGGTTTCAGATCAAGTTCTTTTGGATAACCCTTTTCACAAACACTTGCTAAAGAAAACATTTAGCAGATAAAGTGAATCCAACTTCTTCTATAGGTCAAAATTAACTCATACATTTCAACTTTTCAAACTGACAGATGAAAACAGTTCTGTAAAAATGAATGCATGAGTTGATTTTAACTGACAACAAAGGTAAATTTGTTTTGTTTTTGTGTTTGATGATTGTTAGTTAGAGGGACCGGGAGTGTCTTGTATACTGAGGCCAATGTGTCCTTTCATCCATCAGTAACAGTAACAACATTAGTTTCTGTTTAGCTTAAGCAATATGTCCTATCAGTTTCTGAGAGGCATAACCTTGAAGAGTAGCCATTATCAGTGTGGGAAACACATTGGAATATCAATTTAGATTATGTTTTTAGCACTGTAGTATCCTTTGTGTGTATCCTTAACATCATGACATGGGAAAGAGATTAAATAATTCATAGTGCTAAAAGACTTGTATTAACCTAAACTGAGGTTGTTTTAATGAAAAAAAGAAAAAAAAAACAGTTTCATAGGGGAAGCAATTATTAATTATTCTGTGTCCTGATTAGTTTAAGAGAATAGACCAAATAACTACAATCAAGAGTTTGAGCTTTTGGCAAAAAAGTAAACACGTGGGTTGGGGTTGATCCAAGATAGCTCGACAAATTCCCTAACAATTAAAGTAAAATTTTAGTCATATATGTCTGTTCATGAGCAAGTGAAAGAGACTTTCACTCACTCTTTTTTCCAAAAGCAGTAATGAATGATTAGGCCATAGCTTTTGTTCTTCAAAAGGCTTATTTATTGGCATACTGTGATACAGGAGGCATTAAACTTTTTCAGGTCTTTTGGACCACTTTGTTATTACAAATGACCATTCTTCTGGGTGTTAGTGAGTCAGAGAAAAGAACCAAATGAGAGACTTTAAATCTTGGCATTAGAGATGCAGAGAGCAGAATATGGTGTTTTTCTCATCTTGCATGATTTTTCATATCTTAGTTAAGTTTCAAGCAAATCTCAAGCATTTAATGCTTCAATTTGATTGCTGTTTTTGTTTATTTTTAGAGTTACAAACTAGATTTTGCTAGTTCTTACAAATAGCCTTATGGCAAATTACTTTTACTTCATCTCAGCAACAATATATTTCTGATCTTCAATTTCACGCTTTCAATTTTCATTTTTGACAGTTCAACTACTGATGCTGTCATGTACAAAAAATATTTTTGCTTTTAATGTATCTAAACCAAAATTTGATAGCATTGTCTTTAAAGTTGTGACCAGAAATTCAATTTCAGGTCCTTGTATATGGAAAGATCCTTTGTTAAAAACATCTTGAAAGCTTGGTTATTGATCTGGTTGTCCAGTACCTTATACTAACCAAAAATCTAAACTATGATCTTAGAACATGAAACGTTTATGATCATTATCTATTGTGTGTCATTCATACAATGGGGCAGAGCTGCTAGTATGAACATGTTTCTTATGGTCTTAATTTCTTGTATTTACCAAATATAAATGTGTTGGGATTGCAAGTGTGATTTTAAGTCTCGCATTATTATTGAATAGAAACGAGAAAGTTCAACAACATATAAGAAAAAAGACCTATAAACTTATTCTCTTAAGGTTTTGGGTTGAAGATAAAGTTAAATTTCTTTTTTGTATTGAGCTCAGATCTAATTCGTTAGTGTTATGTCTTTCTGTAAATATCTATTAGTGGTATTAGAGTCGATGATTATTCTACAAATACCAATAAAAATGTAGTTATTTTGTTAGGGAATGGCTAAATATCTGAATCCATTTTTTGAATAGAGCTAAAGCATAGCACAGCATATTTCTGTGTCGGTGTAGTGATGGTAGCAACTTGTTTCAGATTTAGATTGGCACCACCCCTTATGGAACTATTGTTTTTGTAATATCTAGCAAGTAGGCTTCAGTATAGTATATTCTTCTAAACCAGTCCAAAGCAATGCTTGAAGATATTTTGGAATTCCCGAGTACTAAATGTTATTCCTTTAATGTAAAAGTTAATTTGGTAGTGAGAGTTAAAATTTTCCATTTTTAATAATGAGTACTTAGTTGTGATAGTACTCCAAACATTGAAGTTGGTGGCATGTTGAATCAGTCTCATTGTTTAAGTGTAGAAACTCTATATGGTAGAAATCACTTGTGATATTTCGAGACCCAATAATGCATGTTTGAATCTAAGCACTATAGTTCAAAGAAATAAGACACTTCTTACACCACTCTGTAGTATTACTCATTCGAAATAATAAGTCCATGTAACTTCAACCACAACTTTTCTGCCCCATGGTACAATTCATAGCCTTTTCCATAAATACTTCAAAGGGAAGGAAAAATATCTGTAAATAAAATCGTCATCTTCAAAGCTCTTCAAAAATCATCATCTTGAAAACTCACCATATATAATAAAAGAATTTGATCTCAAGCTTTAAAATTCACCCTCAAAGGGTTCATCATGGTTTTTATATAGTCCAGATTTTCTATTGAATTTTTTTTATTGTGCACTTCTTAAAACTAAAAATACACTAATGTTGATATATTATAATTATTTATAATATATTTTAAAATATCAAAATCAAAAGCAATCAGTATATTTTGTAGAGAGATAGAAAACAAATTCCAGCAGAGAATTTGAAAAGGATCAAATAGATATGTATTATAAAATTCAAGTTCCTTAGTATCACAAGTGTACTTGGATAAACCTCTTTCAAAATAGAAGAAAAGAAAACAGTTTATAGAAACTCTTTCATATAATTTACTCAAATATATTACAATTTTAGTTTATGAAAACCCCCATTCCAAATACACTTATAGAAATATTGGTCATATTGGTGGAATGCATATAAAAATTGAAAAAAAACATATTAGAAATATCTCTATTGAGAATTCAAGTCTTAGTCCAAATCCGTAAAAATGAAAAAATTGTGTAAAAATGAAAAAATGAACAACAACAGAGGAGATTAATGAGTGTTTTACTTTTATGTAGTATTTTACTTTTTCATTTCTATTTAATGTGAAACTTGGACATATAATTGGATTTCTAACATATATAAAGTTGAAAATTCATTAAACTATTATCTTAAGGTTTTGGATATAAATAATGTTAATTTCTTGTGCAGTTGGAATCAAGTGTCGTTGACGTTGAATTTCTTTGGTAAATCTCCTTCCAATAAGTCGAAAAACTCCTCTAACAGTAGAGGCAGAAGGAAGTTGTTTGTGTCAAGAGAACAGAGACTTAGGCACCAAAAATGTTGTTGTTGAATTATAATGGAAGACAGGAGGAAGTGTTGAAGAATGCAGCATGGAAGTTGGAAAGTGAATGCAGATAATGTGTGTAGAGTGTGTTGAATGTTGCATCAGTCATGATCAGTGGATCTTGGCCACAGAATGAAGGGTAATGGGGATAGCAGTGATCATTGGCTGAAGATTATTCTGGATTCAAGGAATCTTTGTGATGAATAATAGATGGTGGATGATGTGCCTCATCATCACCAAAATCTACACTGCAATCTTTATTTCTCCTTCGGTATATCTCATAGTACAATGTTTATGTGCAAGATTCTTTTCACAGTGGTCCTTTCTTACCAATTGAGAACTTTGATTCATAAACTTTTCTTCATTGCTCTTCTTTATCAGATAGTTTAGCTCATCAACATTTACATAATGAAATATCCTTTCTTATTCCAACTTGAAGTGCTTTGTTATGGATACTGAGTTTAATTCGATAGCTTTTACGGATAATTATTCTCACCTACAAAAAGATTTTTTCCAAATTTGTTAATTTTGATACATGAAGTGGATTTTAAACCTAATTTAGTTTCACAAAATCGGTTTACAAGGTGAAATTTATATCCACTTATTGTTGTAATATTGCAAAAGTTAGGTTTTGGAACGTTTTACAACAGTGAATCTACACGTCTCAGGCGTGATTATGTCAACTTTTATACAACACTTATATACTCTAAATTGATTTTATTTTTAGTTGACACTTCCAAGACTTACTACTTTGATTCTTTCTTAATTTCGTTATGTTTATGTTACTTAGTAAAATTCATTCCTTTAAGAAAAACAACAAAAATATTCAAAATAATAAAATGAAATTAAAAATCGTTTTTAACAAAGGGAAAAAAAGAACTTAAGTCTCATAAATTTAAAAACTTTCAATTAAATTTTTATGTTTTATTGAATACTTAATAAATTTATATTTTTCGTTTTCATTATATAAAATTATAAAATTATAAAATAATATGATAAATTAATAAGCTGACATTATAATATAACAATTATATTAACAGTCATGTTACTTAGTTAACAAAATAAATAAACACCATTAACCCAATTTGTTGTAAATTTATTAAATATTCTATAGTTCATAAAAATTGATTAAAAACTTAATTAAAAGTTCACACATTTACTCAAAAGTTGAAATTTAATTAACAAAATTATTAAAGTTGTTGTTAATTTAATTTGACTACTTCAACATAACAATCAAAACTCAATATCAAGAAATATCTTAGTTCAAAAGAGAAGACTTTTTTTTCTTCTTCTATACTTTTCCAACCATGCACCCCTTCTGATAGAAACGTTAATTACGTTATTTTATTCAAATCTAGAAAATTTGAACTCGAAATCCTGCACAAGAAACCGAACTATAAACCAACTTGTTAGAAAAATGGTTTTACGATTAGATGCAATGAAATATGACATGTTTTGTTGATTATATGTATATGTAATCTAAAAGCTATATGTTCCAAAGATTATTCTATGTACGTAGTGTTAATATCGGACCTTATGTCAACTAGTAGATTCCCATAAATGTAATAGTCAGGAATAATGCATGAAACATGACAACTACAACTTTTTTTGTCGTTTTCTTGTTGGCTAATAGTTTAAAAAAAGTTATTATATCGGTATTAAGCTGAATAAATGATAATTATAAATTTATAAAGAAAAAAAAAAGTGTAGGTAGCATCTACCGTGGTCCTAAAATGGCCGCAAAAGCATAAAAAAGGGAAAGGCATAAAATATAAAAGAATAATATAAAAGGGAAAGGCTAGACAACTTAGTTTTTCCTACCATAAGTAGGGAAGATATTGTTTTATTAATAAATATTAAAATTCCTGGTTCTAATGGCTTCAACTTCGTTATAAAGTTTTCGAAAATTATTAAAGAATATATTTTTAATTTTAATTTAATTTCATAAAACTGAATTGTAAAATAGTATTTATATATATATATATATATATATATATATATATATATATTTTAAATTGACACGATCTTTAATTAATATGAAATTTTTAATATAAAATTTGTAAATTATTTTTATAATTACAAGATATTTGCATAACACTTAGAGAACACATGAGTTGTATAAGTTTTAATAAGCTCAAAAGAGTGGTTAAATAAATTATGTAAGGATATGTTAAAATGATAGAAGTATAATCCTCTTGTTATTATATATTTTTAAATTTGTTTTTTTTTTCTCGATTTCTCTTTGTACTTTTTTTCTTGTTGTTTTTCTTGGTTTCTCTCTCTTGTTTGTTTTTTTTTTCATTCGTAAGTTTCTTCATAGGTTCTCATCATCATATTTAAATAAATATTTGATGCTTGATGTTTATGTTTATTGTTTTTATTTGTTTGTTCTTATGGGTTCACCATTTAAAGAGCTCTCATGTTTGGGTCTTTTTCCATAGTGAATGGAACCATTATTGTTGAACTCAGTTCTTGTTCAAGATTATGTTTTCAGGTTCGCATAAAACCCTAAAAATGATATGATTATATTTTTGAATTTTTTTTTGTATATGTATCATAAATTGCATTAAAATCTACGTTTCAGTATTAGTTCTCAATTTTTACCTATGTTGTTTGTTTATGGTTTATATGACAATATTAATTTTGGTTGAATTTTTCAGGTTGCTTAATATAGTGTGAAAGTTACTGAATAAAAAAAATTGTACTGGTTCTCAATTTTTACCTATGTTGTTTGTTTCTGGTTCATCTAGTGGTATTAAATTTTGGTTTAATTTTTTGAAGTTGTCTAGTATAGAGCGAAAGTTACCACATAAAAATATTTTCTTTTAAATACCACAGTAGGCTTGTTTATTTTCCAAAATTGAAGTATATAGTTAAATAGGCTTTGTTGTCTTTCAAAAAGAAATCCTAACAACAAAGTTTATAAAACTGAAGCCAAAAGATTCACTTTTTTACCTCGCGGCTTTAGTTCAAAAACCGAAATACAATATAAAAAATAACTGTCAAAATCCTTCCATGCACTAATGTTAGTAGAATATATTAAACTTATTATGTCACTCATTATCAAACCTTTATATTCATATTCAATATCACAACATAAAAAAATCATACCAAAATATAGCATTATTTTGAAGACGAATTTGTGAATTAAATTAATATAAATAAATACAAAGCCTATTTGAACTTATAAATTCAGTTAAATAACATAAAACTACAAAAAATTATCAACTAGTAAAATTGATGAATCTCACACACACACACACATATATATATATATATATATATATATATATATATATATATATATATATATATATATATATATATATATATATATATTTTACTTAATCATCCAAATAAACATATAGAAATTGAATTAAAAATATTTTAAATATGTTAACTACAAAAGTTAAATTCGAGCATTATATACTTTTTAGTTTTTAGTTATTGAGAAAACTTGAGTAGTCTCTTCTGATTTAGGAAATAACTCTCAAAAATCTTTTTTCCTTTTGAAAGATACACAAACGGAACAATCTAACTATTGTGTTAGAAGACTCAAATGATTCTTCCAATATATTATTTTTGGATCCAGTGAAATTCATAGATTGTCAAATAGGATTTTTCTTTGAACTATTTTTCGATTGTTAATATAATATATAAGAATAAAAGTACTATATACTTGATCGTAAAATATTGATTGCTTTTTAACTCTTATAATTATGTGAAAGTAAGGTATTCCAAATTTGAAAGTCCAAAGAGTTTTATAAAACTCTTCTTATGAACAAAACTATGAATAAAAAATATCCCTAAATTGAATTGAGTTCATGAATATAAGAAATAGTAAAAATTCTTGATTTTTCTCCGTGTCTCTCTCATTCGAAAATCTAATGATTACATTATATATATAATATGTGACTATTAATTTTAAATTCTCATAATCTTTTTTTTATCGTAATGTAACCATATTTATTGTTTTCTATAATAACTAAAATAATTTATTTGATGGGTTTTGTATATATGGGGCAAATCAAATGGATACTCACGCTAATAATTTTATGATTCGTCATGGATTGAAAACTTTTATAAAATAGATTACTTTTATAAGATTTCTTACTGGTATGAACAAATTGATAATTCATTGCAGTATTTTATTCAGATAAATAATGTAATATTCAAAATATAAGCAAACATTTATTGTTACATGCATACGAATGAATGTCTAAAATAGTAAATTTTGATAATATTTCAAGACCCAATTAAATTAGTTAAACTTTTATTCTATTTTTAAGAAAACCTTTTACTCTTCAGAGTTCAATACATGTCATTTCAATTAAAAATTTTAATTTTATCAAAAGTGAACTAAGGTTTCCTAAACTTATAAAATTATTTTTAATGAAATTGTTCAATTCAAATTAGTATGCATATTTCTTTTAAGATTCAAACTTATAAAATCATCAATATTTTTTCTCACCATATTCAAACAAAGTAAAATGCGATCTAATGTTGCAAACAGAAGAAGTTTTCAAATGGTGATTACATTTGTGTAGTTTTTCCTATGTATTTATTATTTTTAAAAGTATTGGAATATATTTACTAGATATATAATACGAGAGTCATCTAAAATCTATTATTTGTTAAATTTATTATATTATTGATTGTCAAATATCTATTAAACTTTTGTAAAAATGTAAAATAAAGAAATGAAAGCAAAAGATAAATATATTAGAAGAGACAAAATTAAGATACAATGGAAATAAGAGGTTTAATGCAAAAAGATGAATATTAGAAGAGAAAAAAAGAAAAAAAGGGTAACATTTTGCAACATCATAAGACTTCATTTATGTTAGCCGTCAAATATAGATTAGTAGTTAACAACAATTTTGTACTATAAAAAGGAATGACAGAGATGAATAGGAAGATCACAAATAAAAGAGCAAAAGAGTATGTGAGATAAAGACATGTGATGAGTAACATAGTAATGATCTAAAAATGCACTGGTTGGCATAAAACGATAATAGTTAACTTTAATTTTCAACTTGGTCGGTATTCATAATTTATTAAATATATTTTGACCTATCAATTATATATTCAATTCCGGATACAGAAATTTAATCCCGGGATTCGCACCTGATTAGCAAGAAAAGCTTTCCCTGCTCTCCTCTTAGCAATAATGTCTTCATTAATAATGTAATGAAACTAAATAAATAAAAGTAAATTATAAAGATCTAAAACTATACTGTGATCAAGTAACTTAAATTCGATATAAGTAAATAAAAGTTATTAATTTATTGCATTTAAACTAAATTTTTATTTAATAAATACTTACAAGTGGAAATATAATATGGAATGAATGAAATATAATATGGAAATGTAATAATTTATGTGTAATGGAAATATTGAATGAAAGAGAAAGTGGAAAAATTATGTTCTAGCTCTTGGACCTGAACAAACCCAGACCCAAAACTCTCTTCATCTTCCTGAAGATACCAGAGTTCCTTGATTTGTGGCTGGGAGCTGCTGATGCTAGTTCTCCTGCCACATTATTTACCAATCAATCATTACAAAAAAATAATAAACCTCGCTTAAAAATAACACAAAACATTTTTAATCCTTAAAATGCTCATTATTTATTTTTACTCCTAAAACTTTTACTCACATAATTTTCGTAAAATGTTTTTTGCATTTTTAATTTGTTTTTGTCTTAACCAATCAAGCTTTTCATTCTAACCCCTATGTTATGTTGATCCTTTGCTTTTATTCTAAAATATTTTGAATATAGACTAATTCAAAATTGATTTTATAAGGAAAATTAAAATATATATATATATATATATATATATATATATATATATACACACACACACACACACTAAAACACAACGTCAAGAACAAACAAAAAATAAATTATAAATCAATATACATACTCAAATAACTAATGGTCTTGTAAGAGAGTAATACATTACTGAAACAAAATTAAATAAAGCATCACTGATACAAAAATTTATTTAATGCTCTTGGATGAGAAATAGTAAAATTAGACAAGTTACATAACAAAGTACATTTTCGTCTTGAGAAAGTAATAGATTATTTTTCTTGTCTAATTTAATCATTATATGTTTTTTCAAAAAGTATATAAATAACTTTATTTCACTGTTTAACCAATCTCTAGAGTCCTTTCAGAACAAAAATTAGAATACGCAATATGGACAAACTGTTTTGAAAGAACTAAATTAATCTTTGAAAATTTCCAAGACATCAAAATCTATTTTATCTTATTACTTAATTATGATAGTACAAACACATAATAAAAATTGGTCAACTTCCTCCGTCAAAATCGAAATATATAATACAGCGCATATGAAATGCATTACATTGTATACTGCTGTGAATCATACCAAGCACTATGAAAAATGCTATCAACTATCAATATAGTCTTTTTCCAACACAAACTTGAAACCTATCACAACTATTGGTTCCTTTTCTTAATAGTCGCATAGAATCTATTAGGACGAGTTTTGGCACTTACTTTGTCATAGGAAAGAAAAAAAAAATCGAGCTTTTGACTTATACACGAATTTAAAAAAAAATTAAAAAAAAATCATGTACTAGAAAAATCAATTTCAACTCTTTTCCTATTTTTCTCTCCTATAGTAGAAACTCGTCCATGCATACCCAAACTTATCTATAAAACTATTTACCTAAATTCATTTATGAATAATAACTAATAGAGACATAAAAAGAAATAGATAACGGTAACCAAATTATTTTTGAGTCTACTGCTAATACATTGTGTTCATATTTTCCATGGCTTGTAATGCTAAAACAATACTAATCATCATCAGCTAACACTTTCCATTCCAAGTAACTTGCATTTAAGAATCACATAACAAGATCGACTACCATCACTGTACTGTTATTTGCTTACATTTAAGAATCAAACAACAGAACTACCATAATTGGAACGTTACCTGTTTACATTTACGAATCGCACAAATAAATTGACTACCGTCATTAGGATACAGCAACCTATTGATTCTATTCCCAAAGCAGTAACATAAAACAATTCGAATCAAATACCTGTACCTTCGGGCGCATTATACGGAGAAGGTGATTCGGAGTTTATTAAAAGATAAGGTTTTCTTGCCCAGTACTCTTGAAATCTCTGTTTAGCATACTCCTTGTAGTCAAAGTCGATTGTGTTTACTTGTGCCTGAACAAATTAATCAGAAGATGAGACAATGAAGAATGAGAACAAAATCACCACCCTCTTTACTACTCGGTGGCTAATATTTAGTATACATTGGATATGTAATAGTTAAATGTATAGAAATTCACATTTGCTTGTGGCAACTAAGTGCATAATACGTGCACCTCAGATGGGAGAATTTTGAAGTTAATAAAGACCCAAACACAGTATACTGCAGCCCGTTTATGCGGTGCAATATTTCTTTCTTGTCACTATGATCTTTTGGGTTAGTCATTTCTATATACACGAGTGATTGCCACAAAATAAAATGCATTTCAGATAGACTCAGAGATAAAGTTTATTTTAAATTTTAAGAGCTCCAAATTTTAATTTTTTCCCAAAAAATAAAATAAAATGAAAAGCCTTGTTTAAATCCACATCTAAAAGAGACACCTAACATAAAAACTTTCGACGGAACATATTCCGCATCAGTAGCAAATTCAGTTGCCAATAGTTTCATCAGCTGTAATAATGATAAACACTACCAACAAAAACAATTTACACATCGGAAAAATTCCGCCACTTTTTTCAGCAGCCCACCCATAATGTTTATATTTATTGAAATAGGGCACATTTATGGAAACGGTTTTATGGAATAACTTTTCCCTCTCTAAGGACTCAGCTACACGCATCCGATACTGCTAAGGAGCATAATTTAAACCAAAAATAAACTGAGAAATTGAATATACCGAGATTATTCCCCAAACGCCCCAGAATAGATGATTTGCAAGTGTATACTTTTCAATTTCTTGAAGTAGTTGCTCCACTTCATTGTCACTGCCCTGTTGACCTGCACTCAAGATCCACACGACACGATAATTACAGTCCTTAAGGAGATGCATGGTTATACAGGTGATCACATACAAGGACATATTTATGATTGATCTCTACAATTTGTTTAATTTGAATGATACAACTTGGTTAATCCAATCATGAAATAGATCATCAATATCCGCAATCTGAGAGCAAACACCAATTTTTCATTTCATGTTTTGATGTAGAATATAAATCAATCAATTTCAATGACAAAAGAACTACAATGCTACAATCTTCTAACACCATAGAGTGATTTGAAGTGATTCATTACCAGAGGCACTCAAGTATGCCAGCACAAATCTTTTACGCTCCTCAAAATCTGTCAAGAGAACCATAGAAATAGAAGTAATTTTTTCACAGAAAAAGATCAAATGAATGAAAGCAAGTAAAATAACATCCAGATGGCCCAATACCTGGATATTTATTGTAGTCAAGGATATGAGGCTCTTCTGTGTGATAGTTAGCAGCCATCTCACAGAAGTGGTTGGCTATATCAAATGCTACTGGATTATAGTTAGCGTATTCATAGTCCTATTACAAAAAAGTGTCGTTAAATCGTATTTGCTGACTGTGGTGTCTTGATCCCTTAAAAATAATACTAAGAATAAACCAGTTTATATATTTAAATAAATAAACAAAAAAAAGGAAAAGTACAAGATATATTTCATCATTCAGATTTCACAATCTCATATCCTACATGACATCAGTTAAATAGATTCCCTTTCTCCAAAGAAATATAAAAGAGAGCACGAGTAATAAAGAAACAGTAACATTCATCAAGCTATAACTACGATCGCCCAAAGTTTTGCACCCACATATAAAATACCATCATCATTACGGTATTCCTTATAATGATCCTTTTCTTCCACTTTTGATCAAGGATAAATACATATATTTCTACAATTCATAATGATGATATAAAAAGTAAAAGTGGAAACAGAAGTTACAATTGAGTTAGAACATGACTTCCCCATTTTCCTAAGAGAATATAAAGTTCCCAGTTGCCAACCCTTACTATGGGAAAGAATGAACAAGGTATTACTACATTCTTGGACATGAAAAATATTGAGACTAATAATTTTTTTTTAAAACTCACAACAAATATCAAATATGGGAATATTACATTCTGAATTCACATTCGTAGGAATAATTTTTTAAGCCAAGAACCAAACACACTTTTTTGGCGGGGAGTTGCAGGACTTATAGTAATAAAACATGCTTAATCTTTTGGACCATTGCCCGTAACCTTGTGCAACTAGTCTTTTTGACAGGTACAATTCATCCATAACTTTTGGTACATATCAATAAACTGGGTCCACAAGACATTTTATGATGCAAAAAATTGCTACTACTGAGAAAATGATTTTATGAACATATACGAAAAAAATTTTGAAACTTCCAGAAATTCTATTATGATAGAAGAACTACTTATTTCCTCATAGAAGCACCCTTGAAACATTAAATATTTACAGCATTTCCCCCATAAACTAGCACAAAGAGAAACTCACTATGATGGTCACAGAATTGGTCTCTTCATCAAGCATTATGTTACCATATTGTAAATCATTGTGACAAAATCCTATCATTTGGTGTGAGCCTGATAGTTCCTTTTCCAACATGGCGATTTCTTTGTCTATTGTGTCCAAATAAAATGCTTCAACTTCTTTAGGGGATGATAAACGTTTGGCTTCACTAAGCCAATTTCTGAAACAATGGAGAAATCATCAAGTAGTAACTAAAATATGGAAGTATCAAATAATATTATTTAAATAAAATTTATAAAAGAGCTGGTCCCTTATTGCCTTTTCAACATGTATAAACTTTCTTTATGTACACTTTCAATGGAGATGCTGGATCAGGTGTTCAAATAGCACATACCGCAATTTATCCCAAAGGTGGACTTCCTTTTCACCAGGCATATCTAAATCATGAAAATCCTTCAATTTGGCCGCTATAAGAGCAGAAATGGAAGGATCACGTAGATCAGCTGCTGATAATGTCTGATAAATTCACCCTCAAATATATGAGCATGTCAAGTTCTTAACTAGCGTGCAGAGGTCAATTAAAAAAGAAAGGAACAGTGCTTAACTTTTACATATCATTTATATAGCAGGATAAACTATGAAAAGCGGGTGTACTTTAGAGAAGTTGTGCACAATGCGTTCAATCTACAGTTTACATTCATGGACCAGATAATAACTTATTACTAGGCACATTTATTAGGACTTAAATTATAAAATATATCAAATTACCCGTGCGTGGATAAACTCTTCAACACGACCATTTGCAAACCGTCCTAGTAGACGAGGACCTTGCCCGTTCTTTGACATAAATTCAAATGTTTGAATCTCCTGACTCCTATCAAAGAACACGTCCACACCCTCGCCATAAATTCTAACAATAACCTTTCGTGAAGTTTCTCCTGTCGAAGTTGGCCACTTTATCTGAAATACCTCGTTCGTCATTGCTCCTTTGAGAGGGAAGACCTGCAATGCATTTGCATCAAGTACATCCTCCCAGTGACTAGCCAATGATTTCAGTATCTCCTGTGCTTCTTCCGGAAGGCGATCTGATTTGCAGGCTACAGGGGTTTCAACTGCATTTTCTTTTATGTTTGCTGTAGCATTTGCTTGGTTGCTTACAGAAATTTCTGCAGCAACTACAATGCTGTTTATAGGACTTTCTACACCACCAGCTTCGTCCTCCATACCACTTATTGATGCCCCTGCTTCATTGTGTACAGAATTTTCTGCACCACCTGCAATGTGTTCCTTTGCGGGAGTTTCTGCAACACCTGCTAGATTGTTTACCATATTTCCTGCAATACCCACTTGTTCACTAGTAAGATTTCGTTCAACATCTGTTTGGCCACTTACAGGTCTTTCTGCCCCACCTGCTTGGTAGTTCACAATATTTACTGGACCCTTTAACTGATCGCTTGTAAGATTTTCATCACCACCTGCTGTCTGGTGATTTACAGGATTTACAGAAGAATCATCATTGTTTTTCACAGGATCTTCTGTAGGACCTGTGATGTGTTTGTCCTGGCTTTCTTTTCCACCACCTTCTGTTTTGTTCACAAGATCTTCAGCTGCACTCATTGTGAAAAGCTTCCAAAACTTCGAGTACAGCAAAGACTAACTTCAAATATTAAGTTTCCTTTATTTATGAATTCAAGACCTGAAAAGTAGTTGAAAAAACAAACGTTTAAATCATCAAAATGATATCCAAGAAATTCTCTCTCCTTCCAAGTTCCTTCCAAGGGAAATAGATAGTTTGATAAAGATAAGACAAAAAAGAAATGGAGGACTAGAGAAATAATCATATATAGATAATCAGATAAGTGTTTCATTCAAAACAAAATAATGAAATAATCCGAGACTGATGTAAATCAGAAAATTAATCCCAAGATCTTTATTTAGCATTGAAATTGGTAAAAAGTGAGCCAGTATCTCATTTATTTTCCGTTTAGCAAAGATATAAAACAAAGGCCTAAATTGTATAATAGCCACTCCAATGACATGATGCCAATCTTATATAAAAAAATAAAGATTAGGGAACAATCAATGTAAAACTTCGAAAATTTTAAATTAGAAAATTGAGTAGATAAAAGGCACACATTCAACAACCAAAAATCTCCAGAAAATCATACATCAAGCTGGTAAACAAAAACGCTATCGAATATTCGAGAAGGGTGTCGATTAATTTCTATCCTATATCTTAGCGTTCAAACAAAGTTTCAAGCATTGCATCATCCTTCTGAAATCTCAACGAAGAACGCGATAAACACAGAAATACACATTCAAACAAAACACTTCACATTCCCCTAATTCCACAGACTAGGCTCTCTGTTTACGACGCACTGATTGCAAACGTGAAAACACATCCGAAAAGATAGAAAGGTAATCAAAAGCAAACACCAGACAGATCTCAAACGCCACAAAAATAGAGAAAATTTATCCAAACACGCAGCACTGAAGATTATTTCAATTGGAATAATTGAATATCATTAAAACGCAAACCTGAACGAATAAATTAGGCACGGCATTGAATATAAAGAACGAATCAAAAGAAATGAAGATCACAAAACACGAACCTGAACGGATAATTGGAGCCGGACACATTGAATAAAAGGAGAGAATTAAAATAAAATTGAAGATCATGACAAACACGAACCTGAACGAACAAACGCATAAGAAAAATGAGAAGCAATGAACGGAATATTTGGAGGAGAACCACGAGGCGGCGGCCGGAGATATCGCCGCCGGCGAAGAAGTTGTTCGATGAAGAGAACGGAATATAGCGAGAGAAAGAGAGAGTAACGATTAAGAATTTCGAGGGAAATGGGCTTCAGTATATATATATATACGAGAGGGTGAAGGGTTTCTAATTTCTTTTCCACCGCCAATGAAACAAAAGGTGGTGGAGGCTGCTTCTGCATGCTACACATTAATTTCAATTTCGATAATTTTTTTATTAGGGTTAAAATTAGATCGCTGATTTCTATAATTAAAGGATTCTAATTCTTCTTCCAAACAATAGTTATAAATGGACTGTTATTCTATTAGTCATGTTAGGTGAAGAATATTTTTATTTTTTAAATAATAAAAATTAAAATTGTTGGCAATTTCATATAGTTAAAATGTCATTTTTCTTAATTTAAACCATTCAAAAAGTAATGTATCGTACTCTTTGATCAATTTGAGTTAGAGCAAGTGAATAAAAATTAGTATTAGTTCTTGGAGGTTCTTGAAATCTAATTATCATTAAAAGTTTCAATTATATTTTCTTTAATACTAAAAAATTCTATAACAAACATAATATAATAGTACTTAATTATCATATGGTCATGCATGATTAATGATTATACGTGATTCACATTACAATTTTTAATAACAAAATTGAGTTGATGTAAAATTAATTTTTTAGAATAAAAATTCTATTTATACTTTAGCTTTTTATTAAACAAATATTTATATTTATTGTATTAAGTCTTTTATAATTTTTTAAATATTCATTCTTGATCTTCATGAATATATAATTATACAAAATAAATTTGATACAAATTTTAATATTACAAAAATAATTATTTTCTTTATTTCTTTATTTAATACATATTTTTGTATTCACAACATATTTTAAAATACGCTATCAAATACACAAGTATTTCAAAATATAAACATTATCAAACACACAAGTATTTCAAAATATAAGTTATGGAATTAACACAATTAAAAAAAAAACTACAATCCAATGTTTTTGAATTAATTTCTTCATTTTTTTCTATTCAATTCCGTGTTATTGTTTTCCTTAAATCCTATTTGTACTCCCATATATATAATATACTATAATTAAAAAAAAACAAAAAAAACAAAATAAAAGACACACCAAATGCAAAAATGAGCTAATTTTCATAAAAATAAATCAATTTAAATATATTATATCTTTTATAAAGATTGTACAAATAAATATTTGATGTAAAAAAAAAATCTAACGATGAAGATGACATATCTAAACTAAAATTTTCCTTCTAAAATATTAGTGTATTGAATGGAATCTTAAAACTTTACACTTGTCTTGCTACCAAAGTCTTCCATTAATATTTCATTACTCAATACCAATGTCTAATAGCTCTCTAAGTATAATAATTTTTCATATTATACTATCTGTCATGTAGAGTCTCATTCTACTCATACTCCCAAAGTCCCCTTCAACACAATAAACAACAATATTTTCTCTTAAAAATAACTACTAGAACTCAAACTTCACATTATCAAACCAAACAAGTTCACAAAAATTTTATATTTACAAAAATAATTCAATACAATCATCACTACAAGTTGTAATATGAAAAGAGGAACTATATAATAAATAATAAGTTACTTCTAGAAAGTAAATATTTCATCAAATTATCACCCGATACCCATTAACCACTAGAATTCTAATGCCTAATGACACACCACCGCTCAACAGTAGTGAAACAAAAGCTATATATACTTCCCAAAATCCCTATAACGACATTCAACATTAGGGACCTCGAGCCTAGCGTTGCCCGCGAAGACAGAAAAACAATATTCATATGCGTTCAGTATTGTGAAAACTATATACGTATGAGATTAATTTTCCTTGTGTTAAATATACACATAGAGTATTGTATTTATAATAGAAAAAATACTAGCTAAGTCCAAAATACAAATAATGAATAATAACAAATTAACTAAAGATAAAAGATAAGATATTTATCTAAGATATCTAATAATATAATATATCTAACACTCTCTCTCAAGTTGGTGTATACAAATCAAATGTACCAAACTTGTTACAAATATAATCAATTTTTAGCACTTGAATTAATAAACTCAGTCTTGATGTCTCCAGATACAATCTTCTCTCTAATGAAATAAGAGTCAATCTCAATTTGTTTGATCCTCTCATGAAAGATAACATTGAAACTAATATGAAAAGTAGCCTAATTGTCACATATAAGTGTCATTTGAGTGACATCTCCAAATTGTAACTCTCTAAGCATTGCTTAAGCAAAAAAAAAAAAAAAACTCACAAGTGATTGAAACCAAAACTCCGTATTATGCTTCTGCATTAGATCTTACCACAACACTTTGTTTATTGCTTTTCCAAGAGATCAAGTTACCACTAATGGAGACACAATATCTGAATGTAAACCTTCTATGAGAAGGAGATTGTTAACACTTCGACAAGTGTACCGAATCGTATCAAGTAATAATAATTGGTAAGACCAAGTATCGTTTCCCTAGAGACTCACGGCCTAAACATTCATATGGTTTCTTGATTAATTAGGACTTGTAAACAAAATCATTGTGTTTATATTGTGGAAATTAAATATGAATGCAAGTTTTGATCAATTGGATTGAAAGATGCAAAGGTGATTGATATAAAATATGGAATGATTATGTTGTTGGGGTTTTCGATTTATCCTATCCACTCTCATGTATTTATGCATTCATCTTCTTCATTAATGTTAATGTCACTTTCTAAATTACCTTAAACTCGATGTCTCGGTGAAGAAAGCCTACTCCTAATTACTAAATTACAATGTCTTGTATCCCTAACAATTAATCATGCATTACATTCGCACAGAAGCTTAAAGGCAACCAACCCTCCTATCCCTCTGTCTAGGTAATATTACTTTTGAGAGAATTTCCCCAGTTCTAGATTTTCTCATATGTGTCCATAGTGACAAAATCAATAATCATGCAATTGAATGAGTTAAACAAGGCATGCATAGAGTGTAGAGGAAAAACCCTAACAATTAATGAAGTAAAGCATTTTATAATAAGAATCAATTCGATACATGAGAGTTTCAAAGGATTACATCGTTTCCCCAACAACAATAGAGGTTTAGTTCACCATAGACATGGTGAAACTAGATGAAAATAATAAAAATAATGAAAGATAAAACCCTAAAAGTTGAAGATCGGAGCTTCCGCATCTAAAATCCGCCTCCAAGGGGTGAAAGGAGTGTATTTTTGCCTCTTTCTGTCCAAAGATGTGAACCCTAGAACGTCCAAGTCCTTAAATAGAACATAAAAATAACAGAAAACAGGTCCAAGCCCACGTCGTTGGCGCTCAGCGCCCCAAAAGGGTGCTCAGCGGTAGCTGTGACACTAAATTGACGCTCAACGGTGGCGCTTAGGCGTGAGACAAAAGAAATTAGCGCTCAACGTCCTTTTTTTTACACTTTGGTTGACTTTTCTGCACTCTGGTTGACTTTTCATTCTGGTTGACTATTTTGCACTCTGGTTGACTTTTCTGCATTCTGGTTGACTTTTCTACATTCTGGTTGAGTTTTCTGCATTCCAACTATTTTGTACTTTAACTTCTTTCAAATCATTCCAATAGCCTACAAAATCAAGAGAATTTAGTGATAAAATCATCAAGTATAACCTCAACTGTCTTATTCACAAAACTAAAGCAAAAACATGAGTTCAAGCTAGTTTCTAAATCATAAAGGGTGTTTTTAATATCAAAATTAAGTATAAAAATAATGGTATTTCAACCGTTATCACAACCCCAAACTTAGAACTTTGCTTGTCCTCAAGCAAACAAAATGTAACTTAGCTTTCAACCAATCCATACAATGGTTTCAACAATTTCAAAACCTTTTCTTTCAAAACAAGTAATTGCTCAAATAAGTTTATCATAAAGAATAACAATCAAGATGGATAAATGCCTTGATTCAATTAAGCTCATTGTGGTGCTCATATAATCACAAAATATTCAATAGATGCTATGCTCATGAATGATCAACCAAGCAAAGATGAAATCATGCATACATGGAACTATTCCTCACCAAGAAAAGTGTTTCTCTCAAACACACAAGTGTATAAAGAGGTGACTCATTCACTCTACTATCACAATGTCACATGAATCAACTTTTCCTTTCATTATTTAACCACAATCAAACACACTCGCAAGCAAGTATCATCACAAGGGCTTTTCTATGGCTTGTAACGTGGTTGGGCTAAAAAGAAAATTGGTTTTTTCGGATCACAAAATCCTTGAGTTAAGAGAGTGATAGACAAATTTATGATCACCAAAATATGATGTCACAAACTTGTTGAACAATCGGCAAGTATGACCGAATCGTTTCAAGTAATAAACTCGGTAAGACCAAGTATCATTCTCCCAAAGGACTCACGGCCTAGTTTAGTTATGTGATTTGTTGATTAGCTAAGACTTAATAACAAAATAATTGGAGTTTAATATGCAAGACAGAAAATAAACATGTATGCATGAGTTTTGATCAATGGCAAAAGCAAAAGACAGACACTTTCAATGAAATATATTGATGAATATGTTGTTGGGGGTCAATTTCATCTTATCCACTCTCATATATTTTAGGAATTCAACATTCAAGTCATCATTGTTAATGCCACTCTCTAAATTACCTTTCAAGAAGGCTTCTCCCTAATTACGAGTTCATACGATTCCTAGCATTCCTAATAATTAGTTTTTTTAGCACAGGAGCTTAAGGCAACCAATATACTATTGGGAGAAATTCCCCGGATCTAGACTTCCCCGTACGTTCCCGTATCGACAAAACCAATAATCATGCATTGAATGAGTTAAACAAAGCAAGCATTGAGCAAAGAGGAAAAACCCTAACTAATGATGAAAGAAAGCATAAATCTTAGATTAAGATGCAAGCACAAATTCCATATATGAGAGCTTCAAAAGATTACATTGATTCCCCAACAAACATACAAGGTTTAGTTCACCATATTCATGGTGAACCTAGATGAACAATAATGAAAGAATGAAAGATAAAACCCTAGAAAGGTGAAGAGGTAGCCTGAGCATCCAAGATCCTCCTTCAAAGGGGTGGAAGAGAGAGTGTTTGCTTTGTTTCTGCCAAAGATACCAACCCTAAGACATCTAGGTCTTTAAATAGGACATAAAAATAATAGAAAACGGGTCCAGGCCCAAACAGATCATAAAATCGCATAAAACTGGCCCAAAACTCGTCTGATTGACTTTTTTGTATTCTGGTTGACTGGTTGACTTTTTGGTTGACTGGTTGACTTTTCTGGTTGACTGGTTGACTTTTCTGGTTTCTGGTTGACTTTTCTGATTCCATCTCTCTCCTTCTTCACTTCTTTCACTAAATTCACCTTAAAACCTGCACAAAAACACTGAAATCAAGCATAAACCTGTCCAGCTCTCTTATTTCTGAAAATATGGATAAAAACATGATTTCAAGCTAGTTTCTAAGTGTAAAGGTTGCTTTTTGAGTCAATTTTAGGCATGAAAATAACAGTTTTTCAACTGTTATCACAACCCCAAACTTAGAACTTTGCTTGTCCTCAAGCAAACAAAATGTAACTCAATCTTCAACCAATTCATATGATGGTTCACTCATTCACAAATCCTTTTTTTCAAGATAAGTAACAACTTCACTCAAACTTATGACCAAGAGTTCAATCAAGATGTGCACATGCTTTAGTGTTCACAAAGTCATTTAAATTCCAACAAATGCTATTTTTCATGAATGATCAATCAATTAAGCATGGATGTTCATGTGCTTATGGAATATTTCCTCACTAGGTAAAGTGTTTAACACACAAGTGTATAAGAGGTAAAGTGTTTCACTCATTCACTCCACTATCACAATGTTACATGAATCAACTTTGCCTTTCATTTTACCACAATCAAAAACATTCACAAGCATGCATCATCACAAGGACTTTTCAATGGCTTATAATGTGGCTTGGCTAACAAGAAAATTGGTTTTTCTGGATCACAAAATCATTGAGTTAAGAGAATCATAACAACACAATTATTCTTATTCTTCCCAACTTGCCTTTGCATTTGAATTGAGCTTTGCTTCTTTTTCTTTTCTTTTCTTTTTCTTTTTTTTCTTTGCATATTCTTACTTTTTAGCTCTTAGCTCAATGCTTTTCCTTTTTCATGTTTTCCCAACAACCCCAAACTTGAACATTTAACAATACCACACAAGATGTTCAACTTAACTCAAGGTAAAGATTTTCAATCAAGGGTTTTCAGTGTATGTTCAAGGCTAAGGGTTCAAAGGATAGAACACAAAGTGTTCTCTTTTAGTGGGCTAACTTTATGAATTTGGCCAATAAAAAGGGTTCCAACAAACGGCCTTGATCACATGATGCAAAACAAGCAATTGATTCAATCATAGAAAACCTGGGCAAAATCATTCATGTTTCCAAAGTAATAGCATTCAATCAATAAAAACTCTGGAGCTCAAAACCTCACATATAAGCTCATTCACATTTGACATACACATCCTGCTTAATTTCACAATCACAATCATAATATCCTGCATTTGTTCACAAAGCTTGTGAATCACCTGTATAAGAATTTTAATGTGCACATCTATCTCAACATCAATCAATCACTAATCATCATCAAGCATTACTTATCACACAATCACAGTTAATAGCAAACCATCATAACAAACCAGGTTTCCAATAGAGTACATCAAACCCTAATCTAAAACAAAAAATAAATAAGTTTAGAAAACTTAAACCAATAAAAGCATAAGCATATGATAGCATTCATCAGTAAATGCTATCTTAGCTCCTCATCAATCTGAGCTGTCCTCTGATGGACAAATTTATGAACACCAAATTATGATGTCACAAACTTGTTTTCAATCGGCAAGTATGACCGAATCGTTCAAGTAATAAACTTGGTTAGACCAAGTATCGTTCTTCCCAAAGGACTCACGGCCTAGTTTAGTTGTGTTGGTTACTGATTAGTTAAGACTTAAAAGACGAAATATTTGGGGTTTAATATGCAAGACAGAAAATAAACATGTATGCATGAATTTTGATCAATGGCAAAAAGCAAAAGATAAACACTTTCAATGAAATATAGATATGAATATGTTGTTGGGGGTCAATTTCATCTTATCCACTCTCATATATTTTAGGAATTCAACATTCAAATCATCATTGTTAATGCCACTCTCTAAAGTACCTTTCTAGAAGGCTTCTCCCTAATCACGAGTTCATACAATTCCTAGCATTCCTAATGATCAGTTCATAAGTGCATGAGCTTAACGACAACCAATATCATATTGGGAGAAATTCCCCGGATCTAGACTTCCCCGTACGTGCCCGTATCGACAAAACCAATAATCATGCATCGAATGAGTTAAACAATGCAAGCATTAAGCAAAGAGGAAAAACCCTAACTAATGATGAAAGAAAGCATAAGTCTTAATTAAAAGATGTAAAAACAGATTCCATATATGAGAGTTTCACAAGATTACATTGATTCCCCAACAAACATACAGAGTTTAGTTCACCATATTCATGGTGAACCTAAATGAATTACAATGAAAGAATGAAAGAATAAACCCGAGAAAGAGAAGAGGAAGCCTCAGCATCCAAGATCCTCCTTCAAAGGGGTGGAAGAGAGAGTGTTTGCTTCGTTCCAGCCAAAGATGCCTAACCCTAGGAAACCCTAAAGTTTATATATCATTCGTAAATTACAAAAAGTCAAGTCCAAGCCCATTAAAGTGCCGCTCAGCGGTAAAATACCGCTCAGCGGTGAGTGCGTGACTTGTTTGCTCCCCTTAGCGGCCATTTTGCCCCTCAGCGGACCTCCCGCAAGCTCCTGAGTGCCGCTCAGCGGTAAACTGCCGCTGAGCGGTGACTTCGGCTTCTCCTTTTGCACTTTTTATTGTCTTTTCTGATTTCATCTCTCTCCTTCTTCACTTCTTTCACCAAATTCACCTTAAAACCTGCACAAAAACACTGAAATCAAGCATAAACCTGTCCAGCTCTCTTATTTCTGAAACTATCAATAAAAGGCATGATTTCAAGCTAGTTTTTAAGTGTAAAGGTTGCTTTTAGTATGAATTTTAAGCATGAAAATAACAGTTTTTCAACTGTTATCACAACCCCAAACTTAGAACTTTGCTTGTCCTCAAGCAAACAAGATGTAACTCCATCTTCAACCAATTCATATGATAGTTCACCTCATTCAAAAAATCTTCTTTCAAGATAAGTAAAAACTTCAATTAAACTTATGACCAATATTTCAATCAAGATGTGCACATGCCTTAGTGTTCACAAAGTCATTTAAATTCCAACAAATGCTATTCTTCATGAATGATCAATCAATTAAGCATGGATGTTCATGTGTTAATGGAATATCTCCTCACTAGGTAAAGTGTTTCACTCACACACAAGTGTATAAGAGGTAATCACTCATTCACTCTACTATTACAATGCCACATGAATTAACTTTCCCTTTCATTTTACCACAATCAAAAACATTCACAAGCATGCATTATCACAAGGACTTTTCAATGGCTTATAATGTGGCTGGGCTAACAAGAAAATTGGTTTTTCTGGATCACAAAATCCTTGAGTTAATAGAATCATAACAACACAATCATCTTATTCTTACCCAACTCTCTTTTGCATTTGCATTGAGCTTTACTTCTTTTTCTTTTCTTTTCTTTTTCTTTGCCTATACTTCCTTTTTGGCTCTTAGCTCAATGCTTTTCCTTTTCCATGTTTTCCCAACAACCCCAAACTTGAACATTTAACAATACCACACAAGATCTTCTACTTAACTCAAGGTAAAGATTTTCAACTAAGGGTTTTCAGTGTATATTCAAGGCTAAGGGTTCAAAGGATAGAACACACAGTGTTCTCTTTTAGTGGGCTAATTTTATGAATTTGGCCAATAAAAAGGTTTTCAACAAACGGCCTTGATCATATGATGCAAAACAAGCAATTGATTCAATCATAGAAAACCTGGGCAAAACCATTCATGCTTTCAAAGTAATAGCATTCAACAATAACAACTCTGGAGCTCAAAATCTCACATATAAGCTCATTCACATTTGACATACACATCCTGCTTAATTTCACAATCACAATCATGATATCCTGCATTTGTTCACAAAGCTTGTGAATCACCTGTATAAGCATTTTAATGTGCACATCATCTCAACATCAATCAATCATAAGCATCATTCAGAATTACTTATTATACAATCACAGTTAATAGCAAACCATCATAATAGACAAAATTTCCAATTGAGTACATCAAACCCTATTCTACAAACATAAGTGATTGATAAAAGAAATCCTGCTCTAGTGCTTTGAAAAACTCAGCCCCATCAATGATGCTCTCTCCCAACCCCAAACTTAGATGGAAAACTAGTGAGACAGTGAGTGGAAGGGAGATTTTCTAAAGAGGAATGAAAGGAAAAATGTAGAGAAGCTTTGGAAAAATGTTTAGGAGTGTGTGTGCAGAGAAGAATCTAAAAATAGAGGCCAAAGCGTGACTTAGGGTATAAAAATACCCTAATGGGCTCGGGTTCTGCTAAGGGGCAACCTAAGCCCCTTTTACGATACCACCGCTCAGCGGCAATTTTCCGCTCAGCGGCACTTTCGTGTTGTGCTTTTCTTCTTCCTAGCTTACCCTACTTGCCTTCTACTCATGCCCCTCACTTGCTCCCTGCAATTAATTTCTCAGATCACTCAAACATTCAATCCCTATCATGCAACTAAAGCAGAATAAAAACAAACAATACAGATAAAATCAATCAACTGGGTTGCCTCCCAGGTAGCGCTTGTTTAACGTCACGAGCCTGACCCAAAATCCACCAACACCCATCAGTAGGTGTAACAAACTTACCAACACCCATCAGTAGGTGCAAAATTTTCTTACCAACACCCATCAGTAGGTGTTACAAACATAATATCCTTCAGTAGATACTTAACCACCTAGCATCCTTCAGTAGATGCTATCTCCAACAAAATAGTTACAAAAATAAAGTCCACAAATTAAAAATTACAAAACCAAAATAAAATCAAAAGTTCTTAAATCACTGGGTTGCCTCCCAGCAAGCTCTCTTTTAACGTCATTAGCTTGACCCAACCTCAAGTTCCTTCTTCTTTTTCTTCTTTCTACTGAACTTCTTCAAAAATTTGATCAAACCAGGAACCTGTTGCAGTGTCTCAATCATAGGAACTTTAATCTCCAATTTCTTGAAGATTTCCATAAAGCAATTGAATTTCTTTTCCTTCCTATGATTCTTCTTTAGATAAGGATGTGATTTTTCATATGATTTCTTCTTCTTTCCTCTCATCTTTATTTTCTTCCTTTTTCTCTCCCTAAATTTTCTCTTTTTCTTTTCTTTTATTTTTTTCTTCCCTTTTCTTTTTCTTTTCAACTTCTTTATTTTCACACAAATTTTCTTTCTCTCTTCTCTCTCAACCACTTCTTTCTCTTTTTCTTCATCTTTATTTCTCTCACTCAATTCTTCTTTTTCTTTTCTCTCTATCTTTTCCTCATCGCCCCCTATTTTTTTCTCATCAAGAATCTTGTCACTTTCAGTGATAATGGCTTGCCCTTCCTCCTTAGGGTTAACTTCAGTATTAACCTCATCATTCAATCTCTGACTAATGGAATGAAGCTGCATCTCCATCCTTTTACATGATTCTTCAATGCTTTTCTGAGTAGCGTCAGAATTTTTCAAAAATTGTTGAAGGGTGTCATCCAAACTTCCTGATAGAAAGGTTTGTTGCTGTTGCTTGTTAAATTGCCCAGTTTGTCCAGCTTGCCCACTTTGTTCCTGACCAATACTTGGGTGTGGTTTCCACCCTTGATTGTAGCTCCCTTGACGGTACTGATTGGTCATGTAGTTTACATCCTCTACGGCTTCAACTGGAAAGGCACATTGACCATTGATATGGTCACCTCCACACAATTCGCATAACTGGGATTCTACCTGTGCAACAGTCTTTAACTCTTGTGGCAATTGTTCAAGTATCTTTGAGAAATTCTCCAATTGTTGAGTTATTAACTTGTTCTGAGCTATCAAGGCATCATTGGATTGCAACTGTAGAACTCCTTTTAATTGAATAGGAGCTCCTCTTTCACTGTTCCACTTATTAGTAGTCATGTTTTCAATTATTTTTGTGGCTTCCTCTGGAGTCTTCCATTTGATATTGCCTCCAGCTGAGGCGTCAAGCATCATCTTGGTTTGTGAACCAAGACCTCCAAGGAAGATTAGGACTACTTCTTCTTCGTTAAATCCATGCTTGGGAGTCTTTCGTAATAGGCTTTTATACCTGTCCCATGCATGCCCCAGTGATTCTTCCATGCCTTGTCTAAATGAAGAGATCTCTTGCTTCCCTTTGTTGATTTTAAAGCTTTGTTGCTGCCATTGTTGTTGTGGTTGGTTCTCAAATTGTCCGGCAGCTTGCCAAAATTGGCTTTGATCCATGCTTGAGTCATGTTCCCACCAGTGGTTGAGATTACTTTGGTAGAATTGAGTGCCCATATAGTTAAATTCTTGACCAAATTGCATTCTGCAGACATTAGGCACAAAACCCTAAAAACAATTGTTAGCACAAAAAGATAGAGAAAAAAAAATCAAAGGATATATAATTGAAAAGATAAGAAGATAGGAAATAAAAACAGAAAAAAATAAAAACAGAAAAATAAAATAAAATAAAATAAAAACAGAAAAATAAAATAAAATAAAATAAAATAAAAACAGAAAATAAAATAAAAACAGAAAATAAAATAAAATAAAATAATAACCAAAAAAATAAAAACAGAAAATAAAACAGAAATTCAAAATTAAAGTCAAAGATAATCAATAATCACACAAATTAACCAGTTAAACCAGAGTCCCCGGCAACGGCGCCAAAAACTTGATGGACAAATTTATGAACACCAAATTATGATGTCACAAACTTGTTTTCAATCGGCAAGTATGACCGAATCGTTCAAGTAATAAACTTGGTAAGACCAAGTATCGTTCTTCCCAAAGGACTCACGGCCTAGTTTAGTTGTGTTGGTTACTGATTAGTTAAGACTTAAAAGACGAAATATTTGGGGTTTAATATGCAAGACAGAAAATAAACATGTATGCATGAATTTTGATCAATGGCAAAAAGCAAAAGATAAACACTTTCAATGAAATATAGATATGAATATGTTGTTGGGGGTCAATTTCATCTTATCCACTCTCATATATTTTAGGAATTCAACATTCAAATCATCATTGTTAATGCCACTCTCTAAAGTACCTTTCTAGAAGGCTTCTCCCTAATCACGAGTTCATACAATTCCTAGCATTCCTAATGATCAGTTCATAAGTGCATGAGCTTAACGACAACCAATATCATATTGGGAGAAATTCCCCGGATCTAGACTTCCCCGTACGTGCCCGTATCGACAAAACCAATAATCATGCATCGAATGAGTTAAACAATGCAAGCATTAAGCAAAGAGGAAAAACCCTAACTAATGATGAAAGAAAGCATAAGTCTTAATTAAAAGATGTAAAAACAGATTCCATATATGAGAGTTTCACAAGATTACATTGATTCCCCAACAAACATACAGAGTTTAGTTCACCATATTCATGGTGAACCTAAATGAATTACAATGAAAGAATGAAAGAATAAACCCGAGAAAGAGAAGAGGAAGCCTCAGCATCCAAGATCCTCCTTCAAAGGGGTGGAAGAGAGAGTGTTTGCTTCGTTCCAGCCAAAGATGCCTAACCCTAGGAAACCCTAAAGTTTATATATCATTCGTAAATTACAAAAAGTCAAGTCCAAGCCCATTAAAGTGCCGCTCAGCGGTAAAATACCGCTCAGCGGTGAGTGCGTGACTTGTTTGCTCCCCTTAGCGGCCATTTTGCCCCTCAGCGGACCTCCCACAAGCTCCTGAGTGCCGCTCAGCGGTAAACTGCCGCTGAGCGGTGACTTCGGCTTCTCCTTTTGCACTTTTTATTGTCTTTTCTGATTTCATCTCTCTCCTTCTTCACTTCTTTCACCAAATTCACCTTAAAACCTGCACAAAAACACTGAAATCAAGCATAAACCTGTCCAGCTCTCTTATTTCTGAAACTATCAATAAAAGGCATGATTTCAAGCTAGTTTTTAAGTGTAAAGGTTGCTTTTAGTATGAATTTTAAGCATGAAAATAACAGTTTTTCAACTGTTATCACAACCCCAAACTTAGAACTTTGCTTGTCCTCAAGCAAACAAGATGTAACTCCATCTTCAACCAATTCATATGATAGTTCACCTCATTCAAAAAATCTTCTTTCAAGATAAGTAAAAACTTCAATTAAACTTATGACCAATATTTCAATCAAGATGTGCACATGCTTTAGTGTTCACAAAGTCATTTAAATTCCAACAAATGCTATTCTTCATGAATGATCAATCAATTAAGCATGGATGTTCATGTGTTAATGGAATATCTCCTCACTAGGTAAAGTGTTTCACTCACACACAAGTGTATAAGAGGTAATCACTCATTCACTCTACTATTACAATGCCACATGAATTAACTTTCCCTTTCATTTTACCACAATCAAAAACATTCACAAGCATGCATTATCACAAGGACTTTTCAATGGCTTATAATGTGGCTGGGCTAACAAGAAAATTGGTTTTTCTGGATCACAAAATCCTTGAGTTAATAGAATCATAACAACACAATCATCTTATTCTTACCCAACTCTCTTTTGCATTTGCATTGAGCTTTACTTCTTTTTCTTTTCTTTTCTTTTTCTTTGCCTATACTTCCTTTTTGGCTCTTAGCTCAATGCTTTTCCTTTTCCATGTTTTCCCAACAACCCCAAACTTGAACATTTAACAATACCACACAAGATCTTCTACTTAACTCAAGGTAAAGATTTTCAACTAAGGGTTTTCAGTGTATATTCAAGGCTAAGGGTTCAAAGGATAGAACACACAGTGTTCTCTTTTAGTGGGCTAATTTTATGAATTTGGCCAATAAAAAGGTTTTCAACAAACGGCCTTGATCATATGATGCAAAACAAGCAATTGATTCAATCATAGAAAACCTGGGCAAAACCATTCATGCTTTCAAAGTAATAGCATTCAACAATAACAACTCTGGAGCTCAAAATCTCACATATAAGCTCATTCACATTTGACATACACATCCTGCTTAATTTCACAATCACAATCATGATATCCTGCATTTGTTCACAAAGCTTGTGAATCACCTGTATAAGCATTTTAATGTGCACATCATCTCAACATCAATCAATCATAAGCATCATTCAGAATTACTTATTATACAATCACAGTTAATAGCAAACCATCATAATAGACAAAATTTCCAATTGAGTACATCAAACCCTATTCTACAAACATAAGTGATTGATAAAAGAAATCCTGCTCTAGTGCTTTGAAAAACTCAGCCCCATCAATGATGCTCTCTCCCAACCCCAAACTTAGATGGAAAACTAGTGAGACAGTGAGTGGAAGGGAGATTTTCTAAAGAGGAATGAAAGGAAAAATGTAGAGAAGCTTTGGAAAAATGTTTAGGAGTGTGTGTGCAGAGAAGAATCTAAAAATAGAGGCCAAAGCGTGACTTAGGGTATAAAAATACCCTAATGGGCTCGGGTTCTGCTAAGGGGCAACCTAAGCCCCTTTTACGATACCACCGCTCAGCGGCAATTTTCCGCTCAGCGGCACTTTCGTGTTGTGCTTTTCTTCTTCCTAGCTTACCCTACTTGCCTTCTACTCATGCCCCTCACTTGCTCCCTGCAATTAATTTCTCAGATCACTCAAACATTCAATCCCTATCATGCAACTAAAGCAGAATAAAAACAAACAATACAGATAAAATCAATCAACTGGGTTGCCTCCCAGGTAGCGCTTGTTTAACGTCACGAGCCTGACCCAAAATCCACCAACACCCATCAGTAGGTGTAACAAACTTACCAACACCCATCAGTAGGTGCAAAATTTTCTTACCAACACCCATCAGTAGGTGTTACAAACATAATATCCTTCAGTAGATACTTAACCACCTAGCATCCTTCAGTAGATGCTATCTCCAACAAAATAGTTACAAAAATAAAGTCCACAAATTAAAAATTACAAAACCAAAATAAAATCAAAAGTTCTTAAATCACTGGGTTGCCTCCCAGCAAGCTCTCTTTTAACGTCATTAGCTTGACCCAACCTCAAGTTCCTTCTTCTTTTTCTTCTTTCTACTGAACTTCTTCAAAAATTTGATCAAACCAGGAACCTGTTGCAGTGTCTCAATCATAGGAACTTTAATCTCCAATTTCTTGAAGATTTCCATAAAGCAATTGAATTTCTTTTCCTTCCTATGATTCTTCTTTAGATAAGGATGTGATTTTTCATATGATTTCTTCTTCTTTCCTCTCATCTTTATTTTCTTCCTTTTTCTCTCCCTAAATTTTCTCTTTTTCTTTTCTTTTATTTTTTTCTTCCCTTTTCTTTTTCTTTTCAACTTCTTTATTTTCACACAAATTTTCTTTCTCTCTTCTCTCTCAACCACTTCTTTCTCTTTTTCTTCATCTTTATTTCTCTCACTCAATTCTTCTTTTTCTTTTCTCTCTATCTTTTCCTCATCGCCCCCTATTTTTTTCTCATCAAGAATCTTGTCACTTTCAGTGATAATGGCTTGCCCTTCCTCCTTAGGGTTAACTTCAGTATTAACCTCATCATTCAATCTCTGACTAATGGAATGAAGCTGCATCTCCATCCTTTTACATGATTCTTCAATGCTTTTCTGAGTAGCGTCAGAATTTTTCAAAAATTGTTGAAGGGTGTCATCCAAACTTCCTGATAGAAAGGTTTGTTGCTGTTGCTTGTTAAATTGCCCAGTTTGTCCAGCTTGCCCACTTTGTTCCTGACCAATACTTGGGTGTGGTTTCCACCCTTGATTGTAGCTCCCTTGACGGTACTGATTGGTCATGTAGTTTACATCCTCTACGGCTTCAACTGGAAAGGCACATTGACCATTGATATGGTCACCTCCACACAATTCGCATAACTGGGATTCTACCTGTGCAACAGTCTTTAACTCTTGTGGCAATTGTTCAAGTATCTTTGAGAAATTCTCCAATTGTTGAGTTATTAACTTGTTCTGAGCTATCAAGGCATCATTGGATTGCAACTGTAGAACTCCTTTTAATTGAATAGGAGCTCCTCTTTCACTGTTCCACTTATTAGTAGTCATGTTTTCAATTATTTTTGTGGCTTCCTCTGGAGTCTTCCATTTGATATTGCCTCCAGCTGAGGCGTCAAGCATCATCTTGGTTTGTGAACCAAGACCTCCAAGGAAGATTAGGACTACTTCTTCTTCGTTAAATCCATGCTTGGGAGTCTTTCGTAATAGGCTTTTATACCTGTCCCATGCATGCCCCAGTGATTCTTCCATGCCTTGTCTAAATGAAGAGATCTCTTGCTTCCCTTTGTTGATTTTAAAGCTTTGTTGCTGCCATTGTTGTTGTGGTTGGTTCTCAAATTGTCCGGCAGCTTGCCAAAATTGGCTTTGATCCATGCTTGAGTCATGTTCCCACCAGTGGTTGAGATTACTTTGGTAGAATTGAGTGCCCATATAGTTAAATTCTTGACCAAATTGCATTCTGCAGACATTAGGCACAAAACCCTAAAAACAATTGTTAGCACAAAAAGATAGAGAAAAAAAAAATCAAAGGATATATAATTGAAAAGATAAGAAGATAGGAAATAAAAACAGAAAAAAATAAAAACAGAAAAATAAAATAAAATAAAATAAAAACAGAAAAATAAAATAAAATAAAATAAAATAAAAACAGAAAATAAAATAAAAACAGAAAATAAAATAAAATAAAATAATAACCAAAAAAATAAAAACAGAAAATAAAACAGAAATTCAAAATTAAAGTCAAAGATAATCAATAATCACACAAATTAACCAGTTAAACCAGAGTCCCCGGCAACGGCGCCAAAAACTTGATGGACAAATTTATGAACACCAAATTATGATGTCACAAACTTGTTTTCAATCGGCAAGTATGACCGAATCGTTCAAGTAATAAACTTGGTAAGACCAAGTATCGTTCTTCCCAAAGGACTCACGGCCTAGTTTAGTTATGTGGTTTCTTGATTAACTAAGACTTACAAACGAAATATTTGGGGTTTAATATGCAAGACAGAAAATAAACATGTATGCATGAATTTTGATCAATGGCAAAAAGCAAAAGATAAACACTTTCAATGAAATATAGATATGAATATGTTGTTGGGGGTCAATTTCATCTTATCCACTCTCATATATTTTAGGAATTCAACATTCAAATCATCATTGTTAATGCCACTCTCTAAAGTACCTTTCTAGAAGGCTTCTCCCTAATCACGAGTTCATACAATTCCTAGCATTCCTAATGATCAGTTCATAAGTGCATGAGCTTAACGACAACCAATATCATATTGGGAGAAATTCCCCGGATCTAGACTTCCCCGTACGTGCCCGTATCGACAAAACCAATAATCATGCATCGAATGAGTTAAACAATGCAAGCATTAAGCAAAGAGGAAAAACCCTAACTAATGATGAAAGAAAGCATAAGTCTTAATTAAAAGATGTAAAAACAGATTCCATATATGAGAGTTTCACAAGATTACATTGATTCCCCAACAAACATACAGAGTTTAGTTCACCATATTCATGGTGAACCTAAATGAATTACAATGAAAGAATGAAAGAATAAACCCGAGAAAGAGAAGAGGAAGCCTCAGCATCCAAGATCCTCCTTCAAAGGGGTGGAAGAGAGAGTGTTTGCTTCGTTCCAGCCAAAGATGCCTAACCCTAGGAAACCCTAAAGTTTATATATCATTCGTAAATTACAAAAAGTCAAGTCCAAGCCCATTAAAGTGCCGCTCAGCGGTAAAATACCGCTCAGCGGTGAGTGCGTGACTTGTTTGCTCCCCTTAGCGGCCATTTTGCCCCTCAGCGGACCTCCCACAAGCTCCTGAGTGCCGCTCAGCGGTAAACTGCCGCTGAGCGGTGACTTCGGCTTCTCCTTTTGCACTTTTTATTGTCTTTTCTGATTTCATCTCTCTCCTTCTTCACTTCTTTCACCAAATTCACCTTAAAACCTGCACAAAAACACTGAAATCAAGCATAAACCTGTCCAGCTCTCTTATTTCTGAAACTATCAATAAAAGGCATGATTTCAAGCTAGTTTTTAAGTGTAAAGGTTGCTTTTAGTATGAATTTTAAGCATGAAAATAACAGTTTTTCAACTGTTATCACAACCCCAAACTTAGAACTTTGCTTGTCCTCAAGCAAACAAGATGTAACTCCATCTTCAACCAATTCATATGATAGTTCACCTCATTCAAAAAATCTTCTTTCAAGATAAGTAAAAACTTCAATTAAACTTATGACCAATATTTCAATCAAGATGTGCACATGCTTTAGTGTTCACAAAGTCATTTAAATTCCAACAAATGCTATTCTTCATGAATGATCAATCAATTAAGCATGGATGTTCATGTGTTAATGGAATATCTCCTCACTAGGTAAAGTGTTTCACTCACACACAAGTGTATAAGAGGTAATCACTCATTCACTCTACTATTACAATGCCACATGAATTAACTTTCCCTTTCATTTTACCACAATCAAAAACATTCACAAGCATGCATTATCACAAGGACTTTTCAATGGCTTATAATGTGGCTGGGCTAACAAGAAAATTGGTTTTTCTGGATCACAAAATCCTTGAGTTAATAGAATCATAACAACACAATCATCTTATTCTTACCCAACTCTCTTTTGCATTTGCATTGAGCTTTACTTCTTTTTCTTTTCTTTTCTTTTTCTTTGCCTATACTTCCTTTTTGGCTCTTAGCTCAATGCTTTTCCTTTTCCATGTTTTCCCAACAACCCCAAACTTGAACATTTAACAATACCACACAAGATCTTCTACTTAACTCAAGGTAAAGATTTTCAACTAAGGGTTTTCAGTGTATATTCAAGGCTAAGGGTTCAAAGGATAGAACACACAGTGTTCTCTTTTAGTGGGCTAATTTTATGAATTTGGCCAATAAAAAGGTTTTCAACAAACGGCCTTGATCATATGATGCAAAACAAGCAATTGATTCAATCATAGAAAACCTGGGCAAAACCATTCATGCTTTCAAAGTAATAGCATTCAACAATAACAACTCTGGAGCTCAAAATCTCACATATAAGCTCATTCACATTTGACATACACATCCTGCTTAATTTCACAATCACAATCATGATATCCTGCATTTGTTCACAAAGCTTGTGAATCACCTGTATAAGCATTTTAATGTGCACATCATCTCAACATCAATCAATCATAAGCATCATTCAGAATTACTTATTATACAATCACAGTTAATAGCAAACCATCATAATAGACAAAATTTCCAATTGAGTACATCAAACCCTATTCTACAAACATAAGTGATTGATAAAAGAAATCCTGCTCTAGTGCTTTGAAAAACTCAGCCCCATCAATGATGCTCTCTCCCAACCCCAAACTTAGATGGAAAACTAGTGAGACAGTGAGTGGAAGGGAGATTTTCTAAAGAGGAATGAAAGGAAAAATGTAGAGAAGCTTTGGAAAAATGTTTAGGAGTGTGTGTGCAGAGAAGAATCTAAAAATAGAGGCCAAAGCGTGACTTAGGGTATAAAAATACCCTAATGGGCTCGGGTTCTGCTAAGGGGCAACCTAAGCCCCTTTTACGATACCACCGCTCAGCGGCAATTTTCCGCTCAGCGGCACTTTCGTGTTGTGCTTTTCTTCTTCCTAGCTTACCCTACTTGCCTTCTACTCATGCCCCTCACTTGCTCCCTGCAATTAATTTCTCAGATCACTCAAACATTCAATCCCTATCATGCAACTAAAGCAGAATAAAAACAAACAATACAGATAAAATCAATCAACTGGGTTGCCTCCCAGGTAGCGCTTGTTTAACGTCACGAGCCTGACCCAAAATCCACCAACACCCATCAGTAGGTGTAACAAACTTACCAACACCCATCAGTAGGTGCAAAATTTTCTTACCAACACCCATCAGTAGGTGTTACAAACATAATATCCTTCAGTAGATACTTAACCACCTAGCATCCTTCAGTAGATGCTATCTCCAACAAAATAGTTACAAAAATAAAGTCCACAAATTAAAAATTACAAAACCAAAATAAAATCAAAAGTTCTTAAATCACTGGGTTGCCTCCCAGCAAGCTCTCTTTTAACGTCATTAGCTTGACCCAACCTCAAGTTCCTTCTTCTTTTTCTTCTTTCTACTGAACTTCTTCAAAAATTTGATCAAACCAGGAACCTGTTGCAGTGTCTCAATCATAGGAACTTTAATCTCCAATTTCTTGAAGATTTCCATAAAGCAATTGAATTTCTTTTCCTTCCTATGATTCTTCTTTAGATAAGGATGTGATTTTTCATATGATTTCTTCTTCTTTCCTCTCATCTTTATTTTCTTCCTTTTTCTCTCCCTAAATTTTCTCTTTTTCTTTTCTTTTATTTTTTTCTTCCCTTTTCTTTTTCTTTTCAACTTCTTTATTTTCACACAAATTTTCTTTCTCTCTTCTCTCTCAACCACTTCTTTCTCTTTTTCTTCATCTTTATTTCTCTCACTCAATTCTTCTTTTTCTTTTCTCTCTATCTTTTCCTCATCGCCCCCTATTTTTTTCTCATCAAGAATCTTGTCACTTTCAGTGATAATGGCTTGCCCTTCCTCCTTAGGGTTAACTTCAGTATTAACCTCATCATTCAATCTCTGACTAATGGAATGAAGCTGCATCTCCATCCTTTTACATGATTCTTCAATGCTTTTCTGAGTAGCGTCAGAATTTTTCAAAAATTGTTGAAGGGTGTCATCCAAACTTCCTGATAGAAAGGTTTGTTGCTGTTGCTTGTTAAATTGCCCAGTTTGTCCAGCTTGCCCACTTTGTTCCTGACCAATACTTGGGTGTGGTTTCCACCCTTGATTGTAGCTCCCTTGACGGTACTGATTGGTCATGTAGTTTACATCCTCTACGGCTTCAACTGGAAAGGCACATTGACCATTGATATGGTCACCTCCACACAATTCGCATAACTGGGATTCTACCTGTGCAACAGTCTTTAACTCTTGTGGCAATTGTTCAAGTATCTTTGAGAAATTCTCCAATTGTTGAGTTATTAACTTGTTCTGAGCTATCAAGGCATCATTGGATTGCAACTGTAGAACTCCTTTTAATTGAATAGGAGCTCCTCTTTCACTGTTCCACTTATTAGTAGTCATGTTTTCAATTATTTTTGTGGCTTCCTCTGGAGTCTTCCATTTGATATTGCCTCCAGCTGAGGCGTCAAGCATCATCTTGGTTTGTGAACCAAGACCTCCAAGGAAGATTAGGACTACTTCTTCTTCGTTAAATCCATGCTTGGGAGTCTTTCGTAATAGGCTTTTATACCTGTCCCATGCATGCCCCAGTGATTCTTCCATGCCTTGTCTAAATGAAGAGATCTCTTGCTTCCCTTTGTTGATTTTAAAGCTTTGTTGCTGCCATTGTTGTTGTGGTTGGTTCTCAAATTGTCCGGCAGCTTGCCAAAATTGGCTTTGATCCATGCTTGAGTCATGTTCCCACCAGTGGTTGAGATTACTTTGGTAGAATTGAGTGCCCATATAGTTAAATTCTTGACCAAATTGCATTCTGCAGACATTAGGCACAAAACCCTAAAAACAATTGTTAGCACAAAAAGATAGAGAAAAAAAAAATCAAAGGATATATAATTGAAAAGATAAGAAGATAGGAAATAAAAACAGAAAAAAATAAAAACAGAAAAATAAAATAAAATAAAATAAAAACAGAAAAATAAAATAAAATAAAATAAAATAAAAACAGAAAATAAAATAAAAACAGAAAATAAAATAAAATAAAATAATAACCAAAAAAATAAAAACAGAAAATAAAACAGAAATTCAAAATTAAAGTCAAAGATAATCAATAATCACACAAATTAACCAGTTAAACCAGAGTCCCCGGCAACGGCGCCAAAAACTTGATGGACAAATTTATGAACACCAAATTATGATGTCACAAACTTGTTTTCAATCGGCAAGTATGACCGAATCGTTCAAGTAATAAACTTGGTAAGACCAAGTATCGTTCTTCCCAAAGGACTCACGGCCTAGTTTAGTTATGTGGTTTCTTGATTAACTAAGACTTACAAACGAAATATTTGGGGTTTAATATGCAAGACAGAAAATAAACATGTATGCATGAATTTTGATCAATGGCAAAAAGCAAAAGATAAACACTTTCAATGAAATATAGATATGAATATGTTGTTGGGGGTCAATTTCATCTTATCCACTCTCATATATTTTAGGAATTCAACATTCAAATCATCATTGTTAATGCCACTCTCTAAAGTACCTTTCTAGAAGGCTTCTCCCTAATCACGAGTTCATACAATTCCTAGCATTCCTAATGATCAGTTCATAAGTACAGGAGCTTAACGACAACCAATATCATATTGGGAGAAATTCCCCGGATCTAGACTTCCCCGTACGTGCCCGTATCGACAAAACCAATAATCATGCATCGAATGAGTTAAACAATGCAAGCATTAAGCAAAGAGGAAAAACCCTAACTAATGATGAAAGAAAGCATAAGTCTTAATTAAAAGATGTAAAAACAGATTCCATATATGAGAGTTTCACAAGATTACATTGATTCCCCAACAAACATACAGAGTTTAGTTCACCATATTCATGGTGAACCTAAATGAATTACAATGAAAGAATGAAAGAATAAACCCGAGAAAGAGAAGAGGAAGCCTCAGCATCCAAGATCCTCCTTCAAAGGGGTGGAAGAGAGAGTGTTTGCTTCGTTCCAGCCAAAGATGCCTAACCCTAGGAAACCCTAAAGTTTATATATCATTCGTAAATTACAAAAAGTCAAGTCCAAGCCCATTAAAGTGCCGCTCAGCGGTAAAATACCGCTCAGCGGTGAGTGCGTGACTTGTTTGCTCCCCTTAGCGGCCATTTTGCCCCTCAGCGGACCTCCCGCAAGCTCCTGAGTGCCGCTCAGCGGTAAACTGCCGCTGAGCGGTGACTTCGGCTTCTCCTTTTGCACTTTTTATTGTCTTTTCTGATTTCATCTCTCTCCTTCTTCACTTCTTTCACCAAATTCACCTTAAAACCTGCACAAAAACACTGAAATCAAGCATAAACCTGTCCAGCTCTCTTATTTCTGAAACTATCAATAAAAGGCATGATTTCAAGCTAGTTTTTAAGTGTAAAGGTTGCTTTTAGTATGAATTTTAAGCATGAAAATAACAGTTTTTCAACTGTTATCATCCTCTGTATCTTCCTTCTTCTTGGATCTTATAGTCTTGATTCTTTTTGCCCGATGAGGAGGCCATCCCTGCATCAAACATAATTCACAAAACCAAAAGATACATTGTTAAGCATTAGTAAACCACAATGAAGAAATCAGCCCCTTCAATGATGCTCTCTCCCAACCCCAAACTTAGATGGAAAACTAGTGAGCAAGTGAGTGGAAGGGAGATTTTCTAAAGAGGGATGAGGGAAAAGATGTGGAAAACCTTGGAGAAGGTATGTGGGAGTGTTTGTGCAGAGAACAGCCTGAAAGTATGAGCATATGCGCAACTTAGGGTATAAAAATACCCTAATGGGCTCGGATCCCGCTGAGGGGAAACTAAAGCCCATCTGCGAGAGTACTGCTCAGCGGTAAGTTGCCGCTCAGCGGCACTTTCGTGATGTGCTCTTCTCCTTCTTTTCTTAACCTACGTGCCTCCTAGACATGCCCCTCACTGGTTCCCTGCAATTCAATGCTTAAAATACTTATGCAGAACCCTATTATGCAACTAAAATGAAACAAACAAAAACAATTAATCAACTGGGTTGCCTCCCAGGTAGCGCTTGTTTAACGTCACGAGCCTGACCCAAAGTCCACCAACACCCATCAGTAGGTGTTTAAAACTTACCAACACCCATCAGTAGGTGCAAAATTTTCTCATCAACACCCATCAGTAGGTGTTACACACTTAGTATCCTTCAGTAGATACTTAACCACCTAGCATCCATCAGTTGATGCTATGTTCAGCAAAATATTCACAAAATCATGTTCAACAGATTAAAAATTACAAACCAAAATAAAATTAAAAGTTTTTTTAAATCACTGGGTTGCCTCCCAGCAAGCGCTCTTTTAACGTCATTAGCTTGACCCAGTAAAGCTCAAGTTCCTTCTTTATAGTTGATGTTGTCATTCCACCAACTCCTCAGCTGTTTCCTGTGAACTGCTTTGGTCCTTCTAGAATGTGGAGACTCTATCTCTATCATCTCCTTCTCTTTAAAGCCCTTCACAACCCACAACTTGTTCTTGATTCTTACAGGTGTGCCAAGTTGGAGTCTTCTTTTCTCCCAGTCACCAGGAATTTCTCCTCCTCTTCCAATCTTTTCTTCCTTGTGTACTTGAAACAACAAACAATGGTTACCTGCAACCTTGAGATTTTCATCTTTACGGCTAGTCATGGGTGCATCTTGAAATGCAGCTTTATAACTAGCTTCTTCCTCCTGTGTTTGCGTCTCATCTTTAAAGACGTCTATAACCACTCTCTCCTCCCTGTCCTGGAGCATCACTATACCTTCATTTACATCAATGATAGCTCTGGCCGTTTTCATAAACGGTCTTCCAAGTATGATAGGTATCTTCTCTGTCTCCATCTTCATCACCACAAAGTCTGCCAAGAACTGAAGTTTGCCAACACAAACTATAATGTCCTCTGCAATCCCACATGGCTCCTTTGAAGATCCATCGGCCATTACTAGATTAACCTTTACAGGTTTCACATTAACATTGCCGATTTGCTCCAGTAAAGAGTAAGGTATCAAGTTAACACTTGAACCTAAATCAAGAAGAGCTTTCTTCACCCTTTTCTTCCCTATGGTACAAGGGATAGAAAAACTGCCTGGGTCTGTTGCTTTAGGAGGGAATGACTCTTTTTTAACAGTTATACACTCCTTTACTTCATCATCTCTACGTCTTTTCTTTGTAGAGATGTTTTCATCAGATTTTGTGTAAACTGTGATTTGCTGTAGAATCTGCTCCCAAGGTGCATCATTATCCACCATTCTGAATAATTCTGTGAAGTCCAGTTGTTTCCCTTGATGGATTGGAAAAGGAAAAGTACTTTTGCTCTCTATTTCTCTTCTCTCTTCTGTATCTAACTCAACTTTCTCATCATCAACACTCTCTACCACCTTGCACTCTTCTCTGGGGTTAACCTCAGTATTAGCCCCAAAATTTCTATTTGGCCTTTCTTCCACCTGTTTGGTGATCTGCCCCATCTGAGTCTCCAAATTTTTTATAGCAGCTTCAGTGCTCTTTTGGGTAGACTCATTTTTCTGTATGAAATTGTTGAGAGTTTCCTCCATCCTCATGGACCTTTCATTAAGCATAGATAATTGTTGCCATAAGGTGGGTTGCTGCTGCTGCTTATTATATTGACCAGCTTGCCCAGTTTGCCCTTGACCAATACTTGGGTGTGGTTTCCACCCCTGATTGTAGCTTCCTTGACGATACTGATTGGTCATGTAGTTTACATCCTCTACGGCTTCAAGTGGAAAGGCACATTGACCATTGATATGGTCGCCTCCACACAATTCGCACAACTGGGTTTGTACCTGTGCAGCAGTTTTCAACTCTTTGGGTAATTGTGCAAGAGTTTTGGTCAGAGTCTCCAGCTGTTGAGTTAGAATTTTGTTTTGAGCTAGCAGGGCATCATGTGTCTGTAATTGGAGGGCTCCTTTTTGCATAGGAGCTCCTCTCTCATTGTGTAGCTCATTATCACTAGTAGCCATGTTTTCTATAATCTCTGTTGCTTCCTCTGGAGTTTTCCATTTAATATTGCCTCCTGCTGAGGCGTCCAGCATCATCTTGGTTTGTGAACCAAGCCCTCCAAGGAAAGTTAAGACTACTTCCTGATCTTCAAAACCATGCGTGGGAGTTTTACGTAACAAGCTTTTGTATCTGTCCCATGCATGCCCTAGTGATTCTTCCATGCCCTGCTTAAATGAAGAAATCTCTTGCTTGCCTTTTGTCACCTTAGATTGTGGGAAGTACTTGTTTAAAAATTTTGTGACCACTGCTTCCCATTCTGTGAAACTTTCTTCTGGGAAAGAATTCAACCAAAGCTTAGCATTGCCTCCCAATGAGAAAGGAAACAAGCTAAGTTTGATAGCTTCGTCTGGCACCCCATTAATCTTGACTGTGTTGCAAATCTCATTGAAGGTAGTGAGGTGCTCATATGGGCTTTCATGAGATAACCCATTAAATTGGTTGCTTTTCACCAGTTGAATCAGTGCTGGTTTGACCTCCATATTAGCTGCATTGACTCTAGGTCTAGCTATACTGTTAAAGTGCTGAGGTCCAGCTATATTGGTGTAGTCAGCAAGAGTTCTTCTAACATTGTTGTTCTCCATATTTTCTGTGCTATGAACAGAACCTTGTGGTGATGATTGTAAGAAAGTTTCTAGAGAAGGGAAAAGTTCTCTAGAAGTTCGAATTCTTCTCCTCCGTCTACTCTCGTCTAAGCCTTCAAACAGAGGTTCTGTTGGTTTCTTGCTCCTTGTTCTGATTGCTTCCTGCATGCACAAGAAAACAAAACCCTAGAAAATATTTGTTAGCACAAAAAGATATAAGAGAAGATATAGATTCAGAAGATAAAAGATTCAGAGGATAAGATAAAATAAGATAGAATAAAATAAAATAAAATAAAATAAAATCTAATCTAATCAAATCAAATAAAATAAAATAAAATAAAATCTAATCAAATCAAATAAAATCTAATCTAATCAAATAAAATAAAATAAAATAAAATAAAATCAAATAAGATAAAATAAAATAAAATAAAATAAAATAAAATAAAATAAAATCAAATCAAATAAAATAAAACCAAATCAAATAAAAACCGAAAAAATAAAAACAGAAAATAAAAACAGAAATTCAAAATTAAAGTCAAAGATAATCAATAATCACACAAATTAACCAGTTAAACCAGAGTCCCCGGCAACGGCGCCAAAAACTTGATGGACAAATTTATGATCACCAAAATATGATGTCACAAACTTGTTGAACAATCGGCAAGTATGACCAAATCGTTTCAAGTAATAAACTCGGTAAGACCAAGTATCGTTCTCCCACAGGACTCACGGCCTAGTTTAGTTATGTGATTTGTTGATTAGCTAAGACTTAATAACAAAATAATTGGAGTTTAATATGCAAGACAGAAAATAAACATGTATGCATGAGTTTTGATCAATGGCAAAAGCAAAAGACAGACACTTTCAATGAAATATATTGATGAATATGTTGTTGGGGGTCAATTTCATCTTATCCACTCTCATATATTTTAGGATTTCAACATTCAAGTCATAATTGTTAATGCCACTCTCTAAATTACCTTTCAAGAATGCTTCTCCCTAATTACGAGTTCATACGATTCCTAGCATTCCTAATAATTAGTTTTTTTAGCACAGGAGCTTAAGGCAACCAATATACTATTGGGAGAAATTCCCCGGATCTAGACTTCCCCGTACGTTCCCGTATCGACAAAACCAATAATCATGCATTGAATGAGTTAAACAAAGCAAGCATTGAGCAAAGAGGAAAAACCCTAACTAATGATGAAAGAAAGCATAAATCTTAGATTAAGATGCAAGCACAAATTCCATATATGAGAGCTTCAAAAGATTACATTGATTCCCCAACAAACATACAAGGTTTAGTTCACCATATTCATGGTGAACCTAGATGAACAATAATGAAAGAATGAAAGATAAAACCCTAGAAAGGTGAAGAGGTAGCCTGAGCATCCAAGATCCTCCTTCAAAGGGGTGGAAGAGAGAGTGTTTGCTTTGTTTCTGCCAAAGATACCAACCCTAAGACATCTAGGTCTTTAAATAGGACATAAAAATAATAGAAAACGGATCCAGGCCCAAACAGATCATAAAATCACATAAAATTGGCCCAAAACTCGTCTAGTTGACTTTTTTCGTATTCTGGTTGACTGGTTGACTTTTTGGTTGACTGGTTGACTTTTCTGGTTGACTGGTTGACTTTTCTGGTTTCTGGTTGACTTTTCTGATTCCATCTCTCTCCTTCTTCACTTCTTTCACTAAATTCACCTTAAAACCTGCACAAAAACACTGAAATCAAGCATAAACCTGTCCAGCTCTCTTATTTCTGAAAATATGGATAAAAGCATGATTTCAAGCTAGTTTCTAAGTATAAAGGTTGCTTTTTGTGTCAATTTTAGGCATGAAAATAACAGTTTTTCAACTGTTATCAGAGAGTCATTCGTGATTTCAACATTGAAACACAACCTCTTTTTTAGAGAAACCATTCTCACTTATTCCCAACTTTCCCTTGCATTGAGCTTTTCTTTTATTTCTTTTCTTTTCTTTTTCAATTGCTTTTTTCATTTGCTCAACACTTAGCTCAATGCTTATTCTTTTCCAAATTTCTCAACAACCAAAAACTTGAACCTTTATCAATACCACACAAAATATTCTCAACTTAACTCAAGGTAAAGATTTTCAAAACAGATTTTCTTTCATGATTTAAAGTTAAAGTGATAGGTAAATAAAATGTAGTTGCATTAGTAGTTTAGTTTAGGCCATTTGCATGCATAATTATATTAATTGAATCATTTTATTAAGCATTATAGTTGTTTCGGATCATACAGTTGGATTTTGTGTTTTTTCTTGTTAATAGGCGTTTTGTGAGGGTTAAAATCACAAATCCGGAAGAATAAGTGCTTAAGATGTAAAGGTGAAACCAGAGAGCGTCACAACTGAACTATGGTTTTTTACCCAACCTATGGATTTCCTTCAGGAGATGTAAACTCAAAACCAGAGCGTTCCATAACTGAGTTGCGGTTTTTTCCACAACCTGTGGATTTAACTAAGGTGTGCAGAATGGAAACCAGAGAGGTTCACACCCAGATTGTGGATTTTTCCATGAATTGTGGAAACGGTCAGAGCAGTAATCAACCTCTGATATTACGTGGAATTAAAGATTAAAGAAAAAAGGAGAAAAACAAAAGGGACAGTTACTGAGAGAAGTAACAGACCAATTCCACTAATTTGGAGGGTGAACGCACGTAGGAGGCGAATATAATGCCACGATTTTGGAGGAAGAGGGGTGACACAGAGGATCCAGAACGAAAATTTCTTCTTCTTCTCCTTGGGGTTTTTGGGTGATTTTTATTTCCAGTATTCAGAACTAATTTCCTTTTTGTTAGAGAATTGATGTAGTACTTTGATTATAATTTCTGAACCTTTCCAATTGATGTTTCTAATTTTAATTTATCTCAGTGTTCTATTTATGTTTTGAATGTCTTTCTCTATGAGCAGTTTCACAATTGGGAAATTGGGGATTGCTTGCGATTGTAAATAGAGCAGATTAGAAATTGTCACAATTGGGAAATTGGGCATAGCTAATTAGTTTGCAATTGAGATGGTAATTGTTCTTCATAACTTCATTAAATTTTATAACTGGCCTAAGGGATTGGGGGTTAGAATTTGATGAATACGTTTGCCTATCTAAGGGATTCGGGGTAAACAAGCTCTTAATAAACTCAATTAGATAATTATAATTTGCACATCAATTGGGAAGGGTTAAGAATTTATATGAAAGCGTACAAAAATTCAATTCTCTAACATTGTTTATTTTAATTAAATTTTTGTCATTTGTTTATGTTCACTATTTTACTTGAATTTTGGTTGCTCAAAATTATACGAATTAGTAATCTAGTACTCAACTATTTCAATCTCAGAGGACGATATTTTATAACTACAATAACAATTGGTACACTTGCCAAATTTTTTATCATAAAGGTTCAAAGGGTAGAACACATTGTGCTCTCTTTTATTGGGCTAAAAATCATCCATTGGCTAGAAAAGGATAACAATAGATGGCCTTGATCATATGACACATACAAGCAAGTGATTCAATCATAAAAACCTGGGCAAAGTCATTCAGGCTTTCAAAGTAATAGCAATCATTCACACAAACTCTGGAGTTCAATCCTCACACAGGCTAATTCAAGTTCCAACATTCAGATAAACATCATGCTCAGTAACACAATCACAAATCATCATGCATCTATTTCAAAATATTATGAGCAACCACCTGTATCTCAGCAGCACACATCATCTCAACATCAATCAATATAATCAACATCATGGAGCAATACTCATCATAAACATCATAGCATCATCAAATCATTACATCACATATTAAGTTTTAAGCCAAGTACATCACACAACAGAAGCAAATATAGTTCAACAAAATGTAAAAGACAAATTTAGAAAACTGAGTTTTCTCCCAGCAAGCACTTCTTTAACATCACAAGCTTGACCAAATAAAGCTCAAGTTTGATTTTCAATGTTGATGTGCTTCTTCCTTTCATGACACCAACATAATCTCACATCTTTCTTGTCACCAACTTGACTCTCCTAGAATAAGGAGCCTCAATCTCAAGAACTCCATTTGCCTTTATATCCTTGATAACCCATAACTTGTTCTTGAATTTCACTGGTTTGCTAACTTGTTCTTGAATTTCACTGGTTTGCCAAGGTAGAGTTCATTATTTTCCATCATAGAGTAATGGTGAACGAGTTTTTCTTCCTTATCTCTATCATCTTCCTTCAACCTTGGAAAGCAACAACTATGATTCCTCTTGACCGTCTTGACAACTTTATCAGGTAGACTAGTCACTGATAGAACATCGTCTTTAGCTTTAGGACTAGTCCTTGTTACTTGTATTGGCTGCCCAGCTTCAAAGACATTGAAAGTCACCTCTTCATCTTGGTCTTTCAATGTTATAACTCCATCATCCACATGAATAACAACCTTAGCTATCTTCATGAATGGCCTTCCAAGGATGAGCGGTATCTCTACATTCTCCTCCATCTCCATCACTACAAAGTCCACCAAAAATTTGACTTTATCAATTTTCACCACCACGTCTTCTACCACACCATAAGGATGCTTAATGGACCTGTCTACCATTTGCAAGATTGCTTTTGTAGGTTTGACCTCCAGACCACCAATCTTCTTAAGTATAAATAAGGACATTAGATTGATACTAGCTCCTAAGTCAACTAGAGCCTTCCCTATATCATGATTCCCAATGGTGCAAGGGATTATGAAACTCCCTGGATCTTTGAATTTAGGAGGTAGTGTCTTTTGCAATATGGCACTGCAATTACCCTGCACTTCAATTTTTTCCTTATCTATATATTTCTTCTCTTTGAGGAATTGCTTCATGTGCTTCGCATAAGCAGGGATTTGCTGCAATGCTTCAGTCAAGGGCATAGTAATATCCAATTGCTTGAAAATCTCCATGAAACGCCCATATTGCTTCTCTTTTTCATTCTTTGAAAAGCTCTTTGGATAAGGAAGGGGCTTCTCAAATATTTTTTCTTTTTTTCTCTCTTCTCTCTCTTTTTCTTTTTCCCTCCCCTCATCTTTCTCTTTTCTTGCCCTTTCTTTTCTCTCAACTTTTCGCTCATCTAACATCTTGCCACTTCTAGTCATAATGACATTGCACTCCTCCTTAGGGTTAACTGCAATATTAGCCCCAAAACTCCTGTCAAACATATCCTCCAACTTTTTAGCCAGTTGACCAACTTGTATCTCCAAGTTTCTAATGGCAGATTTAGTGCTCTTCTGAGTATAGACAAACACTTGCATGAATTGTTGAAGGGTGTCTTCTAGTTTTGTCATCCTTTTAGATAAAGAGGATTGTGGTTGCCATTGCTGCTGTGGTGGTCTATTAAATTGCTCAGCTTGCCCTTGACCCATGCTTGGATGAGGTTTCCACCGTTGGTTGAAATTACATGGGTGGTCCTGATTACCCATATAATTTACTTTTTCCTAGGTATTATCTTGCATGGCACATTGTCCATTCACATGATCTCCACCACATAGCTCACAAAATTGATGTTGAGCTTGAGAGACACGCTGCAACTCCTTCGGTAGTTGAGAGATTTTCCTCATCAGGGTCTCTAATTGTTGAGTCATCATCTCGTTTTGAGCCAACAAAGCATCTTGAGATTGCAACTAAAGAACTCTTTCTTGTTGAAATTGAGCTCTTTCGTTCTGCATCTCATTATCATTAGTAGCCATGTTTTCAATCAATTCATATGCTTCCTCTAGAGTCTTGCACTTGATATTATCTTCATCTGAGACATCTAGCATCAATTTGGTTTATGAACCTAGACCTCCAAGGAAAAGAATGACTATTGTGGCTTTATCAAAGCCATGCATGGGCGTCTTTCTCAACAAGCTTTTGTATCTATCCCATGCTTGACCTAATGTCTCCTCCATGCCCTGTTGAAAAGAAGATATTTCTTATTTACCTTTATTTACCTTTGACTAAGGGAAGTACTTATTCAGGAACTTTGCTACCACATCTTCCCACATAGTGAAACTATTCTTAGGGAAAGAATTTACTCATATCTTAGCATTGCCTCCCAAAGAGAAGGGGAACAAACAAAGTTTAATAGCTTCATCTAGAACATCCTGAATCTTCACTATATTGCATATCTCATCAAATGTGGTCAGATGATCATATGGATTTTCATGTACTAATTCATTGAATTGATTTCTCTGCACCAAGTGAATAAGAGCAGGCTTCATCTCCATGTTGGTAGCATTTACCCTTGGCCTGGCAATACTGTTAAAATACAAAATTATTGACAATATTTTTGATCTCTAGAAACGAAACCAAAAACTTGTTGATGGATCGGCAAGTGTACCGAATTGCACAAGTAATATAAAATGGTAAGACCAAGTATCGTATCCCTGAAGACTCTCGGCACTAAAAAATTGTGTGATAACTCAATTAATTAAAACTTAAATAAAATGAGATTGTTGGTTTCAAATGCAAAGACATAAAATTAAATATGAATGCAAATTGATCAATAGTAGTGTAACACAGAGATGAACGGAGGTTGTTTATAAAATGAGATGAGTATGTTGTTAGGGTTTGATTTCACCAAGTTTACTCTCATGTATATAAGAATTCTTCTTTTTACATTAATATTAACGTCACTCACTAAATTACTTAGAACCCGATCCCTCGGCGCAATAAGCCTCCCTTAATTCCTAGTTTGTGCAATTCCTAGCGTTCATAGAAAATTAAGTTTGAAGATCAAGAGCTTAAGACGACCAAGTACTCATACCCTCATCCCTGAGAAATATTATCCTTGGGAGAATTCAACAAGAACCTGAATTGTAAGGAACCTCCCGGCACTCATGTAATTCATAAATCATGCTACTAAATGAGTTAAATAGAGCAAGCATTGAAACAGATGAATTCCCTAATAATTAATGAAAAAGCATATAAATTAAGAATCAATTCAAATAAATGAGAGTTCACAAGGTTACATCATTCCCTAAAACCAAATAGAGTTTAGTTCCCCATAGACATGGAGAAACTATATGAATAATGGAAAAGCATGAGATAATGAAACCCTAAGAGTAGAAGAGGAAGCTCCCGCCTCCAGATCCGCCTTGAGAGAGTAGAAGAGTGTGTTGTTGTGTTGCTCCAGCCAGAGATAAAAAATCTAGAGCACTTGGGTCCTTTAAATAAAGTTGGAAAAGAGTAGATGATGACAAATTTATGAACAACGAAAAACGGCGCCACAAACTTGTTTAACAATCGGCAAGTGTGACCGAATTGTATCAAGTAATAAAACAAGGTAAGACCAAGTATCGTTTTCCCAAAGGACTCACGGCCTAGTTTAGTTATGTGATTTGTTGATTATTTAAGACTTAAGAACAAATTGATTATAGGTTTTAATGCAAAAGACAATAACTAAACATGTATGCATGAATTTGATCAATGGAAAAGAACAAAACAAACACTTCAATGAATTATATGGATGAGTATGTTGTTGGGGTTATCAATTTTATCTTATCCACTCTCATATATTTTCAGGAATTCATCATTCTTATCATCAATGCTAATGCCACTCTCTAAATTACCTTGCAAGAAGGCCTATCCCTAATTACGAGTTCATACAATTCCTAGCATTCCTAGTAATTAGTTCTTAAAGTGCAGGAGCATAAAGGCAACCAATATGTTATTGGGAGAAATTCCCCGGATCTAGACTTCCCCGTACGTTCCCGTATCGACAAAATCAATAATCATGGCAATGAATGAGTTAAACAAAGCAAGCAATAAGCAAAGAGGAAAAACCCTAGCTAAAGATGAAAGAAAGCATATATCTTAATATAAGACGTTAAAATAAATTCCATATATGAGAGTTTCACAAGACTACATTGATTCCCCAACAACAATACAAGGTTTAGTTCATCATATTCATGGTGAAACTAGATGAACAATAATGAAAGAATGAAAGATAGAACCCTAGAAAGAGGAGAAGGTAGCCTGAGCATCAAAGATCTTCCTTCAAGGGGTGGAAAAAGAGAGTGTTTGCTTCGTCTCTGCCAAAGATACAAACCCTAGGACATCCTAAAGATTATATACTATTCTAAAATTACAGAAAATTTAGGCCCAAGCCCATAAGTGTGCCGCTCAGCGGTAAGTGCGTGAGTTGGTTTCTTCCCCTCAGCGGCCAAATCACCCCTCATCGGATCCAACGTGACTGCCTGAGTGCCGCTCAGCGGTAAACTACCGCTGAGCGGCAGTTGCGGCTTCTCCTTTTGCACTTTTTGATGTCTTTTCTGATTCCATCTCTGTCCTTCTTCACTTCTTTCACCAAATTCACCTTAAAACCTGCACAAAAACACTGAAATCAAGCATAAACCTGTCCAGCTCTCTTAGTTCTAAAAATATAACCAAAAGCATGATTTCAAGCTAGTTTCTAAGTGTTAAAGGTTGCTTTTAGTATCAATTTTAAGCATGAAAATAACATTTTTTCAACTGTTATCAGTAGAAACAGGGCCCAGTCCAAAAGAGTTGAAGCAGAGCAAAAACTGGGCCAAATCTGCTACCCGCGACGCTCGGGCGCCCCATTTAGGGCGCTCGAGCGCCCCATTTAGGGCGCCCGGGCGATGGACGATCCTCATGTAGGGCCTGAGCCTTCAATTGGACGCCCAGGCTTCAGGGGATGCTGCCCGGGCGGCCGAGGAGGGCGCTTGGGCAGTGGACATCGATTTTTCGAGGCTCAAGCCTCAGATAGGGCGCCCAAGCTTCGTCCGGTTCCTCCTTTGGGTGTTTTTCCAGGCCTTTAGCTCTAATTCCTTAGCACTTCATCTTTGCTTTCCATATTCTCTCATTACCTATCAAAACAAGGCAAATTAGTCATAAAATCATCAAATTCAACCTCAACTCTTTTATTCACACAATTAAATGAAAATGCATGAGTCCAAGCAAGTTTCTAAGTGAAAAATGGTGTATTTAATATCAAAGTTACATAAAAAATAACAGTATTTTCAACCGTTAACACAACCCCAAACTTAGAACTTTGCTTGTCCTCAAGTAAAACAAAATGTAACTCAGTTCTTCAGAACAATCACTATAATTGCTCAACATTTTTCAAAAACTTCTCCTTCTAAGACAATAAATTACTTTTATCAATTCAGCATAAAGATCTCAGTCAAGATGTGCAGATGCCTTAATTCAATCAAAATCAATGTGATGCTCATATACTTTCAATAAATGCTATCCTTAAGAATGATCAATCAACCAAGCAGAGATGCAATCAAAAATTCAGAGAACTACTCCTCACCAAATAAAGTGTTTCACTCAAGCACTCAAAAGTGTATCACTCAAGTTCTCAAAAGTGTATCACTCAACTCACAAGTGTATAGTGGGATCTCTTAATCACTCTACTATCACAATGCCACACAAATTAACTTTGCCTTTCATTTAACCAAAATCAAACATACTCACAAACATATTTTCATCACAAGGGCTTTTCTTGGCTTGTAACTTGGTTGGACTAAGAAGAAACATGGTTTTTCAGCAATGCAAAATCCTTGAGTTAAGAGAGATATTTATGAAATTAACAATTACACATAGGTTCTCTTTTCAAGAAGATCTTTCCCAACCTTTTTCCCTTGCAGCGAGCTTTCTTTTCTTTCTTTTTATTTTTCTTTTCTTTTGATTTCTCTTTTTCTTTTTCTTTGTGCTCACTGCTTATTTTTCTAACAACCCCAAATTTGGACCTTTATCAATACCTCACAAATATTCTCAACTTAACTCAAGGTAAAGAATTTAAAATAGGGTTTTCAAAACATGCTTAAGGCTAAAGGTTCAAAGGATGGCACAAACTGTTCTCTTTTTATTAGGACAAATTCATGAGTAGGCAAAAAAAATAAGGGATAACAAAAGATGGTCTTGATCATATGAAACCTGCAAGCAAGTAGTTCAATCACAAAAAATTTGGGCAAAATCATTCATGCTTCCAAAGTAATAACAATTATTCACAACAACTCTGAAGCCCAAAACTCACACAGGTAAACTCTCAAGTCCTAGAGGTTAAATAAACATCCTACTTAGTATCCCAATCAAATTTTATCTTAAGCACCTGTTTCACATCATGCATCATCTCAACATCCATCAATACTGATGGAGACCAATTCCCAGCTGGAAACGTGTAGGAAGAGGTTCCAGACCAGAGAAAACCAGTAATGAAAATTGGTGCAGCGGATGGATGAAATGATGCAGTGTTTGATGTGTTTTAATGGAGGAAAGGTGTATGGGTGAAGCCTCACAGCTCAGAGGGCCTTCATACAGAGGAAGGAAGCTTGAGGAAAGGAGGAGAAGTAGTAATTCAAAGGTGACTTAAGAGCACAAAAGCTGGAAAACAATTTCTGCAGCATATTATTAAGCTCAAAAGTGCATCAATACAAGGAAAAGGCCCTCTTATTTATAGGTGAAGAGGAGCCTAATTTCTAATTCTAATTCCCTCCTAAATTCAAATGGTTCAGATTTATTTTGATCAAGCAAGGTCCATGCCTCTTTCCAGCTCATCAAGCAAGGTGTGTGCTTCCTTCCACATCAGCCCATTTCACGTGGAAAATGTTGGTGCATGCCGTAAGCACCTCTTTTTGGCTCTTTTGCTTGATCTATTGATTTATCTTCTTGGATGGCTCAATCATAGTCTCCAAGATTTATTAATTCCTACAAAACAAAGTATAAATGCTTTAGTTAAGAGAAGAAGGATTTTTATAAGTAACCTTCCATAGAAGCAAAATAGTATGTGGTCCTTCTTCCTCTTGAATCCTCTTTGCCATGGCTCTAGTAAGAGGTCCAATGTGCATCTTAGATGGTCTTCCATCAAATACAATAGAATATCAAAAAGCATTACTCATCACAAAACACATCACAGTTGAATCAAAGCGGTGTAGTTCATTCAAGCAAAGTACAATAACAAAAGAATTGGTTAAAAAGAAAACAAGTAACAAAAGAAAAAAATTAAAACGAAAAGTTTATAAAGCTGGGTTGCCTCCCAGTAAGCCCTTCTTTAACGTCACTAGCTTGACCCCATCTTCATCATCATAGCATCTATCAGTAGATGCTGTAGTAACATCCATCAGTAGATGCTGTCAGTAACATCCATCAGTAGATGTCTAATCACATAGCATCCATCAGTAGATGATAATATTTCTTATCTTCATTGATATCCCTTAGTAGACACCAATCTTTCTCATCTTCATCGACATCCATCAGTAGATGTTGTAAAAGCATCCATCAGTAGATGATGTCATTACTTCCATCAGAAGCAGCATATAACCTAAAAAAAATATTCAAACACACAAAAACAAAATCAAATCCAAACCACACAACTAAATTAAAAAGAAAAAAAATAAAAAATAAAAAATAAAACAAAATAAGAGACAAAAAAATTCAGAGATTGTGTTGCCTCCCAACAAGCGCTTCTTTAACGTCACTAGCTTGACACCATTAAGCTCAATCTGGATCACCCAATTCCAACTTTAATCTTGGTGTTCTCCTTTCTTTCTCCACACCAACTTATCTTCAGCAGCTTCCTCTTTGTAGGCTTGACTTCAAGACCACCAATATTTTCAAATACAGATAAGGGCATCAAGCTGACACTGGACCCTAAATCAATTAAGGTTTTCCCTCTTTCATGACTCCCAATAGTGTAGGGGATATTGGAACTTCCCGAATCTTTAGATTTTGGAGGAAGTGCCTTCTCCAAGATCACACTACAATTGCTCTGTACCTCAATTGTTTCTACCTCTGGACTTTTTCTCTTTTTGTTGAATTTCTTTAGGAAGTTAACATAACCGGGTACTTGTTGCAATGTCTTAGTCACAGGAATTTTAATCTCCAATTCCTCGAAGATTTCCATGGATTTCTCTGATAAGTGTGAAAAAGAGTTGTTTTTATACTTATAAATGAGCTCAATCTTTTAATTTTTCATGTTGTTCCTCACTGAAAAGTTGTAATAGGTAGTAGATTGTTATGTAAAATATTATACAGGAAATGATATATTATTTAGACTCTGTCAGCCAATTTTCGCAAAGCGAAAGCCAAAATTCGCACTGCCAGAAGAAGGAAATTCACATAGCGCACCAGTACCTGTGCGCTGAGCGAATAACATCAGTTAAAGTGCAGCAATTAAGAAAATTCGCATAGCGCACCAGTACATGTCCCTTGGGAGACGATACTTTTACTTATTCACTATATTACTTGAAACGATTTGGTATACTTGCGAAAAAGTTATCAAGTTTTTGGCGCTGCTGCCGGGGAATTTGATTGTTATTGTTAACTCAATCATTTATTGTTTATCAATTTCAATTTTGTTCCATTATCTGTAAATCCATTGTTTTAATTTTTGTATCTCTGTATATATACGTTGTGTTGTATTTCTGTTGTTATTTCTTTGGGTTGATATCTTAAGATTTTTGTTCTCTGAATGAGTAAGAGAACAAAATCTGAAAATTTATTGTTTGATTCTGAGATTGAGAGAACAGCCCGTAGGAATAACAGTAGACGTAGGAGAGAAAATAGAAAAAAAGAAGCTAGAGAAGCTAGCTTGTTTGATATCTTCAATACTTTTTCTTCATTTGATCAAAAGGATAAGGATATGGAGGGAAATAATGGGGAGGAACAAGTTAGGCGTACGTTGGAAGATTATGCTTCTGTGTCTATACCTTCATCTTTCAACAGTATAGCCCGACCTGTGGTGAATGCTGCTCATATGGAAATGAAACCTGCACTGATTCATCTTGTTCAAAGTAATCAGTTTACAGGAATGTCACACGAAAATCCCTATGATCATCTGACAACTTTTAATGAGATTTGTAACACTGTAAAAATTTTACATGTGCCAGATGAAGCAATTAGATTGAGTCTATTTCCCTTTTCTTTGGCTGGAAATGCAAAGCTTTGGCTTAATTATTTTCCTGAAGGGAGTCTGACTGCTTGGGATGACGTAGTGGCAAAATTTTTGACTAAATATTTCCCCCCATCCAAGATCAATAAAGGCAAACAAGAAATATCCTCTTTTCAACAAGAGCATGAAGAGTCGTTGAGTCAAACATGGGAGAGGTTCAAGGGGTTGTAGAGAAAAACTCCAATTCATGGATTTGACATTCCCACTCAATTAAACCTTTTCTTAGGAGGTTTAAAATCTCACACAAAGCTTATGCTAGATGCCTCTGCTGGAGGTAACATTAGGTGGAAGACACCTGATGAGGCACAAGAAATAATTGAAAATATGGCATCTAGTGTTAATGATGTCCAAAGTGAGAGAGTGCAAACGCAAAAGAAAGGCATGTTTGAATTGCAATCCCAAGATGCCTTATTAGCCCAAAATAAAATCATGACTCAACAACTTGAATCAGTAATGAAAAAGTTGTCACAATTACCAAAGGAACTCCAAACTGTATCACAGGCACAACATAATCAAACTGTGCAAGGTTGTGAACTTTGTGGTAGAGAGCACCAAAATGGAAAGTGTGCTATTCAGTTCAATGTTAAGGAAGAGGTAAATTATATGGGAAATCAAGGTCGTTCAGGCAACTATGGAAATTATAATCAAGGATGGAGACCTCATCCTAGCATGGGTCATACTAGTTCTAGTAGACCACCACAACAACAGTTTCAACAACAACCTACTCTTTCTGATAGGACATCCAAACTTGAAGAAACTTTGCAACAATTCATGCAAATGTCCATATCAAATCAAAAGAGCACAAAATCTTCTATAAGGAATTTAGAAGTTCAAATTGGTCAGTTGGCCAAGAAATTAGAAGACAAGCCTGCAAATACATTTGGAGCTAACACTGAAACAAATCCAAAAGAGCATTGTAAAGCTATTACTACAAGGAGTGGTAAAGTGTTAGAAAGTGTAGTTGTGAGAAAAGAGGATGAAAAAGAAAAATCCAGTGAAGAGTAGGAAGAGAAAGAAGAGAAAGTTAATGAAGAAGAAGATAAAAAGAAGGCAGTGGAAGAGAGTCATAAAGGAAAACAAGTTTTGAATCCTTTACCGTATCCAAAGACTTATTCTATAAAAGAAAAGGAAAGTCAATTTTCTAGATTCATGGCTCTCTTCAAAAAGATGGAAATCACAATTCCCTTTTCAAAAGCACTTCAACAAATGCCCTCTTATGCTAGATTTATGAAAGATTTGTTGACAAAGAAGAGAAAGTATATTGAGGAAGAAACAATTGAGGTGCAAGGGAATTGTAGTGCAATCATCCAAAAACTTCTACCACCAAAATTTAAAGATCCTGGTAGTTTTACGATTCCATGCACAATTGGAAAACTCCCCATTGGAAAAGCATTGATAGACTTAGGTGCAAGCATCAATTTAATGCCTTTATCTATGTTGAAGAAAATAGGGGACATGGAAGTAAAACCAACAAGGATGACCCTTCAACTAGCAGATAGGTCTGTCAAGTACCCATATGGAGTCATTGAAGATGTTTTAGTGAAAGTTGACAAATTCATTTTTCCAGTGGATTTTGTTATTCTTGACATGGAGGAGGATACTGAAGTCCCCCTTATACTTGGAAGACCTTTTATGAAGACTGCTAGGGTGATAATTGATGTTGATGATGGTCATCTGAAGGTGAGGTTACATGATGAAACAGTTACCTTTAATGTAGTAGAAGCTATGCAACACCCTAAAGATAGAGGAAACTGTTTCAGAGTTGAAGTTTTGGATGATGTTGTTGAAAAAGTAAGAAGTCAGATGTTTGTGAAATCTTCCTTAGAGCGTGTCTTGATAAACTCATGTGAGGAACTTACTTTAGAAGAAGAATCTGAAGTAGAGGAGATTTCACAACATCTGGAAAAATTGAAAGAAGAGAAATCCACTAATGTGAAAGTGGAAAATTTAGAAAAGGCTCACTTAGGTGATCAGGAAAAGATGGAATTAAAAATGCTTCATGATCATCTTAAGTATGTGTTTTTAGAGGAAAATGCCAAGAAGCCTGTGATAATAAGCAATTCTCTGTCAAAGAATGATGAAGCAAAATTGGTTGAAATCTTAAAAGAAAATAAAAAGGCAATAGGTTGGCACATCTCTGATCTGAAAGGTATAAGTCCAACGTATTGCATGCATAAGATTATTATGGAAGAGGACTACAAACCCATAGCACAACCACAGAGGAGATTGAATCCAAATTTGAAAGAGGTGGTGAGAAAGGAAGTACTTAAATTGCTTGAAGCAGGAATGATATATCCTATCTCTGATAGTGCTTGGGTGAGTCCTGTACATGTTGTTCCTAAGAAAGGGGGTATGACTGTTGTTCAGAATGATAAGAATGAATTAATTCCTACAAGAACAGTCACAGGGTGGAGAATGTGTATTGATTACAGAAAATTAAATCAGTCCACCATGAAAGATCATTTTCCTCTCCCTTTTATGGATCAAATGTTGGAAAGGCTGGTAGGGCAAGCCTATTATTGTTTCCTGGATGGCTATTCCGGGTACAATCAAATAATAGTAAATCCTGAGGACCAAGAAAAGACTGCTTTCACTTGTCCCTTTGGTGTGTTTGCATACCGAAGGATGCCATTTGGTCTATGTAATGCTCCTGCCACATTCCAACGTTGCATGTTAGCCATTTTTGCTGATCTTGTTGAGAATTGCATAGAAGTTTTCATGGATGATTTTTCGGTCTTTGTCAAATCATATGATTTATGCTTGCAGAACCTGGATCTAGTCTTGAAAAGATGCATTGCCACGAACCTTGTGTTGAATTGGGAAAAATGTCATTTTATGGTTCGTGAGGGGATTGTCTTAGGACATAAGATCTCATCCAGGGGGATAGGTGTAGATCAAGCTAAGGTTGATGTGATTCAAAAGCTACCACCTCCTACAAATGTCAAAGGGGTAAGAAGCTTTCTTGGACATGTTGATTCTACAGAAGATTCATAAAAGATTTTTCCAAGATTGCTAAACCCCTTTGCAAATTCTTGTGACAGACACTCAGTTTGAGTTTGATGATGAGTGTTTGAAAGCTTTTGAGATATTGAAAGAGAAGCTAGTCACAGCCCCTGTTGTAGTTGCACCAAATTGGACTCAAGATTTTGAGTTAATGTGCGATGCTAGTGACTATGCCATTGGGGCTGTATTGGGACAGAGACGTGGCAAAGTTTTTCACGTTATTCATTATGGCAGTAAAGTTCCGAATGGTGCACAATTAAATTATGCCACAACTGAAAAAGAATTTTTGGCAATTGTGTATGCTCTTGAAAAGTTTAGACCTTATTTGATAGGATCTAAAGTGATCATTTACACTGACCATTCAGCCATAAAATACTTACTGGCAAAGTCTGATTCAAAGCCACGTCTCATAAGATGGGTTTTACTGTTACAGGAATTTGATCTTGAGATAAAAGACAAAAAAGGGAGCGAGAATGTCATTGCTGATCATTTGTCTCGCCTCCTTAACACTGAGGTGACTGAGAAAGAAGGAGAAATTAAGGGAGAATTTATTGATGAGCGTCTGATGCTCATACAACAGAGGCCATGGTTTGCAGATATGGCTAATTTTAAGGCTGCAAGAATTCTCCCTGATGACTTGACTTGGCAGCAAAAGAAGTTCCTACATGATTCCAAAGAATATCTTTGGGATGATCCTTATCTCTTCAAGTTGGGTGCTGATCACTTACTGAGGCGGTGTGTCACAGCAGAGGAAGCTACTGGTATCCTATGGCATTGTCATAATTCGCCATATGGAGGACACTATAATGGAGAAAGGACAGCCGCTACAGTGCTTCAATCTGGGTTCTTTTGGCCAACCTTATTCAAAGACGCACATGTTCACGCAAAAGGTTGTGACAAATGCCAAAGAACTGGAAGCATTTCAAAAAGACATGAGATGCCACTGCAGGCTATTTTAGAAGTTGAAGTGTTTGATTGTTGGGGAATGGATTTTATGGGACCATTACCTTCTTCCTACAACAATGAATACATCTTAGTAGCAGTGGATTATGTCAGTAAGTGGGTGGAAGCAACAACATGCCAAAGGAATGATGCCAAGACAGTGGTCAAATTTCTCAAAAGACAAATCTTCTCAAGATTTGGAGTACCTAGGATCCTCATAAGTGATGGAGGATCACATTTCTGTAACGCTCAATTGGCTAAGGTCTTGACACACTATGATGTGAGGCACAAGATTGCCTCACCTTATCATCCTCAAACCAATGGCCAAGCTGAAGTTTCTAACAGGGAAATTAAAAGAATTCTTGAAAAGACTGTTTCATCATCAAGAAAGGATTGGGCTGCAAAATTAGATGATGTCCTTTGGGCATATAGGACTATCTTAAAGACTCCTGTGGGGCTAACACCCTTCCAGTTAGTCTATGGCAAGTCATGTCATCTCCAATTGAGATGGAACATAAAGCATATTGGGCAATAAAATTCCTTAACTTTGATTCTTCTCTTTGTGCAGGAAAAACAAAGCTTCAGTTGCAAGAGTTGGAGGAAATGAGGATGACTGCTTATGATTCTTCAAGAAAATATAAAGAAAGGGTCAAGATGTACCATGATAAGAACCTGATAAAGAGAGACTTCCAACCTGGACAACAGGTATTGTTGTTCAATTCCAGATTCAAACTGTTTCCAGGTAAGTTGAAATCTAAATGGTCTGGTCCTTTTGTGATAAAGGCAGTCAAGCCTTATGGTGCTATTGAATTGATGGATCCAAATTCTGAGGATTCAAATAGAAGCTGGATTGTAAATGGTCAAAGATTGAAACATTATTTGGGTGGAGAGGTTGAACGCCTCACCACAATTATTCACTTATCTGAACCATGAAATGTCTGGGTCAAGCTAGTGACGTTAAAGAAGCACTTGCTAGGAGGCACCCTAGCACATGTTTGTATATATCTGTGATTTTTATTTTGTTTGCGTAATTGTTAAGTTTGAGAGTGGAAAGGAAGTGTAAGGAAGCTAGAGTAATAAAATCTGACGCTCTAGTCGCACAACGCACAACTGAGGTGCGTTATGCGATTAGATGATTTTATGAAGAAGTAATTTATTCGCACAGCGAATTCCAGGCGCTATGCGAGGGCGAAAAAGAAATTGTGTTGAGATTGTAGTTCGCATAGCGCATTACATGCGTTTTGCGATTAAAGCATTTGAATTTTCTCTTTAAAAAGAATTTGCATAACGCATTGGATAAGCAAGGCGAATAAAATCATTAGAGCAATTGAGGAGAAAGTGAGCATTAATTCGCATAGCGCACACTTTGCACTATACTATCAAGAGTTTGAGGGAGAGCTCTGTCAAAATATTCGCAAGGCGAAATTTTGCACAGAGCGAATTATATGTGAGAAGGGAGGTATGTATTTTAATTCGCATAGCGCATAGCTGAAGTGCGCTCTACGAATTATGTTAAAAAAAAAATTTAGTCGCACAGTTCACAGCTGAGGTGCGCTATGCGACTAAACACCAAAATTCAAAAAAAATAATAAATTAGTCAAATGTGTAGAAAATGAGAGAAATTCGCACAGCGCATAGCTGAGATGCGCTATGCAAATTTACCTGTCAGTGAATGACATTTATTACGAGCTTATTCGCACAGCGCATAACTGAGGTGCGCTATGCGAATTTACTCGTTTAGTTCAGTTTTTTTAAATCTTACCCATTCCCTTTTCAGTTACCATTCTTCATTTTACTCTTGCCACCTTCTATTCCACTTTCGCAGAGCGAAACCCTTCCTCTCTGCCACCACTTCTCCATTGCCACCACTTCTCAGAGTTGCCTCTGATTCAGTTTGTCTACCTTTCATCTTCACTTTCTGATCTTGGTCACTCTCCAAAGGTTTCACTCCTACTCCATTCCTTCTTCTTTGTTCTTAATATTCATAGGACTATGATAGGGTTTGTTGTCTACTTGGCTTGATTTGTTTGAACCACATAGTGCATATAAATTTTCAAGCCAAATATGTTTCTGCATAAACATGCATTTGCATTGTCCTTTGATCTCTGATGGATGTTCTCTACTCTGTCTCGCGCTAGGCGATGGATTCACATAGCGAATTATAGGTCTGGTTTTCTTATATGAAATTCGCTTAGCGAGCAACTCGCATAGCGAATAACATGTTTGCTTTCTGATTCGAAATTCGCACATCGACTCTTGTCGCATAGCGAATGGTTCCTGAGCGAAGACACTTATTTCTCATTTTCGCACAGCGACTCGTGTCGCATAGCGAATTAGTCTTGACAGCAGCTACTAAAAGTGCAAATTCGCATAGCGCACGCTGGCGCAAAGCGAATTCCATCTGCCAGCATCTGTGTTTTGAGTAATTCACTTGCTCTGACCTATCTTCCACAATTGTTTGCAATGTCTATTAATTCTTGCAGATGGAACCTCCCAAGAGCACACAAGAAAATAAGAGGAAGACCACCCGAGGGTCTTCTTCTAGATCACAACCTTCAGAAGCCCAAGAGGAGAACCTTGTCCTGAACTATGATCAGGACCGTTTTATTTCAGAGGCACATTCTGATAGGTTCCATCAGATTATTATGGGCAGGGCATTATTACCTGAGAGGAGGATTGAATTGAAACCTGGAGAATATGCCCATATCCAAGAAGAACTGGAGAAGAGGAAATGAAATTTTGTATTGGCTAACCTCCCAGATGAGATTGATGAAGTCTTGGTCAAGGAATTTTATGCAAATGCTTGGGAACCTGACCACTCTCAGCCTCACTCTAGAGTCTCCAAAGTGCGAGGCAAGCTAGTACGCTATGACCGCCGATCAGTGAACAGGATTCTGAATACACTGATGTTTCAGTCGTGCCCTCTAGGCGCTTTCATGTCCAGCTATCCTGACCATGACCTTATTGCCTCCACTTTATGCCTCCCAGGATATGGCTATCAGCTTGGCACTAGTGGGACACCAGTGAGAATATTAAGGAAACATTTGAATTCACTGGCCACTATGTGGAGTCTCTTCACCTTCACAAACATCTGTCCTAACTCTCATACTTTCGACATCAATCTGGAAAGGTCGTATATGGTGTATGGTATTATGATAGGGATTGACATGGATGTGGGAGCTTATATCTCCCAAGAGATGGCACTGATTGTTGATAATGACACATGTAAGCTTGGATTTCCTACCTTGGTCACAGCCTTGTGCAAAGCCAGTGGAGTCGCTGGAGTCTCTGATATCACTGAAACTTCAACCCCCTCTCAACAAGAAATTCTTTGATAGGAATTGCACCAACAGGGGAGAGATCTCTGCTATGAATGCTCCTCCTCCAATTCCTCCGCCACGCAGGAATGTTAGAGCTGCCAGACCACTTGTAGCACCGTCCGTTCCTTCACCTGATCTTTTCACTCACTACATGTAGCAGAGTCTAGCTCGCCAGGACGACATCCGCGACTAGTGCACTAGTATGAGGCAGGGTCAGGTTTCCTTACAGGATAGCATGTATAACTTGTCCCTGGGAATCCCTGATTTTCCTCCCGACTCACTAATGAGTGGAGCCCAGTTTGCAGAGCAAATTCCATGGCCTGAGGGCAGGCCTGAGTCCAGGTGGGGGAGTGCTTATCCAGGAGCATCAGAGCCAGAGATAGACGAGCAGGAGGACATGATGGCAGGCGATGGTGATGAGGAGGAAGAGGAGCCAGATCCCAGATGGACACAGCAGAGTTATCATTCACAAGAGAGCCAGTGGAGATCAGGAGCTGATGGGTCGTGGTAGAGCGACTCCTGTTGTTATGTTGAATGTCATTTTTTATTTCAGTTCAGTTGTTCGTATGTGGAACTTTGTTTAGTTCAGTTATGTTTGTGGTTGTAAAGACAATTGTGTTTTGATTTAATGATTTGGCATTGTGTGATTAAATTATGTGATTCTTGAGGATGATGACATGTATGTTTGTGGTGGCTATGCTTCAAAAATTTTATCTGTGTGTACGAATATGACCAGGTCTGTGAGTGTTGAGAGCATATGATGATTGAGAGATATTGAGTTGTCTAGATATGGAATTGGCTTTTGCAGGATTTTGATTCTACGTATATACACACAATTTTTGGTTAAGGAGGAAAAAGGCCCTGTTGATTATTGATTATATAGTTACTTGACTAGATAGCCAACCTTTCACTAGTGCAGCGAAGGGCTTTTACCGCGGTTCATTTTCACTATACGTCGCGGTTCTTGAACCGCGGCATATTCAGCCGCGGTAGTAAGTCAGACACTTTATACCGCGGTTCGAACCGCGGTATATAGGCTGCGGAATATGCCGCGGTTGTCTAGGGAACCGCTGCCTAAACCCTAAAAAAATTTAAAAAAAAAAATTAAAAAATGCACTATATGCCGCGGTTGAACCGCGGCATATAGGCCGACGAATATGCCGCGGTTAGTGTCATAACCGCGGCCATATGTCTCGTTTGTGAAAAAAAACGAAGCACTATATGCCGCGGTTGTGGTTAGAACCGCGGCATATTCCCCTGCAGTTTTTTAAAATTGCAGGTCTGTTTTTGTGATATCCATTACCACAAAAACAGACCTGCATAAAAAAACATTTACAGAAATTCAATTTCAACATAACAAACACATGTTCAAATGTATTTCAACATCAAATAAAGTAGAGAGTCTAAGAAAATTCTATCTAATCAAATGCATTGTTTAAATCTAAATCTAAGAGCTATTGTATAATCTAACTATATACTTCGCAGCAGCGTTCCTAATGAATAGTAGTGACTTCTCAGGAACTGGTGTAGTAGTCTTGAATCTCTGCAAAAGACAATTCATTTTAATTAGTGTATATGAATTCAACATTTGTTAAAAAATCAAAATTTGTTAAAGTTAAATATTACCGTTTCCCAGCTTCTTGTGATGTGAGAACGAACAATATGGGTCATCCAATACATTACATAGTATCCACACTCATATGACCCATTTTGTCTGTTACACTACAATATATCATCACAGTTGATAATAGTTAGTGAATAACATTTGTTATAAAACAATTATAACAAAGTCAGACTTTAGCATATGTCAAACCTTGAGAGAAATCCAAGCAATCTTTCTACTCTTAGCAATTGATCTCCCGTCCATCATCATACTTGCTGGAATAGAACTGTATATAAAAAAATGTTTTAGCATTCAGTTATATAACAAAGAAAGTCCAAACATTGAGGTTCTTACCAATCAATTGCTTGTCTGAGTTGTGTGGGAGGAGGCCTGTGCAATGAGCAGAACCACAAAGCATAGTTGTCTTGCACAGACATAACAAGAAGTTGCCAATGGCGCCTGAAATTCATAATAACGTAACTATTAAATATTAAAATCACATATGGAACATTATTATGTTAACAAAGTTCACTTACCCGGATATATAAGGCAAAAAGTATATTTTCTTGCCCCTTCCAAAACTTCTTATCAGACTCATGTTGATATGGTCAAAATCATTTGATTCATGAATTTCTTGGGGATCAATGAATCCATAATCATCAGAACGCCCCAACTTATTAGCGACCCCAAACATATACCTGAAATCAAAAATTAACTTTGATATAAGGATACTAGATATATAAATCAATTTTATATATAAATAATTGGTCATAGACTTACATCGTCCATAGTTGAATAATTGAAATATTCAACTCTTGTGTTCCCGACGCAAGCTCACGGACATCTTGGCTATTAAGGTATATTGGGACCTCAGAGCCATGCCCAAATACATTAGCATCATACTGAACCTCCAAAGGCTTATCATCAAGGATGTCAGCAAGTAGATGCAATGAAGAAAGAGGGTCATCCTCAGATAGAGGAATCTTCTGTTGTTCCTGCGTCTGTTGTTACATGAAAAGATAAGATAAGTTTTGACATCAAAAACCTTTAAAATTGAGAAGTGTAAAGAAGAATTTCATACCGAGGGGTCAGAAACTGGTTTAACCAAAAATTTAGGCCAAGTGATAAACGACTTATATGCTTGTTCCACAGTGAAAATCTCTTCCGTGGACAGTGGAACCGAGGCATCTGGCATGATCATTTCATCCACTGAGACCTTCACCTCATCCTCTAATAGTTGCATACCATGACATACAGTCGCTGACCTAAACTCTGTTCCACGAGCTACCAGCACCATCTCATCTTCTTCTAAAATGTATAGCAGACATGGACTACCATCGTCCATGTCATCCTCTGGGATGGCTGATGCGGAACAACTTCCTTTGCCGCTTCTCCCTGTCAGAGTAAATGTTAGATTATACAAGAGATAGAAATAATTGCACATAAATGTTTATTAAGTTTACCTGTGGGAGGGGGAGGGACCACATGTTCCTCTATAGGAGACTGCATCGGGCGCATGCTCTGAAACTGCTCCTGGTAGAGCATCTGGAATTCAGCCCTCACCTCGGCCCTGATCTCCTGCATAAGGTCTTGTCGGACCTTTTTTGTGATCTCTTCTGTCATCCTTTGTGTATCGCTGTACGAATATGAAGGCTGACGAGAAGAGCTCCCAAAATAATCCGTAATGCCTACTCCAGGACCTGCAGCACGTACACGTCCAGGGTGCTCAGGTCGTCCAATTGCAGCAGCAAGAATATCCTGGCGACCCTCTGGAGTGAATTGGCCTTGGGAGCTCTGCTCAACCAAGGCGTCCTGTAACATTACAAAACACCATTATTCTTTAAATAGTTTAATGTAGTATGTATAATGACAATATTTATTATTTTAGGAACAGTGATAACTTACAATTTTTTCAGAAATCTCTCGTGCAGTGTCGGAAGAGTAGGTGCCCGATGGTCGCATACGGGCCAACTTCCATTTCTCATGTCTAGACGGTGGAGAAGGAGGCTGAGGAGGGCTACCACTCTGAGATGGTGGTATAGCATCTGCCTTTTGCTTGAGGATTTTCTCCTCAAGCTTCCTATACCCACCACGAGATAATAGGTGGGGGTTTTTGTTCTTAGCACTTGTTCCTTGTGCTTTGCTTCTAATTGCCTGTCACATACACATTAATTAATGAGTTCATATGATATATATTTGTTAATGAGGAATTGAATAATATGAACTACACTAACCTGCCATTCCTCTGACATCCGACTCTCTTTAAAAACCCGCCAAGTCTCCTCATCAATGGACTTATATGCATTACATGGAGTTTTATGTTTAAGGTGTCCAAAGATGTACCTTGATGTCAACTTGCTTTTAAAGTTTCTGAAATTTTCTGCAACAGTTGACAAACACTTATTTCTAAGTGTTGGGACATTTGGAATGTCAAATGTCATCTGAAAAAAACATAATAAAGTTGTATTAGTACAAAATTATCAATATAAACAAATTATAATTCAAATGCTATTAACTAACTTACCAATATATCTTGCCAAATAATGTTCCGATCACCCTCGGACACATGATCAAAAGATGGAATGAGAATGCTAATCTTATCACGTGCCACTACTCCAAGGTATGATCGGAAGTCATCTGCATAGGGGCCAGTTGCCACACCCGTGGTGACATTCACATTCACCGGAGTTCTTTCACCACTATTTTTCCTGATTAATAGTTGTTTCATCCTAGTGGGTCCTCTAGTGGATCTGGGTGGGGGAGCCTCATCCCCTGAAGAATGTGGATGATCAGCCATATATCTGTCAAAATAAATAACAACATTAAATTTTCTTTCAAGACTTATGTAATATCATATAAATTAACAAAACATGTAATAGTATCCAAATTGAAAATTCATACATAAAGATATGGATTCATCATATGTATATTCCCTCATCATGATCTGACCGAATTGCATGTACATCATCGTCAACTACAGATTGGTCATCCAACTTTGTTGTAGTTTGAAATGAATGGTTGTCAGCAATATCAATATTAATTAGATTGTCTTCGTTAACTTCAATTTGTTTTTTGCCTTGAAGAGCAACATACCAATGGTCAGACGAAGGATCTTTGACATAAAAAACTTGAGATGGTTGATGTACCATGATAAACGGTTCGTCTCGATAACCCACCTTGCGAAAATCAACCAGTGTCATACCCGAGTCATCTATTTTCACACCACTCTTATTGTCAAACCACTTACACTTGAACAATGGAACGGAAAACTTGGTGTAATCAACCTCCCATATCTCTTCTATTATACCATAATATCTCATTGATCCAAGTACAGGAGATTGATCTTTTGATGTGGAAAATTGAAGTGACTCAGCTTCTAAAGTCTTCGTATAGAATGTGCAATTATTGACTTCATAACCTGTACAACACACGACATCAAACTTCAAACCATTTGCAAGCCACAATAAAGTTTCAGAAGAATGTGGCTCTTTGTCAATTTCAGATTTGAACCAAGACATAAATGTTTTGTTATGCTCCATCAATTGCCATTTCTCTGATTGTCTTGGATTTTTATTCTTAACAATGGCTTTGTGTGCTTCCAAAAAAGGGATCACCTCATCTGTGTTGTTCAATATATAAAGATGCGCTTGCAACAATTCTTCGCGATCTTTTGTCACCACATTGACACCTCGGATGCTTTTACTTGTAGAAAATTTATTCAACCATGCTGTGCGAGGAACTCCTATTGGATTCGTTGATGTCATGTAATCTGAACAAAACTCGATACTTTCTTCAGCAATATACCTTTCAATCATCGAACCTTCAGGATGATATGGATTTTTAACGTACCCTTTCAAAATCTTCATATAACGCTCAATAGGATACATCCATCTTAAGTATACCGGTCCGCACAACTTGATTTCTCTAACCAAATGAACAAGTAAATGTACCATGATGTCAAAAAAAGATGGAGGGAAAAACATCTCTAGTTGACACAAGATGATAACAATCTCGCCTTGAAGTTCATCTAACTTTGTAGGATGGATGGCTTTACTACATATTGACGAGAAAAATGAACACAACCTGTTTATGGTGTGCCTAACATTTTTGGGCAAAATTCCACGAATAGCCACCGGTAACAACTGTTGCATTAAGACGTGACAATCGTGAGACTTCATGCCAACAAGCTTTAAGTCCTGCATTGACACTAAACTCTTCATATTTGAAGAGTATCCTTGTGGTACTTTGATACTCTTTAAACATACACAAAAACTTATCTTCTCTTGTCTAGACATTGTGTAACATGCAGGGGGCAAATAAGTACGTTTACCAATCTCCTTCGGTGCCAACTCTTCTCGGATATTCATGTCAACCAAATCCAAACGAGCATTCACTCCATCTTTTGTCTTTCCCTGAATGTTGAGTAATGTACCAATCAAGTTATCACACACATTCTTTTCTACATGCATCACATCTATGCAATGTCGAACATCTAACTTTGACCAATATGGAAGATCAAAGAATATTGATTTCTTCTTCCAAGGGGTCGTTACAGATGACTTCTTCGATGTTTTCCCAAATACATGATGTATTTTATTAACTTTTTGAAGAACTTCAAGGCCAGTAAGTGGATTTGGTGCTTCGTCCCTCTCTTGATCTCCATTGAATGCTTTTTTTAACCTTCGATATGGATGATTACGTTTTAGAAATCTCCGATGACGTAGATACACCGTCTTTCTTCCATGTTTCAATTGATGAGCTGCAGTGTTTTCTTCACATATAGGACACGCTTTATGACCCTTGACACTGTATCCTGACAAATTACCATAAGCAGGAAAGTCATTAATGGTGCAAAATAACATTGCACGCATCATAAAAGTCTCTGAAGCGAATGCATCAAATATTTCAACCCCGTCAACCCACAAAACCTTCAAGTCTTCAACTAGTGGGCTTAGATAAACATCTATGTCATTTCCAGGCTGCTTTGGACCAGATATCATCATAGATAACATCATGTACTTCCTCTTCATGCACAATGCAGGAGATAAGTTGTAAATTATCAATATAACTGGCCAACAACTGTGATTGGTACTCAGATTACCAAATGGGTTCATTCCATCAGTGGCTAAACCAAGCCTAAGATTTCTACACTCTTTACCAAATTCGGGGAATTGTCGATCAATATTTTTCCATTGCTTTGAATCAGCTGGATGACGAAGCAGCCCGTCAATTTTTCTCTCATCTGCATGCCATCTAAGATTTTTAGCATCTTTGGGATTCGCAAACAAACGCTTAAGTCTGGGCACTATTGGAAGGTACCAAACTACTTTCAAAGCAGATCCATTTTTTTCTATCTGACCATTATCTTCACTATTGTTTTTTGACTTGTATCGTGATAAGCCACATTTTGGACACTTTGTCAAAAATTCAAACTCTTTCCTATACAAAATGCAGTCATTGGGACAAGCATGTATCCTTTTATACTCCATACCCATTGGACAAAGAATTTTCTTCGCATCATAATTACGAGTGGGCAGTGTATTTCCATCTGGCAACATTTCATTCAACAACGTCAACAGTTCTGTAAAACTCTTATCAGTCCATCCATTGCTCGCCTTCAAATTCATGAGCCTTAACACCGCTGACAAACGTGTGAACTTAGTTGAACCGACATACAAAGGTGTTTCCGCATCAGTCGACATCGTCTCATACACATGAGCTTTGGCAAAATTTTCTGCTCCAACATCGCGGATCATGTCCTCCAATTTGTCTTCATCCGGTCGATCTTCTTCCATGGTGGAATCAGTAACATTTACACTTTGAGAGTCAGTGGGAAAATCCATTTCTTCGCCGTGCCAAATCCATGTTGTATAGCATCTTAGAAAACCATCACATATAAGATGTTCTCTAATTTGAGTTGCGTTCAACTTTCTCCCATTCAAACAGTTCACACAAGGACATCTAAACTTCACTTCATCATCAGTTCTCCCCTCATTACGTTGCGCAAATTGTATAAATTCCTCTACACCTCTCTCGTACTCAGCACTAATACGTGGTAAATTAATCCAATTTCGATCCATATTCCTAAATATTACATAAATAATATTTTAAGGTTTATAAATAATACAAGAACTACAACACACATTACCAAAACTATAGCAAAAACCATACCATACATTACCAAAACTATAACAATTTCATGCATTATCAAAATTAAAGCAAAAATTATACCATACATTACCAAAACTATAGAAACTTCATACATTACCAAAACTAATGAAGAAATAACGTTAAGAATGCAAAAGGACATAAATACCTGGAAGAGGAACGACGGCGGTGAGGGTGAAAAACGCAACGAAATCACGATTTTGATCGGCTAAAACTCGTTTTTATCGTCAAAAATGAATAATGACCGAACAATTCTGAGTTTAAACGGTGAAAAACGCGAAATCTGAGGTGATGGGTGGTTCGGAGGAGAAGAAACGCGAAAGAAAACAGAGAACGCGCGAGGAAGACGACACTGTTCCAAGTTTTAATTTTTAACTCTGAACGGGGGAATCTACCGCGGTTCACTACTTAACCGCGGTATAAAAGGGGAATATGTCGCGGTTTCACGTCCAACCGCGGCATATACTAATTTAAAAAATTATCAGAAATGGCATTTTTGAAATTATTTTCAAACTATATGCCGCGGTTCAGCGGGCAACCGCGGCATATACCTCGAAATATTTCAAATAAACATTAAATTAATTTCAGGTAGGAGAATATGCCGCGGTTGCTCGTAGAACCGCGGCATATACCCCTGAAACGTGTTCAACACAACTGTCTCCCCAACTGCCTTTCAGAGAATTTCAGAAGTTACAGGGGGTATATGCCGCGGTTCTCTGGGGAACCGCGGCATATACCCCCTGTAACTTCTGAAATTCTCTGACTGGCAGAGAAGTTGAGACGTTACAGGGGTATATGCCGCGGTTCCCCAGAGAACCGCGGCATATACCCCTGTAACTTCTGAAATTCTCTGACCCAGTCAGCACCTGCAATAAATTGGCTGGGTATATGCCGCGGTTGTGCAGAGAACCGCGGCATATACTCTGTTATTTAATTTTTTATTCATACGTGGCGTCAAAGGCAATGGTTGACTGGGGTATATGCCGCGGTTCCCAGTAGAACCGCGGCATATATGTTCGTTTTATTTACAAAACTGCCACCGCGCACCATTATGCTGCGGTTTTCGTTGAACCGTGGCATAATGTGCGCTGTAAAAACCCGATTTTTTACTAGTGTTTAGACACTGTGATTCATTTGTGAACCTCTTTGAGCCTTGATTTATGTCTTTCACCCTGAGCCTATTGTGTGATCCGACCTTACACCTTAGAAGAGAACATGTACAATGCTTTAAATGAGGTTACTGTTGAATTCAAGTTTGGGAGAAGAAAAGAAAAAAAAATAAATGAAAATGAAAAAAAATGATGCTCAAAATGAAAAAAACAAAAGTTTGTGAGCTGTGAAAGAAAATGGTATGTACTGTATGATATATTTTGGGATCTGAGTACTGGATTGGGAATTGAAGTTGTCCTCTTCTTAGTAGGTGTCTTTGAATCCAAGAAAAACAATTATTCTTTTTCTAGCCAAGCCAAGCTTTAACCTGAAAAGACCTTTGGACTTAACCAATAGTGTGTGAAGGTGTGAATCAAATGAAATGCAAAAGCTGATGAAGTTCTAGATCAATTCTACTATCATGTGAGGACAAACACTTGAGTGCAAGTAATGATAAATGTTGATTTGGGTTTTCATATTCTATGCACAGGTGATTTTGTAAGTGATGCTTCATGTCATACTTGTTGAAATCTTTCGGAAATGCATGTGATTTATCTCTGATGTGCCAAGTCATTCTATCAAAATGTCAAATGTCTTTTGTGTTGTGTTGTTCAGTTTTTTTCTGTGATTTCCTGAGGGCATGAAATAGTTCAAGTTTGGGGGAGTTGATAAGTGTGAAAAAGAGTTGTTTTTACACTTATAAATGATCTCAATCTTCTAATTATTCATATTATTACTCAGTGAAATGTTGTAATAGGAAGTAGATTGTTTGTAAATTATTGTACAGGAAAGGATGTATAATTGTGAGTCTGTCCGCTAATTCTCGCATAGCGCAAGCCAAAGCTCGCACTGCTAGGAAATGGAAATTCGGATAGCGCATCATTACTTGTGCGCTGTGCGAATAACATCAGTTGAGAGGCAGCGGTTACACGAAATTCGCATAGCGCACACACATCTGTGCGCTATGCGAATTAATGAAGTTATTGGTTTTAAAAGACGTGACAGAAAGGCAAAAACCATCATCTGACACACGAAAATAGCCAGAGAAAGACTGGAGAATTCAGGAGACGATCAGGAGACCTGTCAAGACATCAAGACCTCACTTTATGCAAGGAATTGCTGTAAAGAGTATGTTTGAGATGTCTAGAATAGGCTAAATTTTCTGTTCATTGGAATTGGTTGTATGACGAAACATTGATGTAAAATTCCTGTGCAATATATGTTTTTGTTCATGTTCTTTTCTTGACTTGCTTTTGATTATACGGAAGTATTAATCTCTTTAAAAGTTCTTTTGTACTGGAAAGTATTTTTAGAACCAGAAACGTAAGAAAAGAAACTAAAAGGAAATTACGCTAGGAATAACTTCTGTGCTTTTGGTCATTCTCACATCTGAACTTAATGCAAAATTATCTGATGAATTAATTAAGGAATTAATAATTCAATAGATAATTTTAGAACTTGTTTTTAAGGAATTGAAATAAGATACTCTTATGTGAATGCTTGAACAGAGAATATATGTTGTCCAGGATCTTACTGTAATGTTAGTCAAAGACCAATTCCAGTGATCTTTTATCGCATTTTTCAAATCTTATTTTTGTTTACGTTGTTAATTTCATGTTTAAATCCAAATTGAAATCACAAATATCATCAGTAATTGATCTTGATAAATAATTTTAATTGATTAACGTAACTCAAATTCCCTTGGGAGAACGATACATTTTTACTTATCCACTGTATTACTTGGAACGATTTGGTATACTTGCCAAGAAGTTATCATTCTCAAATTGTCTTGTCTTCTCTTCCTTAGAATAATTCTTTGGGTAAGGAAGAGGTTTTTCATATAATTCTTTCTTTTTTTTCTTATCCTCTTCCTCTCTCTTTTTCTTTTCTTCCCTATCTTTTTCCTTTTCTTTTCTCTCACTCTCTTCTTCTTCTTTCTCTATATCTTTCTCTTTTTCACTTAAACTTTCTTTTCATTTTCTCTCTAGTTTTCTCTCATCTTCTTCCTCTTGTTCCCTCTCCTTTTCTTTTCTCTCACTCTCTTCTTTTTCTTTCTTTTCCTCTACATCCTTCTCTTTTTTGCTCAAACTTTCTTCTTTTATCTCTATTTTTCACTCATCTAAAAACTTGCCACTGTCAGTGATAATGAAGTTACGTTGCACTCCTCTTTAGGGCTAATTTCCATATTGCCCCCAAAATCATCCAGCTTCTGAATTATGAACCTACAATGCGCCTCCATCCTTCTGCATGCTGCTTGAGTGTTATTACGATGAGACTCAGACATATATATGAACTATTGAAGCGTGTCATCCAACGTCGCCCCTCTTTCTGATATAGAGGGTTGTTGTTGCCATTGTTGTTGTGGCAGCCTATCAAATTGTTCGGTAGCTTGAGTGCTTTTGTGATGTGAATAAGACATCTGCATGAACTGTTGAAGTGTGTCATCTATCTTAGCCCATCTTTCTGATATAAAGAGTTGTTGCTGCCATTGTTGTTGTGGTTCTCTATAAAATTGTCCGGCAACATGCTCAAGTTGACTTTGAGCTATGCTTGAGTGAGGTTCCCACCAGTGGTTGAAAGTACCTTGGTGGAATTGAGTGCCCATATAATTAATTTCTTGTCCGAATTGAATCCTGAAAGCATTAGACATAAAACCCTAGAAAATATTGTTAGCACAAAAACAAAAATTAAAATTAAAATAAAAGATATGAAAATAAAATAGAATAAAATAAAATAAAATAAAGTAAAATAGAATAAAGCCAAAATTAATTAATAATCACACAAATAGAATAGTTTAAACCGTGAGTCCTCGGCAACAACGCCAAAAACTTGTTGACAATATTTTTGATCTCTGGAAACGAAACCAAAAACTTGTTGATGGATCAACAAGTGTACCGAATCGCACAAGTAATATAAAATGGTAAGACCAAGTATCGTATCCCTGAAGACTCTCGGCACTAAAAAATTGTATGATAACTCAATTAATTAAAACTTAAATAAAATGAGATTGTTGGTTTCAAATGCAAAGACATAAAATTAAATATGAATGCAAATTGATCAATAGTAGTGTAACACAGAGATGAACGGAGGTTGTTTATAAAATGAGATGAGTATGTTGTTAGGGTTTGATTTCACCAAGTTTACTCTCATGTATATAAGAATTCTTCTTTTTACATTAATATTAACGTCACTCACTAAATTACTTAGAACTCGATCCCTCGGCGCAATAAGCCTCCCTTAATTCCTAGTTTGTGCAATTCCTAGCGTTCCTAGAAAATTAAGTTTGAAGATCAAGAGCTTAAGACGACCAAGTACTCATACCCTCATCCCTGAGAAATATTATCCTTGGGAGAATTCAACAAGAACTTGAATTGTAAGGAACCTCCCGGCACTCATGCAATTCATAAATCATGCTACTAAATGAGTTAAATAGAGCAAGCATTGAAACAGATGAATTCCCTAATAATTAATGAAAAAGCATATAAATTAAGAATCAATTCAAATACATGAGAGTTCACAAGGTTACATCATTCCCCAACAACAAATAGAGTTTAGTTCCCCATAGACATGGAGAAACTATATGAATAATGGAAAAGCATGAAATAGTGAAACCCTATGAGTAGAAGAGGAACCTCCCGCCTCCAGATCCGCCTTTAGAGAGTAGAAGAGTGTGTTGTTCTGTTGCTCCAGCCCTAGATACAAAACTTAGAGCGCCTGGTCCTTTAAACAAAGTTGGAAAAGAGTAGAAACAGGGCCCGGTCCAAAAGAGTCGAAGCAGTGCAAAAACTAGGCCGGATCTGCGACGCGCGACGCTCCGGCGTCCTTAGGCGGTGGACGATCCTCATGTAGGGCATGAGCCTTCAATTGGACGCCCAAGCTTCGTGCGGTTCCTCCTTTAGGTGCTTTTCCAGGCCTTTCTGAGCTTTAATTCCTTAGCACTATATCTCTGCGTTCCACATTCTCTCATTACCTATCGAAACAAGGGAAATTAGTCATAAAATCATCAAATTCAACCTCAACTCTTTTATTCACACAATTAAATGAAAATGCATGAGTCCAAGCAAGTTTCTAAGTGAAAAAGTGTGTATTTAATATCAAAATTACATCACAAATAACGGTATTTTCAACCGTTAACAGTAATCCTCCAGAGTTCGTCTCACTGGACCCATATTCCGATTGCCAGCCATGTCTCCTGTTTCCTGATCTATAAAGAGTGGTTAGAATATTTCCTTGCTTCTAATGCAAATTGTATCCTGCATGCACAAGAAAAAAAACCCTAGAAAGCAATTGTTAGCACAGCAAGAAAACAAAAACAAAATAAAAATAACAATTAAGAAATAAAAATTAATAAAAAGATAAAGGTTTAATCCTATACTACATCCCTATTTATGTACGAATGTCTCAATTGGGTCCTCGTTTTTTAAAGTGTATCAAAATGGTCCTTAATTTTGAAATTTGATATCAATTGAGTCCTTTCCGTTAAGTTGGCTGGACGGCGTTAAAAAAATTGATGAGTGGGATGCTGAGATGACGAAAGAACGCTCGTCCAACACCGAACGAACGTTCGTCCACCAGCGAACGAACGCTAGGCGACCACTGAACGAACAGTCGTCCAGTGTGGAACGAACGGTCGTCCAGCGGTAAGATAGGGATGTAGTATAGGATTAAACCAAAGATAAAAAGCTAAAAAAAATGAAAAGATAAAAAATGTGAAAAGGTAAAAAGATGAAAAGATAAAAATATAAAAATATAGAAAGATAAAAAAGATAAAAAAATAAAAATCAAGTCAAAGCTAATCAATAATCACACGAATAGAATAGTTAAACCACGAGTTCCCGGCAGCGGCGCCAAAAACTTGTTAACACTTCGACAAGTGTACCGAATCGTATCAAGTAATAATAATTGGTAAGACCAAGTATCGTTTCCCTAGAGACTCACGGCCTAAACATTCATATGGTTTCTTGATTAATTAGGACTTGTAAACGAAATCATTTTGTTTATATTGCGAAAATTAAATATGAATGCAAGTGTTGATCAATTGGATTGAAAGATGCAAAGGTGATTGATATAAAATATGTAATGATTATGTTGTTGGGGTTTTCGACTTATCCTACCCACTCTCATGTATTTATGAATCCATCTTCTTCATTAATGTTAATGCCACTTTCTAATTTACCTTAAACCCGATGTCTCGGTGAAGAAAGCCTACTCCTAATTACTAGTTCACAATGTCTTGTATCCCTAGCAATTAATCAAGCCTTACATTCGCACAGAAGCTTAAAGGCAACCAACCCTCCTATCCCTATGTCTAGGTAATATTGCTTTTGGGAGAATTTCCCAGTTCTAGATTTTCTCATATGAGTCCATGATGGACGAACGCCCGAGGAGAGACCGAAGACGCGACGCGGACTCCTCGAAGCTTCCTCCAGAGAGATGACGCAGCGGAATTGATAGGACACTCTAGATCAAGAGAGAAATCGGAAGAGAACGAAGTAAATCTGAGAATGAACACGAAGAACCCTAATCTGGACCGGAGGAACCCTAGAAAGGTGAAGAACATCAAACTGAACCGATTAATCGGTTCAAAACGAAGATTAAATGGTGGATAATGAAGATCAGATCGATTAAAGGTGTTTAAACGGTAGAAGAATGGTTTTAATCGGCTAAATCTAAAGAAAATGGGAAAAGAAGGGTTTAGAGGTTTTGTGATGATGGACGCAGCAAAGAGAGACGAATCTATGGTGTAAGCAAGACTTACAGTGGAATAACTCTGGAGAGAAGAACAGCTCGCGAGGAAGGAGACGCGAGAATGAAATGCGAAATGAAGTGGTGTGTGTCTGATGCGCGAGAGAAAAAAACCAGTGATGTGGAATGAAGGAGCTGACGCGTGCACGAGAGTGGCAGTGGAGGGTCAGCGTGGAGATGAGTGAGAAGCACAGTGGTTAATGTGGAAAATGATAGAACGAGGAAGGTGCTTGGAAGGTGGCTAGAGGGAGTCTTTGGACTCTCTAGCATGTGACTTTCAAGAGAGAATAATTTCTGATTTCAGAAAATTCAATTCTCATTAATCTCAAAAGTCCCCATTACAATAGAGAAGCTGGGTATTTATAGTAACCCATGCTCCGTACAAGCTAACCTATGAAAGGTAAAAATACGATAAAAAGGACTATATCGGGCAGGATTACATCAGTCCATAGTGACAAAATCAATAATCATGCAATTGAATGAGTTAGACAAGGCATGCATAGACTATAGAGGAAAAACTCTAACAATTAATGAAGTAAAGCATTTTATAATAAGAATCAATTCAATACATGAGAGTTTCAAAGGATTACATCATTTCCCCAACAACATTGGAGGTTTAGTTCACCATAGACATGGTGAAACTAGATGAAAATAATGAAAAGAATGAAAGATAAAACCCTAAAAGTTGAAGATTGGAGCTTCCACATCCAAAATCTGCCTCCGAGGGGTGAAAGAAGTGTATTTTCGCCTCTTTCTGTCCAAAGATGTGAACCCTAGAACGTCCAAGTCCTTAAGTACAACATAAAAATAACAGAAAATAGGTCCAAGCCCATGTTGTTGGCGCTCAGCACCTCAAAAGGGCACCCAGCGATAGCTGCGACACTAAACTGACGCTCAAAGGTGGCGCTTAGGTGTGAGATAGAAGAAATTGGCGCTCGGCGCCCTTTTTCTGCACTCTGGTTGACTTTTCATTCTGGTTGACTTTTCTGTACTCTGATTGACTTTCTGCATACTTGTTGACTTTTCTGCATTCCAACTATTTGGTACTTTAACTCTTCTTTCAAATCATTCCGATAGCCTACAAAATCAAGGAAATTTAGTGAGAAAATCATCAAGTATAACCTCAACTGTCTTATTCACAAAACTAAAGCAAAAACATGAGTTCAAGCTAGTTTCTAATTCATAAAGGGTGTTTTTAATATCAAAATTAAGTATAAAAATAACGGTATTTCAACCGTTATCAAAGATCCTCCCCAATCATATCTGAATAACAAACCACTTTTGTATGGTTATTGAAACCATCTAACAACTATTTTCCAAAAGATCTTTTAATGTACTTTAATATACGAATAACTACATTTCAATGATCTTCACACATCAAATTAAGAAATTGACTTACCACACTAACTACAAAGAAAATGTTAAGAAAAGTATTTGTATGATAATTCCATTTTATAATTAGTCTTATACACTGCTTGGGGTTTGACATAAGCTCCTCTTGTCTTGGTAGAAGTTTAATATTAGGATCCATGGGTGTGTTAACAAATGACATAAGCTCCTTTCATTTTGGTAGAAGTTTAATATTAAGATCCATGAGTGTGTTAACAAATTTTGAATTGATTAACCTATTTCCTCCAAAATATCAAATGTATACTTCCTTTGAGACATAACAATATCATCGTTGGATTATGTCACTTCAATACCCAAGAAAAATCTAAGTTTCTCAAGATCTTTGGTCTGAAAACGGTTGCAGAGATATTGTTTAATTTAAGAGATGTAATGATTGTCACTGCCTATAAGAACAATGTCATCAAAATATACTATCAAGTAAACACATCCAACACTCGAGTGACTATAAATGATTGAATGATCTATCATACACCGAGTCATACCAAATTGTTGAGCAACGTTATTAAAATTTCCAAACCAAACCCTAGGAGATTGTTTTAGGCCATATAAGAATTTGCGAAGACGATGTACCAACCCAGAAGACTTTTCCTAAGCAACCTAAAGTATCACCATAATCTAACCTAAAAGTATGTGTATAACTTTTGGACATAAGACGAGCTTTAATGTGACTAATAGTTCCACTAGGACCAACTTTTGTAGAAAAACCCAACTACAACCAATAATAGATTTTTAGATGATAATGGGATAAACTCTCAAGTTCCACTATTCTGAGGAGCACTTAGTTAATCTAGCATTTCTTGATGCCAACCAGGATGGACTAAGGTATCACTGACAAATTTTGGGATGGTCACAGAAGAAATAGACAAAAAGGAAGGTATAAAAAGGTGAAAGCAATGTATGATAACTTAAAGCAATATAATGTGGAGAGTGATTACAGGTAAAATGTATACCTTTTTGGAGGGTAATTGGAAGGGCAAACTCAGTTGTTGAAGATGGAGGACAACTTTATTAATAAAGACATGAATTAAAACACTGATTAAGGACAAGTTGGTTGTTAGCTCTCCTATAATGCTTCCAATCCCTGATTACCAATAATTATATGCTCCTTTCACCCTAATCCAACACTAATTAGTCTACTAAGCGAAGACTAAACACAATTTTCATAATACACGCATTTAATCGTTTGCTCTACCGCAAATTAAGCATCTACGGTTCTAATCTACTAAGTGAAGATTACATACATATTAGGCAACTAAGCTAGTACCTAACTACAAACGCAAACAAATTATATAATGTGAGGTCAAGAGCACAATGAGCCCACAATTATCTCATGGAAATATTGCATTTTCACCAATCACCAACCCAACAGAATTGAAGCTTCCATTAACATGAGTTTAACACAACAAAACGAACTATAAAACATCAACAAATCTGGAACGAAAGTATGGAACTAATAACAAAAACATGAAATTGCAATGATACTACAAAACAAAATGGAAACACAAACAAATGAGAAAAACACACAACACTAGAAAACAAATTAAATTGGAAACGATAATTGGGACTGGAAAACGAAATCAAAATAGAAAATACACAAGCTTATAGAAACAAAATGGGAGAAAACTAAATTGGAGAATGAACTCAACGCAGTGAAATGAACTTTAATTAAATCTGAAAACAAGTTCATAAACAATGAGAATGAGTAAAAGATTGAGAGCTCTCTTCTCTGTCCAACCCTTCTAAAATGAAATATGCTAGAATCAAGGAGCTAAGGATGACTGCTGCCAAGGCACATCAATCTAGGTTAGCCCCTAAAATGGGCTTCTACCAAAATGACCAATAAAAATGGCCCAATAGCTAAATCTGGTCCAAAAAATTATAAAAACGACATTACAATTTAATTTAAACTAAAATGCTGATGTGGAGAGTGGAGAATGACGTGACAACTCTCTTAATATCCCAAAATATGATTCCAAAGTTTGTCCTAAAAATGATAATAAAAATAAATAAGCTCAAATAATTCAAATTAATTAAAATATGAATTACTTGTCAAATTAAGCCCAAATATCAAAATTGAGGAAATATTGGTCAAATTAAGCATAATTCCATAATTAAATCTAGTACAAGAAGCTAAGTGAATAGGAGAAAATATTGACTCATCAAAATAGAAAACACTTAGTCTTTTGCACTCCTAGACAAAATCAAGACATAGATCAAGGAACAAATCAAAGAACATCAAGAGAGCAACACGACCTTAGGATACAGAAACAAAGGACACACAAGTAAACAAACAAATTTACACAATCCTCAATGAATCTAGAAAATGAAAAGGAGTAGACAACATCCAACACACAAATAATAAGAGAAACCAGATACTCATGGTAATCATCCAAGCAATTCAGACATAGCAAAATGGCAAAATAATCAATCAGCTCAAGAGGTGAATATAACCAACAAAACCTCATAAATGCATTATCATTGTATCTCTCCAGTGTCTAGGGTAAACAATTTCAACTCAATGCACTCAGGAAAGCAAGCACAAGTAGACTTGGCAAGCCTCTAATATCAACACTCAAAACATATGCATCTTCAAATCAAAAGGTCTTTTCATGGTTGTAATAAGGCTAAGGATAAGGGAAGATAGAATATAGATAAAAAGCTACAAACCAAAAAGAATAGAGGAGCAATGGGGAATAATTTAAAATATAATCAAATCACACCCAAAACTTCTAATTCAATCCTCTTCTTGACTCCACTATTAAAAAAATTATTTTTCTAATTTATTTTTCATTTTTTCTTGTCTTGTCTCTTTTCTTTTCTCTTTTTTTTTTCTATAACACAACTGTAAGACACAAGATACACAACATATTTTCAAAACAACCAAGAAGTGGAACCAACTAGCCAATTCATAAGAATCCCAAGAAGACCACACATTCCTAAAACAATTCCAAAGCTCCAAAGTTCCTTAAGGTTAAGGTAATCATGGTTTTTCGCTTAAGGATAATTAATGAGCTTCAAAACAAAGAAAAGGGAAAAGCAAAGGCTCAAAAGGGTTATCAAAGGATTAAAACAATGTATGCTTATTTGGCTAAAGAGGCTCAAGAATAAAATTGTCTTTATCACTTCCAAACATGCATATCAATCAATAATCATAAAAAGAGTCAAGTCAAGGCAAGGCACATGTACAAGCAATCAAGAGATATATCACACACAAGAAAGAACATTAAGTGGCCCAAATCCTCACATAGAGTATTGTTGTCACAATCAATTTAACCTCTCAAACATCATAATCATCTTCCAATAAGAGAAAAGCAAGGCTTTCAAACCATAAGTATTAATCAAGTGAAGGAGGAGCCTACAGCCTAAACAAAATCCAGAAATCAAGAGAAACATGAAAAAAATGTACACAATATACAACAAAAATAACCTAGAAAACAAAAACCTAAATAAAGAAAAAATCTCCCCCAATAACCACACTTAAACTACACAGTGTCCCCAATGTGTCACAAACATAAGATCAACAATCAAAATAATCAAAAGATCTGGATAAAGTGCAATAAAAGTGAGAAAGGAAGGAGAAAAGAAAACTCTCTAAGTCAAAGGGAAAGTGAAGCTGGATCGAGCAGAGACGTTTCCTCCACAACTACATCCAACAAAGAAGTATTGTTGAGGAAATGTTTCAATCTGTGCCCATTAACTTTGAAGCTTTTATCTATGGACGGACTTTGGATCTCAACTGCACTATAGGGATAAACATTAGTAACAACAAAAGGTCCAATCCACTTTGACCGTAACTTACCTCCCATGAGTCCGAGCCTAGAGTTATACAATAACACTTTCTGCCCAACCTCGAAGACCTTTCTAACAATCTGAGTGTCATGGAACTTCTTTATTCTTTCCTTATAGAACTTTGAGTTTTCATAGGCTTCCAATTAGATCTCATCAAGCTCATTCAGTTGCAACTTTCTTTCCTCTCCAACTTGATCCATGGAGAAGTTGCTAGTCTTCACAACCCAATATACCTGATGCTCAATCTCAATTGGTAAATGACATGCCTTACCAAAGACAAACCGATAGAGAGACATCCATATAAGTGCTTTGTAGGCAGTCCTATGCGTCCAAAGAGCATCGTTCAACCTATTTCTCCAATCCTTCTTGTTGGGCTGAACAATCTTCTCTAAGATCCTCTTATTCTACCTATTTGAAATCTCATCTTGCCCATCGATTATGGGGTGGTATGGTGTAAAGACTTTGTGCAACATCCCATATTTCATGAGAAAAGCCTGCATGGATCTGTTAACAAATATGTTTCTTGATCACTAACTGATAACAGTTGAAAATTATTATTTTTATACTTAATTTTGACATCAAAAACATCCTTTATGACTTAGAATCTAGCTTGAAATCATGTTTTTGCTTAAGTTGTGGAAATAAGAGAGTTGGATGGGTTTTATGCTTGGTTTTACTTGTTTTGGCAAGAATTTAGAAGAATTGGATGAAAGAAGTTCAAGTAGCAAGGAGTTGGACTAAGGAAAGGAAGGAAAAGTGCACAATTCAAGTATCGCAGTCACCGTTGAGCGCCACTTTACCGCTGAGCGCCAAGCTTGCTTGTTGAGTACACTGTCTCGCGCTTAAGCGTCACCTCTGAGGGCTAATTCTGAGTGTCGCACTCACTGCTCAACGCCATTTTACCGCTGAGCGCCATTAACATGGGCTTGGGCCAATTTTCTGTATTTTTTAATAAGCTATATAAGGGTTTAGTCAACCTAGGGTTGGTATCTTTGGACAAAAAGAGGCGAAATCACACTCTTTTCACCCCCTTGGAGGCGGATTTTGGATGCGGAAGCTCTGATCTTCAATTTTTAGGGTTCTATCTTTCATTCTTTTCATTATTTTCATCTAGTTTCACCATGTCTATGATGAGCTAAACCTCCACTGTTGTTGGTGAAACGATGTAATCCTTTGAAACTCTCATGTATTGAATTGATTCATTGATTATATATGTTTTACTTCATTAATTGTTAGGGTTTTTCCTTTATACTCTATGCATGTTTTGTTTAACTCATTCAATTGCATGATTATTGATTTTATCGATATGGACACATACAAGGGAAATCTAGAACGGGGAAAATTCTCCCGGAAGCAATATTACCTAGACATAGGAATAGGAGGATCGATTGCCTTTAAGCTTCTATGCGAATGTAATGCATGAATAATTGCTAGGGAGACAAGACATTGTAAACTAGTGATAAGAGCAAGAACTAGCACTAGAGAACTTCCTCAGATTACACTGTATTCTCAAATTCGCAAAGTTATTTTTGATAGGTTTTGGCAAAGAGATTTATAGTCTACTGGTCTGAAAATGAAAAGACACATTCCAACTGCCATTGATAATCGATTATTGTAAGTAATAATCGATTATATCCGAGACTTGGACCGTTTAGGATTTTTAACTCGTCAATCGGTCGGCTCGAGTTCTTCACCTTCTGCCGCTCGGTTTGATTCATCACAGCCTTCTGCCGTTCGGCTTGTCTCCTTACAGCTTTTCAGCGTTCGGTGATAACTGCTTGGTCTCGATCATGCTCTCCACCACTCGGCTAAATATTTGTAAAACTTCCAACTCTTAACATTTTCTTCTACAATGTTAGTTGGACACAATATCGTTCGGCTTGTGTTTGACATCGTTCGGTCCTCAACTTGTGTTTGGCTAGTGTTAGTGACCGTTCGGTATTCAACTGAGTTTGGCCAATGTTCAACTCCGTTCGGTCCTGAGTGTCCGTTCGGTCTTGAATAGTGTTCGGCTATGAACGACTATACACTCTCCAGCCTTCAACTATTACATATCGTTCGGTGTTTGACTGATAGTGACCGTTCAGTCTCAATTATGCCACTACGCGGGTGTCAGGTTCAATTCTACCACCACTCCACCTTCCAATCGTTCGATCTCGTTCATGCCTTCTACCGTTCGGTCTTAATTGCACGGTCTTGGTGTCTTCTCTTATACAGAAATGCTTTTAAACTCATACAACAGAAGTCTTCTTATTCTTCACTTTGTAACATCATTAAAATCATTATCTTCATGATACCAATTCTCCTTATTGGTAACATTAATGAATTGTGTTGCAATGGTTTGGTATGATGTGATAAATTGTTGTTTGTGATGAGTAATATTCTTGTGTTTGCTATATTGTTCTATGATGCATGTTGAGTTAATGATTGGTGAGGCTTTTAAGCATAAATAGTGGTTGTTCATAGTTATGTTAAAAACACATGCATGATGTCAATTGTGATTAGTTTGTTGGGCAGGATGTTATTAAATTGTGGAACTTGAATTAACCGGTGAGAGATTGGAATCTAGAGTTTTTGTTGATTGAATACTATTGCTTTGGAATCATGATTGATTTTGCTTGATCTTTTATGATTGAACCACTTGCTTGCTTGTTACACATGATCAAGGCCATGTTTTCTTCTCCTTTATAAGCCAATGCCAATATGTGAACCCAACAAAGAAGAATGTTTTCTTTAACTTTTGAACCTTAAGCCTAAATCTGAAATTTTGAAACCTTTTTTTAAATCCTTACCTTGAGTTGAGTAAAGTATGTTTATATGGTAATGGAGAATGGCTCAAGTTTGGGGTTGTGAGAAACCGGAAAGAACTTTGTGAAATTCATTAAAGAGCATTGCGCAAAAGTAAAAAGCAAAAGAGAAGAAAAGAAAGAAAAGAAAAGGTTAAGCTCAATGAAAGGAAAGTTAGGAATGAATTGAAGATTGGTTTCTCACATAAAAGAAGAAAGAGAGATTATTATTAATGAGAATAAGTTAATTGTGCACTCTCTTAACTCAAGGATTTTGTTGTCTAGAAAGACCAATTTTCTTCTTAGCCTAGCCTCAATACAAACCTCAAAAAGTCCTTGTGATGATAACTTGCTTGTAAGTATGTTTGATATGTGGTTAAATGAAAGACAAAGTTGATTCATGTGACATTGTGATGGTAGAGTGTAAGAGTGTCACCTCACTATACACCTTTGAGTTTGAGTGAAACACTTTTGAGTGCTTGAGTAAAACATTGTCTTTGGTGAGGAATAGTTCCATGCACATAGGGTAACATTTTGTGTGCTTGGTGATCACAAATAAGGTTATTACATCTGTTGTGTATGTCTTGATTATGTGAGCACCATAGTTGAAGCTTGATTGGCTAAAGCATCATTATATCTTGACTAATATTTCTATGATGAGCAAACATGAGTGATTTACTTGTCCTAGAGGAAAATGCTTTTTGGTGAGCTAGACCATTGTAGTATGATTATTTTGTTTAAGCCAAGTTACATTTTGCTTGAGGACAAGCAAAGTTTCAAGTTTGGGCTTGTGATAACAATTGAAAATACCGTTATCTGTGATTCAATTTTGATATTAAATCAATCCTTTTTGACTTAGAAGTTTGCTTGAACTCATGTTTTTAGTATAGTTTTGCGAATAAGTGAGTAGAGGGTATACTTGATGATTTTATCGCTAAATTCCCTTGATTTTTTCGGTTATTGGAATGATTTAAAAGAGGAGTTAAAGTATCAAGGAGTTGGAATGTAGAAAAAGAGAAAAAGACGCAGTGCAGAAAAGTCAAGCTGCGGCTGAGCGCCAGAAAGGGTGGCTGAGTGCTAATTTCATGTATCGCACAAAGCTTGAGCGCCAGTTTTCTCGCAAGCTCGCCTGGGCGCCCTAAGTTGGGGCGTTGAACGCCAGCGACGTTGGCCCATGATCCAATTTTGATATATTTAAGGACTTGCACGACCTAGGGTTAGGATCTTTTGATGCCTTGAGCATAGAAACACATTTTTCACCCCTTGAGGTAGATTTAGGGATGTGGGAGCTCTCCTCTTCAGTTTCTAGGGTTTTTCTATCTCTTTCATTCCATTGTTCATCTAGTCTCTCCATGGTAATGGAGAACTAAACCTTATTTGTTGTTGGGGAAGATGTAACCTATGAACTCTCATGTATTTGAATTAATTCCAATTTATTTATGCTTCTTTCATTAATTGTTAGGGTTATTCTTCTTTGCTCTATGCTTGTTATGTTCAACTCATTCATGACATGATCATTGGTTTTTGTGATATGGACACATATAGGGAAACCTAGATCTGGAGAATTGCTCCCAAAAGCAATATTGCCCAGGGATGCGGATAGGAGGTTTGGTTGTCTTAAGCTTCTAATCATAATGCATAATTAATTATTAGGGATGCAAGGGATTGTGGTCTAGTAATTAAGGATAGGCTTTCTTCACGGGATCAGGTTTTAAGTAATTTAGAAACTGACGTTAACAATTGAATGAAGAAGATGAATTCTAATATGCATGAGAGTAGACTAGGTGAAATCTAAACCCCAAAAACATAGTCATCTCATATTTTCAACTTCATCCATTCATTCTAGTGTTTACCCTCAATTGACCAATTTGCATTCATATTTACTTTCTTGTTTTGCATTCAAAACCCTAAAATTGTTCTTCAAAGTCTTAATTAGTTAAGTAATTACATGACTGTCTAGTGTCGTGAGTCTCTTGGGAAATGATACTTGGTCTTACCATTTATTATTACTTGATATGATTTGGTACACTTGACGACATCTTAACAATCATATATGTGATGACTCTTATACATATATAGTATTCGGATATATTTTTGGGATGTTACATTAATGGTAACAGATCAGTTCTTTCCTTAGGGATCCTGTATGTTACATTATTGGTACACTTGTTTCCTCCCCCACCCACTAATGTCGATGCATTAGAAATGATGAGGATGATGGAATCTATGATCAGTGCCATGCAGCAACAAAATGCAACATTGGTTCAACAGAATACTGTGGCATTGCAGTAATTGGATGTTGCCAAGGTGTCAGTAGAGGCCACTTAGAGGCAGTATGTGGATATTCTGAGTAGTGGCAAGGCCACAGTTGGACCTTCATCTTCTTCTTCCGCTCAACCTCAAGAGTAGAGTCTTGAGAGTTTCTTACAGCATCATTTAGCCAAGCTCAATGACAAGTGTAGTCTAGACGAAGTTGACCAGTGGTTCAAAGATATGAAGAGAATTTATAATACCTAAGAGGTGTCCGGAGGAGAATAGATTGGCTTTCTCAGAGTACTTGTTATGAGGTGAAGCTAGCCATTAGTGGAGTAGCATGAGATCACTGTTGGAGACCAGTGGCATTCAGATTTCATGGGAGGTATTTAAGAAGAAGTTTTATGCAGAGTATTTTCCAAATAATGTTCGGTTTACCAAAGAGGTGGAGTTTCTTCAACTGGTTCAGGGGAGTATGATTGTATCAGAGTATGCTAATAAGTTTAAACATTTGATTTATTTTCATACTTTGGTTATGGATGAAGAGTGGCAATGAGAAAGTTTGAGAATGGATTAAGGGTGATTGATAATGGTTGATTTCACCGTTATTTGTGATTCAATTTTGATACTAAATGAGCCCTTTTTTACTTAGAAACTTGCTTGAACTCTTGTTTTTAATTAAGTTGTGAATAAAGAGAGTTGAGGTTAGAACTTATGATTTTTATCACTAAATTCCTTTGATTTTTTAGGAAATTGGAATGATTTGGAAGAGGAGTTAAAGTACCAAAGAGTTGGAATCCAGAAAGGACAGGAAAAGCACCAGAAAAGAAGGCTACAGAAGGTCACAGGACGCCTGGTTGCCCCTTTATAGGGCCCTCAGCGCAGGATGTCTCGCATCCACGCTTGAGAGCCTTTCTAGGGGCGCTGAGCGTCAGACTTCGAGTACTGCTTCACGCATGGGTGCCCCTCCTAGGGCGTTGAGCGTCACTTCTCTCGCAAGCTCGCTTGGGCGCCCTAAGTAGGATCGATGGCGAGGTTGGCCCATGATCAAATTCAACTCTATATAATGACTTGCACGTTCTAGAGGGGGTATATTTTGATAGAAGGGACGCAAATTCAGACTTGTTCGACGCTCTAGAGGCATAATTAGATGCGAAAGATCTCCTATTCGGTTTTTAGGGTTTATCTTTCATTCTCATTCCATTGTACATCTAGTTTCTCCACGATAATGAAGAACTAAATTCATTTGTTGTTGGGGAAGATGTAACCTCTAAACTCTCATGTATTTGAATTGATTCCGATTTATATATGCTTCTTTCATTAATTGTTAGGGTTATTCTCCTTTGCTCTATGCTTGTTATGTTTAACTCATTCATGGCATGATTTTTTGTTTTCTTTGTTATTGACAAATACCTAGAAACCTAGAACTGGGGAATTTCTCCCAGGAGAACTATTGCCTAAACATAGGGATAGAATGATTAGTTGTCTTAAGCTTTCGTTCGTAATGCAAAATTAATTATTAGGGATGCAAGACATTGTGGTCTACTAATTAAGGATAGGCTTCTTTCTCCGAGACATCGGGTTTTAAGTAATTTAGAATGTGACATTGACATTTAATAAAGAAGAACAATTCTTATATGCATGAGAGTGGTTAGGTGAAATCTAAACCCCAACAACATCTTCATCTCATAGTACAAACATCATCATTCACTTTTGCGTTTCTCTTCAATTGATCAAAATTGCATTCATATTTACTTTCTTGTTTTTACATTTAGAAAACGCTAAATTGTTCTTCAAAGTCTTAACTAGTTAAGTAATTACATGACTGTTTAGTGTCGTGAGTCTCTTGGAAAATGATACTTGGTCTTACCATTTATTATTACTTGATACAATTCGGTACACTTGTCGAGGTCTTAACAATGACATCAAACTAATGGTGGCTGGTCTTTGTATTAAGGAGTTTCTAGTGTTAGTAGAAAGGGCTAAAGTGTTGGAGAAGACAAAGAGAGATGTTGAAAGCCAACAGAGTCAATCACTGAGGATTAGAGGACCAGTAGTATCCAGAGGTGGATTCAGTTCTAGTAAGACACTATATGCTAGATCCTCTCCTTTTTTAGGTCTAGAGGTTCTTCCTCCCAGTCTTTTGTTCAGTAGAGTCAGTCTAGTTCCTTTAGAAGTGTGAGGTGCTATAATTGTGGGGATCCACATTTGCTATCTGCTTGTCCTCAGAGAGTTGGATACAGAAGATGTAACAGGTGCAGAAGGGAGGGACACTATGAGAGAGATTGTCCTCTGGCTGGGAGGACTGGTTCTCAGGGGTAGCAGTCGGGGTGGTTTCCATAAAGGAGAGGTGTCAAACCTCAAGCATCAGGCCGTATGTATGCTTTGTCAGGAACAGAGGCGGTCAGTTCAGGTAATCTCATAATCAATAGTTGTTTACTTTTTGGTAAGTCGTGTGGTGTTTTGTTTGATTCTGGAGTGACACATTCTTTTATGTTTGAGGCTTGTGTTGAGAAGTTGGGTTTGTCAGTATGAGAGCTACAGTTTGATCTGGTGGTGTCTACACTAGCTTCGGGTTTGGTTCGGACATCTACAGTGTGTACTAGATGTCTAGTTGTGGTAGAGGGGCATCAGTACAGATTCAATCTAATTTGTTTACCTCTACAAGGATTAGAGGTGATCTTGGGGATGGATTGGTTGTCTGTCAATCGCATTCTCATAGACTGTGGTGAGAAGAAGTTGGTGTTTCCTGAGGAAGAAGAGTCAGTGTTGTTGTCTTCTGGGCAGTTGAAGCAATAGATGATTGAAGGAGCGTATTATTTCTTAGTTTTGTCTCATTTTTCAGTTGAGTAGAGTGGGTGGAGTTTAGATCATTCAGTTGTGAGTGAATTCTTGGATGTGTTTTCTATTGATCTGGTGCTAGGTACAGGGCCATTATCAATAACTCCTTATAGGATGGCTCCCGCAAAGTTAGCTGAGCTTAAGAAGCAGATTGAAGATTTGCTTGAGAAGCAATTTATCCGACCAAGTGTCTTGCCGTGGGAAGCGCTTGTTTTGCTTGTGAAGAAGAAGGATGGTAGTTCCAGGCTATATGTGGATTACCGGCAATTGAATAAGTTAACCATCACGAACAAGTACCCTTTTCCTATGATTGATGATTTGATGGATCAGCTACATGGAGCTATGATTTTCTCCAAGATAGATCTGAGGTCAGGCTATCATCATATTCTGGTCAAGGCAGGAGATGTGCAGAAGACTGCCTTCAGGTTCAGATATGGCCACTATAAGTATGTAGTTATGCCTTTTGGTGTGACTAATGCTCCAGCCATTTTCGTGGACTACATGAATATAATCTTCAAGCCCTTCCTAGATAAGTTTGTTGTTGTTTTCATAGACGACATACTTATCTATTCCAAGACTCGTGAAGAGCATGTTGAGCATCTTAGAATAGTGCTTGGAGTGTTGATAGAGAAAAAGTTGTATGTCAAGCTGTCTAAGTGCGAGTTTTAGTTGGAAGAGGTGCAGTTTTTGGGGCATGTGATATTAGCTAGTGGTATTTATGTGGATCCAGCCAAGGTGCAGGCAATACTACAGTGGGAGAGACCCAAGTCTACTACTGAGATCAGGAGCTTTGTTGGTTTAGCGGGTTACTATCGTCGTTTCATAAAGGAATTTTCTAAAATAGTAGCACCGTTAACACAGTTAACTAGGAAAAGATTAGCCTTTTGCTTGGACGGACCAGTGTGAATCTAGCTTTCAAGAGCTAAAGCAAAGGTTGACCAGTGCTCTAGTGTTGGTGATCCTTGACACAGAAAAACCTTTTGTGGTTTTCTGTGATGCTTCTTATTAGGGATTGGGTTGTATGTTGATGCAAGAGAGGAAGGTGGTTTCTTATGCTTCAAGGCAGCTCAAAGTTCATGAGAAGAGTTACCTTACTCATGACTTGGAGTTGGAAGTTGTAGTGTTTGCCTTGAAGATTTGGAGGCACTATCTTTATGGTGCACAATTTCAAGTGTTCAGTGATCATAAGAGTTTGAAGTATCTCTTTTATCAAAAGGAGCTGAACATGAGGCAGAGGAGATGGATGGAGTTTTTGAAGGATTATGTGTTTGATTTACTTTATCATCCAGGGAAGGCAAATGTGGTAGTAGATACATTGAGCAGGAAGACGGTGCATGTGTCGGTGTTGATGGTTAGAGAGTTAGAGTTGGTAGAGAGCTTCAGGGATTTGAGACTACAGGTGGAGTTAGAGTCAGATTGTATCAGATGTAGTAGTCTTGTGGTGTCGAGTAATTTATTGGGCCACATCAGAGAGAAGCAGTTGTCAGACGTCGCGCTATAGAGATCAGTGGGATTGTTTGGGTCAGATCAGGGCAGAGACTGTTTTGGGGGCTGATGGTATTCTGAGGTTTAGAGGTAGAATCTATATTCCTGATGATGGTGAGCTGACGAAATTGATCCTTGAGGAGGGTCATCAGAGTCGTTTTAGCATGCATCATGGCATGACTAAAATGTATCAGGACCTCAAGGAATCTTTTTGGTGGTCTGGGATGAAGAGAGATGTAGTACAGTTTGTTTCATCTTGCATGACCTGTCAGAAGGTTAAGGTGGAGCATTAGAGACTAGGTGGTTTGTTGCAGCAGTTAGAGATTCCTGAGTGGAAATGGGATAACATAGTTATGGATTTTGTTACTCAATTTCCGCAGACGATTAGAGGTAATGATGCGGTTTGGGTGATTGTAGACAGATTGACCAAGAGTGCTCACTTTTTGGCTGTGAATTTGAGAATGTCAATGGCAAAGCTTGCACAGTTATACATTAGAGAGGTGGTGAGACTGCATGGTGTGCCTTCTAGTATTGTGTCAGATAGAGATCCGCGGTTCACTTATAGATTCCGGCAAACATTATAGAGTGAGATGGGCAACAGACTACAAATGAGTTCAGCTTATCATCCCTAGACTGATGGGCAATCAAAGAGGACGATCCAATCACTTGAGGATTTGTTGAGGACGTGTGTATTGGATCATTTGGGAGTCTGGGATGCGGTATTATCGTTGGTGGAGTTCACCTACAACAATAGTTATCAGGCCAGCATTGGTATGGCACCATTCAAGGCATTGTATGGAAGACGTTGTAGAACACCTTTGTATTGGTTCCTGGAGGGAGAGTCTGTGTTGACTGGGCCAGAGTTAATTCAGCAGATGACTGAGAAGGTGAAGCTCATACAGGAGAGGATGAGGGCATCTCAGAGTAGGCAGAAGTCCTATGTTGATCAGAGACGGAAACCGTTGGAATTTGTAGTTGGGGATCATGTTTTCCTTAGAGTGACTCCTACTACTGGTGTAGGAAGAGTTATTCGTGCTAGGAAGCTATCTCCTAGGTTCATTGGTCCTTATCAGATCTTAAGACGTGTAGGCCAGTTGCTTATGAAATAGCCATGCCTTCCCAGTTGGCTAATCTTCATTCAGTATTCCATGTCTCACAGCTTAGGAAGTATGTGCCTGATCCCTCTCATGTGCTAGAAGTGGAGGATATGCATGTCAAAGAAGATCTTTTCGTAGAGGTGCAGCCTGTCAGGATTGTGGAGAGCTAGACCAAGCAACTTAGAGGAAAAACCATCAGTCTAGTCAAAGTTTTCTGGGATAGTAGGACAGGTGATTCTAATTGGGAGTTATAGGGAGTTATGAGAGAGTCTTATTCTCACCTGTTCTCTGGTAAGTCTAATTTTCGAAAATTTTTGTTGTTGGGGAGAATATAAGAACCTAGAAAATAGAGTATTAGAGTATATAGGTGTATTAAAATAATGAGACCGAGTATTTTATAACCTTATAATATAAATAGAATTTTATAAAGCTTGTCTCGTTATCTAAAACACTGTCTATCTCTCTAAACTCTTTTCTCATCATTCTCCCTCACTTCTCTCTAAAAATTCTTACTCCTCATTCATCTGTTCGATGATCAGGAAGTGTCCAGAAGATCCTGGCATCAAGGACTACATTTTCTACCGATTAATTTCTCATTTCGAGCCGGTAAAATTCATTCCTCTTTTTTAGGTTTTCTCTAATTCTGTGATCATACAGAAATTCTGCCTTGCATGTGTTTGGAATCTCTTTCTCTTGATTTTTGGTTAAATTTAAGTTCTAAGAGTCGTTTTCTATCACCGATTGGTGATTTGTAAGTGTTTCTAGAATTTCCTTGTGATGCAAGTAAACTATCAAGGTTTCTGTGAGCTGTGCCAAGTTTAGACGAGGTAAGGGAAGTTAGATTATTGCTTTAACTAAGGATTTAGTATGTATGTGTAATAATTCTAAATTTCTTGTGTGAAAGATCTTAAGTTAGGTTTTTGAATAAATGTATGATGTGTAACTTGACCATTTTGAGTGTGCAATTGTGGAATGGTGATACTTAAATGAATTTGGATGATGTTTGATTTGTGATTGATTATGTGGAATGGTAGAAATTTGTGATAATATGGTTTGGTTGTGAATAGAGTCACATTGTTGTGGTTTAGAGTTAGTTTAGAGGAAGTGGAGTAGTGAAAATGAGAATTTGGGGTTTAGTGTGCATTTAGTCTTTGGGGAAGGTTTTGGTAAGTCAAATAGGACTGGTTTGAGCTCTTAAGTTACTCAAAAACATGTCAAAAGTGGTAGAATTAGATTTGGGTTCCTAAGTTGAGGAATTTGGAGTTTTGAAAAAAGAATTTGCTCATAAACACTTTAGATTGATGATAGGAAGGGTTAGAAATGTTTAGTCAATTCCAATTAGGTATATAACACAATTTAGGAGAGTTAGAAGTTGGGAAAAATAGTTAGAATTGGTAAACTTGGAGTGAGTTGCTTAATTCTGCAGAATTGGCACTGTTGAATTATGCAGACTCGCTAAGCGAATAGATTCGCACAACGAGTAGTCATGGCGAGTTGCTCTCTATTGAAGCAGTCGCACAGCGATAAGGTGCGTTGTGCGAATGGTTGTGGGGGTTGGCTCTCTGTCTGAGGATTCGCACAGCGAGATAATGCGCTGAGCACATGGTTGTGGTCTAGGATCACTGCCAATTATTCGAATAGCAAAGGGGTGTGCCTAGCGAGTGTTTGGGGGGTCTGAACCATTGTTCGGGTTTTCACATAGTAGTTTGGGACGCTATGCGAGGGATTGAGGTCTGGTACCATTGTAAGTTTACTCGCATAGTGAGAGGGACAGTTGTGCAAGAAACCTCTAGATTCGCTCAGCGAGGGTATGCGCTGAGCGAATGGTTCAAGTTCTAGTGGCTCTTTTCTTGATTTCTTATTTGATTTGAATGAATGTAGTTAATTAATTTAGATGATGTATGAATGTGTACTAAATTATAAGAATATCAAATATTTGAGTTGAGATTCAAAGGGGAATGAAGGATGTTTTCAAAATGGTGTGGTTAGTTTCAATATGGAATTCTCTTGGTGACATTCAAGTTTGTTTAGAATGAATGCAGGAGCTGAGTATTGGGAATTATCCTAACACTCTAATGACCTTTCATTCTCACATAGAGAGGATTGATTCATGTGGTGAGAGTAGTAAGAGGTCCTAGTGTAGGCGCTACTTGGAGGCCTATTACGTGGTAACAGACTAACCTTGTGTGTGTGGTAGGGTGAAACTCATGGAAATGGCTTTGCAAAGCAGTAGAGACCACCACAAGTGCACAACCCTTCATAGCTCGGTGTTCATTCTATGTTCGGACGGTCAAGTCTAAGTCACGATATATATATATATATATATATATATATATATATATATATATATATATATATATATATATATATATATATATATATATATATATATATATATATATTTGGATGTTTAAAGTCAATTATTTCATATGCTTGAATTAAGTTGTGATTGTATGTTTTATTAAGATATGAATCTTTTATATCTAGCTTACCCTTCTGTTTGTGTTTGTCTTTGTAAGTGCTATTTTCTTTCTTTTGCAATGATCATCATGTGAGTGTGAGTAGAGGGAGATGAGGTTTCCCTGGAGGAGGCGTTGGATGGAGCATATGCGACTTTATAGATTAGTTATATCCATAGTGTAGATAGTTTTGAACTAGTGTATATAAAGTTTAAATTCTATGGTTATTTTGGATAACTGTTCTATCATATCATATATGTGATGACTCATATATATAGTTTTTGGCTATATTTTTTGGATCTTACACTTGGCTTATATTAAGCTCTCCCTCTTCACACATAATTTTAAATTATATTTTGATAGTATATATATTAAATGTAAATATTATATATTATTAAATGTATATACTTTTGAATTAAAAATAATTTGACTCCAATATCTAATAAAATAAAAAAGTAAAAAAGATACATTGAATTTATTTGATAATCATAAATTAAAAATAAAGAAAAGTCCCCACAATAAATGTTTGAAAACAAAAAAAAAAACATGAAATAACAAATTAATTTCAATTATAATCTTCTTCATGAACAAATTGTATTTAAAAATTTTCTTTCAAATCTACTTGAAGTGACCATGAATTTGATAAATTTGTCTTTGACTAATGTGTGCTTTCCTTCATGAATATTTTCACAGTCACTTTGATGACCATCAATTATTGGAATGTTAGAGCATCATATATCTCTACTTAAATTATTATACCAACGATCTTTATTATCTTATAGTGTATTTTTCATCTTTAACAATTACACGGAAATTGTAAAAAGAAACTTCTGATTAAAGCTTTTATTAAGCTTAAATTTGAATCTCACAAATCCCTAGATCCACATAAAGATCTCATAATTTGCTTGAAATCAAAGAAAAACTTATCCATTATGATTTGAAATGAAACAAGTTCCATGTATCCTCTAGATCCCGCACACTGTTGAAAATTAATAAATAAATTAACAAAAACATATTAATACCAATAAACTATATATATATATATATACATTTTCTTTTTTTTTTCTTTATAAAGTAACGGATAGATGAAAGAGTAAAATATGAGAAATATATTAGGGTTTTATTATAACGGAATGTCAATGTCACAGTGTCTGAAGTCATTTAATTTTTTTCCCGCGAAACGCGCTTCTAATCACGCACTCCAACTCTCTCACTCTTTCAATTAAACTCTTCCTTCCTATTACGCTTCCAAACTAAAACCAACCAAACTTTACCCAATTCTCTCTGTCATGTTCGCGGCGTCTCCGCCACCCTCGGCCGCCGCTACCACCGCCGGCGTTGGTCTCGGCTACGGCATTGCCATCGCCGTCAGCATCCTCGTCCTCATCTCCTCCATCATGCTCGCCTCCTACGCCTGCGTCCGCTTCAAATCAAACTCTCCTCGCACTCGCAACAACACTTATTACGACCAAACGGAACAGAATATCAGCGTTCACGATTCCGGTGGGCCCGAACTCGTCGTCCTGGGCCTGGAAAAGCCCGCCATCGAGGCCTACCCGAAGATCGTGGTAGGAGAGAGCGGCCGCCTCCCCAGGCCCAACGACAGCGGCTCCTGCGCCATCTGCCTCTGCGACTACCTTCCCAAGGACACCGTACGCTGCGTTCCGAGCTGCCACCACTGCTTTCACGCGGACTGCGTGGACGAGTGGCTGAAGATGAGTGCCACGTGTCCGCTCTGCCGGAACTCCCCGGCGCCATCACCATCGCCGTCACCGACGCCGCTGGCGGAGCTCGTTCCGCTGGCTTTCCACGCCAGGTGATTCATTCGTTCATTCTTGTCTTAATTGTATAACTAATTGTGTTTCTCGCGAGAACGAAAGAAAATTCGTTGAACGTTAATTTTTCGTTCGTTCTTTCGTCAACACAAAACGATTAACATTCGGATTCTGGATTCTAATTTGGATGAGATCTGATGTGATGGAATCTGATTTTTTTTCACTAAGTCTAGTTCATAATAAATACATTATATTTATTTTAAAATTTTAAAATATGTCGCTTTTTAACTATTAAATTTGAAATTTAATTTTCATAAATTTTATTAAATTTGAAAGTGAAATTTTAAATTTGATTGGAGGCCCGTACTAATAATATAATACCTATACATTAGGTAGGTAAGTTTTGTCCTTTACTTATTTATTAATTACTGAGATAATTTGTGAAGATAAACTAGAAAATATATAAATTGAAAACATTAATTGTTTTGAAATAAATTAAAATTATTAAAAAGTGCGAATGAGGGAACATTTACAACTTCCTAAAAAATTCAATATACCACCTTATAACATATATGCCATAAACAAACGTAATCAACGTAAATATACCTAATAAATTAAAGTGGAGTATATAATTATTAAATATTTGAATAAAGGAAAAAATAAATATATATAAATATTTAAATTTTAAAATTAAACATCCCTGCTCAGATTTAAGATCATTAAACCAATCTCTACTGTTATTATATGCCTCATATATATATATATATATATATATATAATTATAATCACCTAAGTGACAACAAATTATAATAAAAAATAGAATAGGTTTTTTGTAATTAAATTATTTAATGGTCATGTATATTTTTTGTAAAATACATCATATACGTTTACAAATTTATTTTTCTATGACAGTCATTTTTATTTGGTTTCTAGAATTACAACAGGATTTATATTTTTGAAAAATATATATTAAGCGCGACCACGAAATATTATTTCAGTTCCAGATGTTTGACCAATAATTTTAACGATGTGAAAAGAAGAAATAACAAGCTTACGTTTAACTTTATTTTTAAAAATAAAAGAAATTAGTGAATCAGAAATTACCATGTTTATATTATGGGTTGAGATTATTTGTTTACTCTTATGTTTGTTTTTCTTATCGTTTATCTTTCAAATCGTTTGGTCAAATTGGAAAGTTATGTATTTTGATGTCAAAGTTCGTAAAGGTCTCGCAACTTCAACCGTTAATACATAATAAATGTAATTACTTATTTTTCTATCTCCAATATAGATTTAGGATGAATTTTGGATTACCGACGACCTAACCGTGACCAAATTGATGTTAATCATGTTTTATCATAAGTTAATCTTCACCGGGCCTAATCATTATTTAAGGGTGATCGTTCAGTCTGTATGATACAATTGTTAAGCTTCTTAGGTGGTCGTCGTGATACTCTTGACTACATGGATCGTCCATTCCAAATTCGTCGGAAGAATACACAAGCCCTCCAAACTCAAGCTATCGTGATAGGCAAAGGGATTTGTTGCAAAAGATGTTGGATGTTTCAGGAGAGTTTTAATTGTCTTCGTGAGTGATAGGTTGAACGATTGTAATCGTTGGCCATGATTTGAAAGGATGTGACAATTGAGGGAAGTTACAACCGTTGGGAAAGGGACACGTGGCATATTGGTATTCGTGCTTGGGAAACGAAGGGTCGCAATATGTGTATTGTCATATCCTTCTTGATTTGACTATGTGGGGTAGTCTATTAGGGCGCTCATTTTGGCTATAAATAGAGGTGAGACTCAACGTCATTTTCATCATTGCTCTCAATCTTCTTTGAAGAAATGAGCGTTTATATCTTTCCTTCTCTTTAAGGTAATAATATCTACCGTTCTTGTGTCTTGTATTAGGAGTCTGAGGGGAGGGAAGGCCGAGGGTTTGCCAATGGCACGTCGTCATCATTAGTGTCCTCAATTGACTCTTCCATCTTCAGGTCAATCGATCGGGACATAGAATCGAGAGACGAGGAGGCTAAAGTAAATAAGAATAATGTCGTTGCTCGAGAAAATGTAGGAGAAGTAGTCGTGATAAAAATGGATGCCACTAGGGATTGGGATAGGTCGTGTGCATTTGTGTCGCCCATTCCAAGGCACAATTGGGCTCCTCATGAAGTTGGGGAGTATGTGTCCTACTTCAATACCAGATACTCTTTGGAGGATTTTGTTGGAAGTGTGGCCTTGGTTAAAGCTGTGGAAGATGTATAGCATTTTGAGGTGATTTGCAAGGTCCTCAATCTCACTCCTACTACTCCTTGCTTTATATTCTTCTTTTGCATTTGCCCGCACGTAAGAAGATGTTAATGTCTTGAATCCCTTAAAAGAGTCATTGAACAAAGTAATAATCGCCTCCCCTTTCCAGAAATTAGAGATATCACCAAAATGTTTCGGTTATGGGGTCAAGATTATTTGTTTACTAAATCTTGTATGTCCTAATGCTCGTCTTCGTCACCATTCATCCTTCAAACTGTTTGATTGAACTAGGAGGTTACCTGCATAAGGTATTCTCATGCCAAAGTTAATAAAGCTCTGACAAGTTGAATGATTAATACGTAATATGCAATTATTTACCTTTTTACCTTAAACTTGTATTTATAAATTTTGATATGAACTTTGATTACTAACGACCTAATCATGGTCCATTCATACTAATCATGTTTTGTCGTAAGTTAATTTTCATCCGACATAATAATTATTTAAAAGTGATCATTTCATTGATATGATACAACCTAGCTTCTTAGATAATCATAGTATCCAAAAATTAATTGAATAATCATATAACAACAATTAATCTAGCTAAAAATTACATTTATATATAACTAAAAATTAGTGAGACATTTCTATCTCCTTTATATTAGTCTATACATATCACATATCTCGTCGAGGTCAATTATCATGTAGGTAATTAGCATTCACAATTAATCAAATTTAATAAAATTCAACACAACAAATTCATCTCATATATATATATATATATATATATATATATATATATATATATATATATATATATCCGATTAATAATAATATCATAATATAGATATATGCACATTTATATAAATTCAATCACAAAAAAAGTATCACAATATAGAGCGTTACGGTTTGAGCGATGAGCTTTACAACAACATTAAATATTATTACTTGAATCTCACTTCAGTAACCATGAGTGATGTATGCATAAGGCAACAATTGAAAAAAATTCAATTGAATTGAAAATTTCAGCATATAAATTCAAATCCAAAGTAATTAATTTTACTTTTAAATAAACATTATTTTAATTCAACTCATTTAAATTTTCTATGTATACTCTAATATAACATTCAAAATTATAGTTTGACTTTCTCAAATAACCCAAACCTAAAGGCCTAATCAATATAACTCATTCTCAATTATTTAACCTATAGTTTACTGAAATTCACTCAAATTAATTAAATTCAAATAATTTCCCTTACCTCTCTCTGGAAATCTTTTTCTGTGAAACCCTAAATAATTAACGCACCAAATCACACTCTTTAATCACCATTAAAAGCATTTTGACACGTCAAACCCAATCTGCATGCGCCTGCCATGTGTCACTGAGGGAGCGTTCCAGAAAAGTTGGTGGAAAACAAGTGGCATGCAGTGGATTGGACGATCGTTCTGCGTGGGAAGGGAAATTTACCCTCTGCGTGCGCTGACGCCATTCTGTCACGTCAGAAGCTTCTAAAGCGGTAGTGGAAAACCAGGTGGCAGTGCGTGAATGCATGGCTGGTTGACGAGGAAGAGAAAATGATTTCTCTGAAACATTTCACTCCATTTCACGCATTCATCTTCTTCCTCGCTAAACCCTGACCATTTCTTTCTCCAGCTTCTCTCTAAACCCTTTCCATCTTCTCTCTAAGATCACTCACCACTAGCATCTTTGCTTCCATTTCAGAAACCGTAGGATCATTCTCGGTGCTGTAAGCTTTCATTTGAACCGAACAAGTTAGAATTCTGTGACTGGTAAGTTCTCGTCCCTGAACGTTCTTCTCTTCTGTTTCTGCGAACCAAATTCTGGTTGCATGCGTGGGTTAGGGGTCTGATCTGTCTACGATTTTGGTGTATTAGATTAAGTGGAAGTTGTTGAGTAAGCTTCTGGATAGAAAGCTGTGAGAGCGAGAGTGGAACCCTAGCCTTTGGGAGTTCACTGCTAGACCAGGTAAGGGAAGCTTTAGTAATTTAATTTAATACTTGTTTGATGTTTATGAAATGCCTGAAGTATACTGGATGTCTGAAATGTATGAAATGTTTGATGGTTTAAGCATGCGTGAACGAACTCTGTTGTTGTACTGGATGTATATTTGTAAGATTGGTTGCACTGTATGCTGAGAATGAAACGTATGATCTTGAATATGATTAAATTCTATATGAGATGAAATGATAATATGAATTCTGTACTGTATGAGATTTATGGTGGAGGAAAATCATAAGTTATGAATCGTATGAAATCTGTAAAGTCATTTTAAACTGAAAAGTCTGGAAAAATATCATTTCTCCGATTGATCAATTACGCTCGTCCTTGTACGGTCATATACCGTTCGTTTTCTCTAAATTTGAATTAAAGTGAAATTCTTTCATTTGGAAAGGATTCTGTCTTAGAACGAGCGTCCCCATTTGAAATGCTAATTGAGCGTTCGTCCTAAGCGGCGTTCGGTCTTAGACCGAACGCTCGTTCAAAAAGGTAAATGGTTGGTAGCGTTCGACCTTATGTCGAGCGTCAGTCTTCGATAGCGTTCGACCTTATGTCGAGCGTCCGTCTTCGATAGCGTTCGACCTTATGTCGAGCGTCCGTCTCTGATAGCGTTCGATCTTATGTCGAGCGTTCGTCTTAAACGGCGCATGGTATTCTACCAAGCGTTCGTCCGAAATAACGCTCGGCCTTATAACGAGCGTCAGTTCTAAATCGCGCAAGGTCTCCTATCCAGCGCTCGTGCAAATTGAATAATTATTGATTTTTGAAAGCGTTCGTCTTGATTCTAAATAGCGTTCGTCCCGATCACGAATAGCGTTCGTTCTGAATTCTAAATAGCGTTCGTCCCGATCTCAAATAGCGTTCGTCTATACAGTTAATTAACGTTCGTCTTTTTAAAGAAGTGTAACTAAGAATGAAAATGTGATGTTGAGGGAATTATGAAGTGTGCGAACCATATATGAGATGAGATTATGATTTTGGAATTTGAA